>NC_057802.1:100720697-100960764 GCF_018294505.1 Triticum aestivum
ACCCCGGCCCACCCAAACCCCCTCCTCCCTCGGCAGCACGTGTTCCCGCCCGGCGCCAGCTGCCCGTATTCATGCCGCTTAGAGCGGTCGCTCCACATTGAACCCGGCCAGAGCGGACGCGACCTCTCACGTCTCCGCCATTGAAGCGACACAACGGTAGAGGGCGCCACCCGCGACGCGTCCCCGGTGTCTGCGCCTGTTCAATGCCGGTGACACATTATTGCACGGGACGAGACAAATATCTACCACGCCCATTCAATGCACCGGATGTTTCGTACGCCGTCATTAAGCAGGCTCAACGGGCGAGAAACTCACTCAGGAGCCACACAATAATGCACCCGGACACTTGGCCTCACCGGAATCCGGTATTTAAAGGCGGCCTCACCCGGCTAACTCCATGCCACAACACAAGGCGCTCCACATCCTCCTCCCTTGCACTGCATCCTCCATGACTGCAGGCGACAAAGCTTTGTGGGAGAGCCTTTCCACGCTGATGAAGCACGAGGCGGCCGCCTGGAAGAGCCGCCATACTAGGCAGATCGAGGCCGGTTTGCCGGCCAACTCGCCCGAGGTCTCTGATGACGAGGTCGACCCTATGATGGAGACGGGCTCTTACGACACAACAGCGGGCCCACTCCTGTGCACACCCGCTTCACCATGAAGCAGGCGCAGGCGCACTACAATGTAGCCATGGTGGAGGTGTAGCCTGCGCTGGCGCCTATGACGACGTTTCAGTAGGCGCAGGAAGAATGGCGGTACAACATGTTCCTCTTGGAGCAGCACTGGCTAGCGGAGGGCCAGGTCAACGCGAGCGTGCGAGCAAGGAGGCCATGGTAAACCCCAACTTCGTCGTGGAGCAGAGTGCGATCTACGAGGCCTTCCGCAGTCAAGCCGCCACTCGCGAGGAAGTGGCCACCATGTAGGCGTAACTCCAGGTGATCCTGGAGGAGAACAATGCCAGTTGCGCCTCCTACGGCCACCGACGAACTATCCAGCGGCCCAGTGGGACTACGACAGCATGGGCGCCAACATTTCCATCGTGGACCACATGTCTAGCGGCGACCTACATGTCGCGGACTCATCCGAGGATGAGTAGGGCACGGGAAGCGGCATGGCCTTGTGTCCCATGTTTGCCGATCCGCCTCCCGTGTTCTACTCTTCCTCGTCGAAGACCGCACCTTCACTTCACGGGTCATGTCGTGGAATTGTCACGGCAGATGTCCTTGGGCTAGGACTTAGTCGTGGAGCCATCGCAACTAGGAAGCTTGAAGGGGTTATGCGGGACAAGGAACACGAGGGTTTATACTGGTTCGGCCCCTTACGGTGAAGGTAAAAGCCTACGTCCAGTTCGAGGTATTATTGATTAGGGTTACAATCGCCAGGGAGCTAAACAGCTATGCCCGGCTCTCGGAGAGATCGTTGTCGCCCTTAAACTGCTGCCGGGTCGTCCCCTTATATAAGGAGGCTGACGCCTAGCGGCCCTTAGAGTCCCGGCCGGCTCATAAGAGTGTCCGGCTTGGACTCTAAACAATACTTGCCTTACACTACAAGTCTACTATAACAATGATTGTAACTACGGGCTTTAAGCTATATCCGGGTCTCAGCCCATCTCTGGCCCATTATCCTGAAACTTAGCTCCGGGCTTCTGGTAATGATCCTTGGAGTAACCCGGCCCTCCTGGCGGGTGACCCCCAGGTCTATATCCTCAACATTAGGCCCCAGATTGACTTGAGCCGGCTCGTGTCAATCTTCAGCTCTGCAGACAGAAAAATTCTCCGGCTTACCATTCATGTGAAGGTCATAACCCGGAGTGACGTCATCCTCTGGACTCCGGATAATCCGCCGTGACGTCATCCTCCATTAAGTCCGTTTTTTTTACTCCGCCAGATCCGCAACGGATCTTTGCTTTTACTGTCTTTGCGAAAATCGAGGCGCCGTGAGGGGGAGATAACCACGCTGTGGCCTCCTTGAATCCCGCGCCCACTTATGACTCGGCCTTATAAATAGGCCGGCCCGGCACTCTCTTCTCACACTCTCCTTCTTCTTCCTCGCGCTGCCGTTCCTCTGCCCGAACTTCTGCCGCCGCCGCCGTCGCGCCCCTGATCTTCACCGACCCGGCCGCTGCATCACCCTGACCCGGACCAGATAACGGCGGCGACCTTCGCTCTTCCTCAACTCCGGTGAGTCTTCCCTGCCTTGCTAGAACAAATCTGTGGTAGGGTTCATCCCGTGTTCTTCACGTTCTTCACCATTGCCGCGAGTTTCGGTAACCCCTGTAGCCACTGCCCCCGTTGATCTTAACTCTTCACAGACCCTTTGCGGTAACTGTTCAAGATCCATTCTATCTGCAAAAAATCCTCTTTTCACCACTAAAAAACCATGTTCCACCTTAAGAACTTCTCCTGTTTCTGTTCTTTAGGTCTAGAAAATTTTCATCTTGCCCAACCATTTTGATCCGAAAAAGTTACTGTGATGTATGAAATCTGTTTTACCACACTTAGTAAAAACTGCAACCCTTGAATCTTGGCGGCTTATGCTTCCGACTTAAAGAAAACACGCGCCGTAGAACGTTCCGGTTTAAAGAGAACCATGCTCCGTAGAATCCTCCGACTTAACTGCAGTAAGCCGTAGATGACCAACTTATCCTGAAAACTCCGACGGCTTAGATAATTCACCGTATCAATATATATCATTAGTTCCCTTCATAAGCCGTCACTATAGTTTGAATGGTAAACTCCGGCTTATAATTAACCCGGACACTTTCCTCTTCATCATAGATCACCAACCGTCACCATGCCTCCCAAAGCTCCCATCACTTGTAACTGGATGAAATCCAGCGTCACCGAAGAGACCCTGGCCAACTTTGTTAAGTCCGGATATCTGCCCAGGAAGGAAGTGATGTCCTACCGTGCCCCTGACCCGTCCGAAGAGAGACCTCAGCCGAGGGACGGGGAGGTAGTGATCTTTGCAGACCATATGAGCCGGGGCTTCGCACCGCCCGGCTCAAAATTCTTCCGGGACGTGCTCAACTTTTTTGACCTTCGGCCTCAGGATATAGGACCCAATTCCGTATCCAACATCTGCAACTTCCAAGTTTTTTGTGAAGTATATCTTGGAGAAGAGCCGAGTCTGCTGCTCTTCAGAGAGCTGTTTTATTTAAACCGCCAAACCGAGTGCGCAAACGGCCCAAGTCTGGAGTTAGGCGGCATCTCCATCCAACGGCGCAGGGACTGCCTATTTCCTTACGCAGAACCGCCAAGTCACCCCAAGGACTGGAATATGACTTGGTTCTACTGCCAAGACACGTCCCCGGCTGACGAAAGCCCGCTGCCCGGCTTTCGCCCAACACGCCTGGAGCCGACTCATCCGCTATCCGACAAGCTGTCTGCCGCGGAACGCCAGCCTCTGCTTCCAACGATCAATAAGATCAAGGCCCTGCTAGGCAACGGTCTGAACGGAATAGACCTGGTCCGGGTCTGGATCTCTTGGCGGGTGATCCCGTTGAGCCGCCGCCCCGGCTTAATGTGTGAGTACACCGGGCGAAAGGATGACCCGCAGAGGCACAGTCGCAATGATCTTCCAGAAGACGTTGCTGAAGAAGAGACCAAGGCTCTGCTAAACGAGAGCCTGGCAGACTGTGGAAGAACCGGGCTAGCCCCGTTCTGCAAGGCCAATCCAGCCCCAGCGGTAAGCCGCTGACTTTAACCTTTCCATTTTATTTTACTGTTCATCTTACTAAGAACTCATTACTGTATTTCTCAGGCTGATGATAAATTCTGGCGGGTCAAGTATGACCATGAAGCGGCCAAGAAGGCCAGGAAGGCGAAGAAAGCCGCCAAGAAAGCCGCCCCTCGCAAGAAGGGCAGCAGACCCACTGCTTCGGAGCTAATGCAGTTAAGCGATAGCTCCGAGTCAGAGGTAACCCTTACACCTTGTAAATTCTTGCTGTATATGTTGTCTGACGCTGTCCGCCTTATCAACACTTGCCTATTGACAGGATGACACCGGCGCCAGTAACCCGGTGGTGAAGAGGTAACATCACTTTCCTCCGGCTCGGAGCCTTCACCACAGCTGAAAGTCCGAAGGGTAACCCGGAAAGTAAGCTTTTCCCATCCATTAGCTCACCGAGACCCTCAATTTCTTTTGAAGCAGCAGGTTCACGAGAGCCGGCGTCACACCCGGGCCCGCAAGGACACCGACCTCTCCACCGGGTTACCCGACGCAACGAGGAAACGCCGCACTGAGGTTTTTTCTCACCTGTACCCTTTTCATCCGTTGGCGGGTGTCATCCGTCAGCCACTCAACTCTTCTGACTCCAATTACCAGGAGACCTCCCCCTCTTCGGGTGACTCCATGCAGTCAAGTCTGCCGGCCTTCAAGACTGCCCCGGGTAATAACAATCTCCTTACATTATCTGCCTGTACTTACCTTTATATGCCTAACACTTCTGCCTTTTCAGTGCCCAGGCAAAGCTCACCAAAAGAGCAAAGAAGACAAGGTCAGCCGGAGTGCCAGACTTGCCTGAGCCGGAGACGACGGCTCAAGAGCCGCCAGCCGCCTCCGCCCCCGAAGCCACCATTCCCATGGACACGGCGCCTGAAGCCCCTGCCCCGAGCACCAAGAGAACAACCGAAGCATCAGCTAACCCGGAGGCATCCGGCTCAGCCCCACCGGCTAACGACCCGGACGTGGTAATTACCCGGACGGAGTACGTTGAGCCGGGGAGGCCAACCGCACTAGCCCAATGCTCCGCGAAGGGGGAGCTGCTGCGACCTCATCGGGGGAATCTGGATCTCTCGGGCTACACCGATTTAAGCATTGGAGAGCTTGTCTCAGGCTACATCAGCCAAGTTCGCAAGAACCGAGACGCCGAGATCGCCATGGTCAACCAGATTCAACAGAAGTCTGAGGTAACCTTCTGTTGTTTTCTTACTTTCTGCGTAGTGATCCTTGCCATTCTAGCCCCCAAGTCTAGGACTTATACTTGAATATGTTGTAGACTTAGATTCCGGTTTACTGAACTGAGCCGGCCGTGCATAGATAGATACGTTCAATATGCATTAGCCCCCAAGTGCCAAGTGTCTTTGCTGGGAAAGCGCTTGGGACTTTATAGAATGACTGTCAATAACCCAGAAACATATGCAGGCTACTGGCAAGAAATTTGAGTCGGACCTTGAGGGTCTCAAGAGCCGGTTAAAAACTCAAGAGATGGAGATCCGGAAGGCGAATGCCAAGTTTGTCTCCAGCATCGCTGCTCAGGAGAAATTGAAGACTGAATTCAATGCTGAGCGGAAGGCCTGGGCTGAGGAGAAAGCTGCACTGGTGACCCGGGCAGAACAGGCGGAGAAGGCCCTCACTGAGAAGACCGCTGAGCTCTCCGGGTTAAAGCGCCAAGTGTCCCAAATGGTAGCTGCCATCTTCGGTAAGTCGCCTCACCGGCTTTCATTCACGTTGGAATGTTTACATCTCTTAACTCATCCTTATCACCGGGTCATCTGATGTTGTTTAACAGGTTCCAGAAGCGCCAACTTGAACCAGAGCGTGGTCACCAAGTTAAAGGCCGTGTACACCCTGGTGGAACAGCTCTACACCGGGTCACAGCGGGCCTTAGCTATGGTGGCCCTGTCGAATGAAGTGCCGACTCATCTGGCCGAAGTCCTGCGCCGGCTCGCAGTTCTACCGCAGCGGATCCAGGAGCTACGACGAGCATCCGCGAGATCCGGAGCAATCGCCGCACTGAGCCAGGCGAAAGCCTTCTTGCCGGAGCTAGACCCGGCAGACATCGCCCTGGTTTACCCCAGCCTGAAAGAAGACGGCTCAGCGTTCGACCAGAAAGACTTCGCGGCTTGTGTGAAGGCTGTGCGCCCGGTGGCCACCATCATCGGGAACGACACCGATTTAACCAAGTATCAGCCGGGATACAACGCGGAGAATCAGAGGATTCCAACCCCTCGCTATGAAGCTATCAATCTGATTCCTCCGGCTCGCCAGCACACGTTCGCCCCGGAGATTAACCCGGACGGGTTAATTGACGAAGAAGCTCAGTTCGAAGCTCTCAGTGGCATCAACTAGAAGTCATCGACCTTCGAAGCCTTGGGATCAGCCGGAGCAGAAGATGAGCCGGGGACTTCGACTCAGCAGGCGTCATAAACCGGCTAGCGGCTCACCAAACAACGCTCCGCCCTTGAAACTTTGAAAGACTTTTTGTAATAGAATAGGTGCAACAATTTATCTCTGCCGTGCCATCGTGCACGTAATGAATGTTGAAATCCTTTGAAGTCATTCTTTTTGATGCTCTTCCGGGTTATAATTATCCTTCGTGCTTCTCAACCTTTCTTGAAAAAGTACCTTTAAGTGTCTGCATAAGAAGGCAAATCACAAATTACAAGGCGGCTTACCGCCCTGAGAATCAGGTGTCTGAGATGGATAACCCGGAAATTCAAACCAAAAAGACTGGTCCTTCACTATATTCTGAACATAGTCGGGATAACACACTTCAACAGCTTGTAAGCATACTTCCGGGCTAAATAACCCGGGTAGCACGGTTAGTATCTGAACTCGGATTTTACTTGTCTTGATGACATCCATGATGCTCAACCAACAAGATAAACCAAAATTAAGCCGGCAAGTGAAACCCGGCAGTACATACTTTGACATGATCAGAGTAAACTTGTGGTAAAATGTAAAAATTTAAGGGCTTCCGGTTCGAATACGACCAGAACCTCGGTCCAAAGGGGTTAAGCTAAGATTCGGATACGATCATATAGCCCCCAGCGGGTTCGGCGATGCCAATCAAGAGGGTATCGACAGCTATGTTCTCTTGGGTTCGAATACGACCCATGTTTGAACAGGAAGCCCCCAAGTGATTCTGAAAATTGTTTAACGACGCTGATTCGAATACGATCCACGTCGGTTCTCAGAGGGGTTACACTATGATTCAAATATGACCAAAAGCAACCTCCCAATGAGCTTGGCACTTTGCCAATCAAATGGGTATCGACAGCTATGTTCTCTTTGGTTCGAATACGACCCATGTGTGAACAGGAAGCCCCCAAGTGACTTTATTGCTTACAGCTAGATTCGAAGATGATCATAAGCCGGATCTTCTGTAAGTCAGTATGTAAAAAACAACACCCATATTTGGGAGAGAGCAAAGGACAGAGGTCCTGCTTTATTGCTTCATCATAATATATACATGGCTGAGATAAATATGTACATCACAAGAGCCGGTAGCTCAAGTGTAGTAAGGCCGAAGCTGAGCTATGTTCCACGGCCGACGGGTCTCCTCCTCAGATTTACGCGAGTCCTTATGCTCCCGGATATCAATGAGGTAATATGACCCGTTGTGCAAGTTCTTACTGACCACAAAAGGCCCTTCCCAAGGCGGGGATAACTTGTGTGCATCTGTTTGATACTGGATGAGCCGGAGCACCAGGTCGCCTTCCTGGAAGACCCGGGATTTGACCCGGCGGCTATGATAACGGCGCAGGTCTTGTTGGTAAATTGCTGAACGGGCTGCTGCCACATCACGTTGTTCGTCCAACAAGTCCAGAGCAACTTGGCGCGCCTGTTCATTATCCGTCTCAACATAAGCCGCCACACGAGGTGAATCATGACGGATGTCGCTGGGGAGAACTGCTTCTGCTCCGTAAACCATGAAGAAAGGCGTGAAGCCTGTAGACCTGTTAGGAGTAGTGTTGATGCTCCATAAAACGGAGGGCAACTCCTCCACCCAACAACCCGGCGTCCGTTGCAAAGGGACCAAGAGCCGGGGCTTAATGCCCTTCAGAATCTCCTGGTTAGCTCTCTCAGCTTGACCATTGGATTGGGGGTGTGCCACTGAAGAGACATCAAGCCGGATATGCTCTCTTTGACAAAACTCCTCTATAGCGCCTTTGGACAGATTAGTGCCATTGTCTGTTATGATGCTGTGTGGAAAGCCGAAGCGGAAGATCACCTTTTTCATAAATTGAACCGCCGTGGCTGCATCACACTTGCTAACTGGCTCAGCTTCCACCCACTTCGTGAATTTGTCCACTGCCACCAGGAGGTGGGTCTTCTTATCCTTGGACCGTTTAAAAGGCCCGACCATATCAAGCCCCCAGACCGCAAAGGGCCAAGTGATCGGGATCATCCTCAATTCCTGAGCCGGCACATGAGCCCGTCGTGAGAACCTTTGGCAGCCATCACATTTACTGACCAAGTCCTCGGCATCAGCGTGAGCCGTCAGCCAATAAAAACCATGACGGAAAGCCTTGGCCACAAGAGATTTTGAACCGGCATGATGGCCACAATCCCCTTCATGGATCTCGCGCAAGATCTCTTGACCTTCCTCAGGGGAGATACAACGCTGGAATGTCCCTGAAACACTGCGATGATAGAGCTCGCCATCGATAACAATCATTGACTTAGCCCGCCGGGTTATTTGCCTGGCTAGAATTTCATCCTCAGGCAACTCTCCCCGGGTTATATAAGCCAGATATGGCATTGTCCAGTCTGGTATGATATGAAGAGCTGCCACCAGTCGTGCCTCCGGGTCAGGGATAGCCAAATCCTCCTCTGTAGGCAACTTGACCGAAGGGTTGTACAGGACATCCAGGAAAGTGTTAGGCGGCACCGGCTTTCGCTGAGAGCCTAGCCGGCTTAACGCGTCAGCCGCCTCGTTCCGCCTGCGATCAATATGCTCCACTTGGTATCCCTGGAAGTGCCCGGCAATGGCATCAACCTCGCGGCGATAAGCCGCCATCAGAGGATCCTTAGAATCCCAGGTGCCGGATACTTGTTGAGCCACCAAGTCCGAGTCACCAAAACACCTCACCCGGCTTAAGCTCATCTCCTTAGCCATCCGAAGACCATGGAGCAAAGCCTCGTATTCCGCCGCATTGTTGGTGCAAGGAAACATCAACCGTAGCACATAATGGAATTTGTCACCTTTGGGGAAGCTAAGACAACACCAGCTCCCGAGCCCTCCAGCTGCCTGGACCCATCAAAGTGAATAGTCCAATAAGTGTTATCCGGCTTTTGCTCAGGTACTTGCGACTCTGTCCAGTCATTGATGAAATCTATCAAGGCCTGAGACTTAACAGCAGTGCGTGGCACATATTTGAGGTCATGAGGACCAAGTTCTATAGCCCACTTAGCAATTCTCCCTGTAGCCTCTCTGTTCTGAATAATATCACCGAGAGGGGCGGAACTGACCACAGTGATGGGATGACCCTGAAAATAATGCTTAAGCTTCCGGCTCGCCATAAACACCCCATATACGAGCTTCTGCCAATGCGGATACCGCTGCTTGGACTCAATGAGCACCTCACTGACATAATAAACCGGCCGCTGAACCGGATGCTCCTTACCCGCCTCCTTGCGCTCCACCACAATAGCCACGCTGACGGCTCATGCGTTTGCCGCCACATACAGTAGCAAGGGCTCCTTATCAACCGGAGCAGCAAGGACGGGGGGGCTTTGCCAGTTGCTTTTTCAAATCCTCGAAGGCGGTATTAGCTGCATCATTCCATACAAAGTTATCCGTTTTCTTCATCAACTGATATAAAGGCATAGCCTTCTCACCCAAGCGGCTTATGAACCGGCTTAAAGCAGCGATGCGACCTGCCAAACGCTGAACATCATTTATACATGCCGGCTTAGCTAGAGAAGTGATAGCTTTGATCTTCTCCGGGTTAGCTTCAATTCCTCTGTCAGAAACCAAGAAGCCCAACAGCTTGCCCGCAGGAACACCAAAAACACATTTGGCCGGGTTAAGCATCATCTTGTAGACCCGGAGATTATCGAAGGTTTCCCTTAAGTCATCTATCAGGGTTTCCTCCTTGATGGACTTAACCACAATATCGTCCACGTAAGCATGAACATTGCGCCTGATCTGTTTATGGAGACAATTCTGTACACAACGCTGGTAAGTCGCCTGCGCACACTTGAGCCCAAAGGGCATAGAGACATAGCAGAAGGCTCCAAAGGGAGTGATGAACGCCGTCTTCTCCTGGTCCTTAACTGCCATCTTAATCTGATGATACCCGGAATAAGCATCCAAGAAACTTAAACGTGCACAACCTGCCGTAGCATCAATGATTTGATCGATATGGGGGAGAGCAAAAGGATCAGCCGGACACGCCTTGTTCAAGTCCGTGTAGTCCACACACATCCGCCAGGTGCCGTTCTTTTTAAGTACGAGCACCGGGTTAGCCAACCACTCTGGGTGAAAAACCTCAACAATGAACCCGGCCGCCAAAAGCCGGGCCACTTCTTCACCAATAGCCTTCCGCCTCTCTTCATTAAACCGTCGAAGGAACTGTCTGACCGGCTTAAATTTTGGATCAACATTGAGAGTGTGCTCAGCGAGTTCTCTAGGTACACCTGGCATGTCAGAAGGTTTCCATGCAAAGATGTCCCTATTCTCACGGATGAACTCGATGAGCGCGCCTTCCTATTTCGGGTCCAGATTTGCACTGATGCTGAACTGCTGAGACGAGTCACCTGGAACAAAATCAACAAGTTTAGTCTCATCAGCTGATTTAAACTTCATTGCTAGTTCATTCTCCGTGGTTGGCTTTTTCAGAGAGGTCATGTCTGTTGGGTCAACATTGTCTTTATAAAATTTCAACTCTTCTGTGGCACAAACCGACTCTGCATAAGCCGCGTCACCTTCCTCACACTCCAGAGCCACTTTCCGGCTGCCGTGAACCGTAATGGTCCCGTTGTGACCCGGCATCTTAAGTTGTAAGTACACATAACACGGCCGTGCCATGAACTTGGCGTAAGCCGGCCGTCCGAATATAGCATGGTATGGACTTCTTATCTTGACCACTTCAAAGGTCAACTTTTCCACCCTGTAGTTGTTCTCATCACCGAAGGCCACTTCCAGTTCGATCTTGCCGACTGGATAAGCCGATTTACCGGGTGCCACACCATGGAAGATAGTATTTGACTGGCTGAGGTTCTTATCAACTAGCCCCATACGACGGAAAGTCTCATAATAGAGGATGTTGATGCTGCTGCCTCCATCCATGAGTACCTTTGTGAACTTATAGCCTCCCACTTGAGGAGCCACCACTAAGGCCAGGTGGCCCGGGTTATCCACCCGGGGAGGGTGATCCTCCCTACTCCACACTATAGGCTGCTCCGACCACCGTAAGTAGCATGGAACCGCCGGCTCAACAGCATTAACAGCCCTCTTGTGAAGCTTCTCGTCTCGTTTGCACAAACTAGTGGTGAACACGTGATACTGTCCGCCGCTGAGCTGCTTTGGGTTGGTCTGATAGCCCCCCTGTTGCTGTTGATGACCCTGACCAGACTGTTGATTAAAGCCCCCTTGACCGTTCTGAGGACCGGAGTTTGAGCCGCCTCCCGGGCCATGAAAGCCGCCAGCGCCGGAGCCGCCGGCGCCTGAGCCGCCGCCCGGGCCATTGTAGTTTTTAAAGGCCTTCATGATAGCACAATCCTTCCACAGATGAGTCGCTGGCTTCTCTCTAGAGCCGTGTCTCGGACAAGGTTCATTCAACAGCTGCTCCAGAGAAGGTCCTGACCCGCCGCCTCGGGGAGGGGGCCTCCCTTTGCGTCGCTGGTTGTTACCTTGGGTGTTGGCTACGAACTCCAGGCTGCCATCGGCCTTACGCTTGCCTCCTCTTTGATTCCCCGGGTTAAACTGAGGACTCTTGCCATTGCCGTTCTTCTTTCCCTTCCCTGCCCTTTCATCATCTGAAGGGGGATCCTTGGTACCGTCAGAATCAGCGTACTTGACAAGAGCCGCCATTAGTGTACCCATATCCGTGCAGTCATGTTTAAGCCGCCCAAGTTTCATCTTTAGGGGCACAAAGCGACAGTTCTGTTCCAACATCAAGACTGCAGAGCCGGCATCCATCTTATCTGATGAATGTATGATCTCTTTGACCCGGCGAACCCAATGGGTCGTGGATTCACCCTCCTGCTGCTTACAGTTAGTCAAGTCCACAATTGACATAGACTGCCTACAGGTATCCTTGAAGTTTTGAATGAAACGGGCTTTCAGCTCAGCCCAAGATCCAATGGAATTCGGTGGTAGCCCTTTTAACCATGTGCGGGCAGTTCCATCTAACATCATGGTGAAATATTTGGCCATGGCCGCCTCGCTGACCTCTAGCAGTTCCATAGCCATTTCATAACTCCCTATCCAAGCCGCAGGCTGTAAGTCAGCTGTATAGTTAGGCACCTTCCTAGGGCCCTTGAAATCCTTAGGTAGACGTTCATTACGGATGGCTGGCACCAAACAAGGGACACCTCCGGTCCTGGTAGAAATACCCACATCAACGGACGCCGTCGGATAAGCCGGGGGGGTCTGATAAGCCGTCAATTGCGGCCCCTGCTCCGCCTCTTGCCGTGCCTGGTCTGCTGCGTAGAAGGCTCCAACATGAGCTGGGCCATGGCCAGGGGGTGGGTCATGGTGTCGGACATTACTTGAGCCGGTCGCTGAGACCATGTGCCGGTTGTAACTCGGGCTCTGGCCTGGGCGAGGAGTTGAGTGGATCCTGTCCCGGCTGTAGGAGTACGCCTCTTGCTGTGCTAGAGCTGTCTGCAGGAGTTCCCTGACCCGGCGGGTTTCGACGGCTGCCGGAGAATTGCCGTCAACGGGAAGAGCCGCCAGTCGTGCTGCCGCAGCTACCATGTTCTCCAGCGGGTTATCATAATGACCCGGGGGTATTGGCACATACTGAGGCGGGGCAGGGGGCACCCGGGGAGGCCCCATTACTCGTGGCTGAATAAGGGGTCCCGACCCGGGCGCAATGACCCCTGTCGGGTTACTGGATCCCGCACCCGGCGTGTTGAAGAGATTGCGCGGATCGTAAACCGGCGGGAGTCGGGACTGGGCCTTCTGATGCCTCCTTCTCATGACCTCGTTGGCCGCGTTCTGATCCATCGTGAGTTGGAAGGACTGCGCCTGAATCAACTGAGTCTGGGCATCGAGAGCCGCCCGCTCCGCAGCCAGCCTGATTCCTTCTGCTGCAAGATCCTCTTTAGCTTTTATCAAATCCAGTTTCAACTGTGCCACCTCCGCATCGTACTGGGCTTGATCCGCCGGGTCAACCGTGGCGGTTAACAGGGCCGTCATCTTGTCCGTGAGATCCATCAGCACCTGAGCCGGAGAAGGCACCGGGTTTCCCGATCCAGCAGCGGGGTTCTGAACAGGCTGTGCACCAGCCATAAAAACTCCAACCTGACTTGGCGGCTCAAAGAGGTCCGGAATACTGTTGCCATCGGAATAACTCATGAGCCTGCCATCTTGAAGTTGGTACAACGAGTTTGACTCATCAGTGGCCGACTCGCCGTCAGAGCCGGCGGCCGCCTCATCCCCAGTCCCAGATGGATCCGAGGGCCCTCCGTGGATGCATCCTACAAAAGCGCATTTTAAGGCAGGCCGGGCCTGGGCGGGTCGCGCGCGCTGAGCCGTTTCGATGAGGTCGGCGCGGAGATCCGGCTCGGGGCCCGGTTCTCCAATCTTGCCGATGAAGACATGAATTCCACCGAAGGGGACCCGGTACCCGTACTCCACTGAGCCGGCGTCGGGGCCCCAGTCCGCATCGTCGATGTAGAGCTTGCCGCGACGACTCTTGGTCATCCGGCCCACAGCGTATCCCTTGAGCCCTTCGAAGCTGCCCTTCAAGAACTCAAATCCACCGTGCGTTCGCCCCACGGTGGGCGCCAACTGTCGTGGAATTGTCACGGCAGATGTCCTTGGGCTAGGACTTAGTCGTGGAGCCATCGCAACTAGGAAGCTTGAAGGGGTTATGCGGGACAAGGAACACGAGGGTTTATACTGGTTCGGCCCCTTACGGTGAAGGTAAAAGCCTACGTCCAGTTCGAGGTGTTATTGATTAGGGTTACAATCGCCAGGGAGCTAAACAGCTATGCCCGGCTCTCGGAGAGATCGTTGTCGCCCTTAAACTGCTGCCGGGTCGTCCCCTTATATAAGGAGGCTGACGCCTAGCGGCCCTTAGAGTCCCGGCCGGCTCATAAGAGTGTCCGGCTCGGACTCTAAACAATACTTGCCTTACACTACAAGTCTACTATAACAATGATTGTAACTACGGGCTTTAAGCTATATCCGGGTCTCAGCCCATCTCTGGCCCATTATCCTGAAACTTAGCTCCGGGCTTCTGGTAATGATCCTTGGAGTAACCCGGCCCTCCTGGCGGGTGACCCCCAGGTCTATATCCTCAACAGGTCTTATCGCAGGTGCTCATTGGACGACGGATGGAGGAGGCGGTCTCAAGAAGGGAGCAACAAGGGCCTGGACGCTAGTGACTGCCGTAGTTATTTTTTGTTCTAAATGTTCAAAAACCCGTCGTGTTTGCATGAATGTCATCCGTTTATGTAAATTATATCCGAACTTCAATGAAATCCGGCCGTGTTTGCACGAATTTCATCCGATTACTTCGGATGATAGTTGAAATATATGCGGCCAGTGTTGGATGACCGTCTCCCGCATCCGTGTCCGCGGATTGGTGCCCCTATCCACGGATGAATGCGGGAGGAAATTTACGGGTCACCGATCGAGATGCCCTTAGTACTCCCTCTGTCCCATAATATAAGATTTTATTGCATCAATAAGATCTTATGGGACGGAGGGGTAGCATTTTCTCTCTCTAAAATAGTGTGCTTTTAGTAATCAAACGGATTGTATTTCACGCGATGCGTATGGATTATATCATTTATACCAAAATTAGTAGCTTCGATTAAATTGAAATATAAGTTGTTCTAACTTTTTTTTCTTTCTAAATCAGATGTATATAGACACGTTTTAGTATCATTTTTTACTCATTTTTAGTTTGTGTGTTCTCCATATTGAAATACTCAAAATACCTTATAATTTGAAATGGAAAACCCTTGTGGTGGCGCTGGTTTTAAGGCTATCAATAGCGTGAGTGCCCGCGCTACTACTACGGTGCTACCGCAAACTGGTAGTAGTAGCGCGGCATGTCTCAGCGCTACTATTAATCCTCTTAATTGTAGCGCTCTTTATTCCCGCGCTACTACTACTTAGTTGTAGCGCGTATCCTAATCCCGCGCTACTGCTGTATCTTTCAATTTTTTTTGCTTTTTTATCATGTAGAACAGTACCAGTTTCAATAAATTACAATTTCACAAATACTAGGTACTCGTAGGTTAACCGATGAGAAAACATCGATCATTATATAAAAAAATACCAAATTTAATAGAACCACAATCTCACAAACATTATAGATCTCATATATAGTCAACATGCATGGATAGATCTCATAGCGAACTAATAGTTAATAAGCAGTTTACTAGGTAGTCATAGTACGTAGCATATCGATGGCTCAGCAACCACACACATAGTTCTCAATGATGTCGATGACGATCATCATCCTCAAGCCTTGGAGGTGGGTTGTTCCTGATAGTAATTAGAATGGCCTGTCCAACATGAAGATTCTTGCCAAGAGGAAGATCATCCACCCCACCGAGCTTAAGTGTGTGCGACCGTCCGTGTCCACGCCGTACGCACAGGTGGTGACGGAGCCCCTTGTGGTAAGGCATATTCCAGCAGAGCCTTCTTCATCAGGCTCGATACCACAACTCATAGATAGGCTCTTAGGCAATTTCTGAAGAAGAAAAACATATCAACACTAGTAGAAATAGGGGCCTTTGGCCCGGTTGGTAAGGGCCTTTAGTCTCGGTTTTTGAATCGGGACTAAAGGGTCGTTACTAATGCCTCCCCCCTTTAGTCCCGGTTCTTACACGAACCGGGACTAAAGGCTGTGACCACGTGGAGCTCCACCTTTAGTCCCGGTTGGTAACACCAACCGGGACTAAAGGAAATTTTATGATTTTTTTTTGAATTTTTTTTTGATTTTCAAATTTCTGAATTATTTTAACCTCTAATCTCTAATCACCACCCCTCATCACTGCTCAATTTATCCTCTAATCTCTAATCATCCCTCATCATTCCAAATCATCTAACTTTCCGAACGGTCACCCATCATCCCACTCCCCCAGCCTGAGCACGCTTAACTTCCGGGTTCTATTCTCCCTCGTTTCCAAGTCTGCACTTGTTATTTTCCTGACAATAGTAAGATGTCAATCCTATTAACCCTCAGGAATTTAGCTTGAGCATGAAGTGACACATTTCACTGTTTGAGTTTGAAACTATTGTTTTAAAAAACAATAATTATTTAGTAACACTAATATTTCTTGAATAATTAGTTTGACCATTGTTTGACCACAGTTTGACCAGATTTGACCAAAATTCAAAAAAACTAAAACAATTATTTAGTAACACTAATATTCTAGAATAAAAAGTTTGACCACAGTTTGACCAGATTTGACAACATTTTTTCCAAATATAAAATTTGAAACTATATTTTTTCTGTTACTAGTAAGTTTCCCACTAGTAAGTTTGAATTTTTTGAATTTTTTTGCCTCTAGATCTTGAAAGCCCCGTATCTTTTTTTTCTGTTAGGTTTTTGAGGATTTTGAAAATGTTTAACCGGGTTTCCCCCGTTAAATTCGGATGTAACTTTTTGAGTAGATGATTTTTCATATAAAAAACTTTTTAATCCGAGTTCGTATGCAAAAGTTATGCCCATTTTACAAATTCCAGAGAGATTTTGCAAATAAAGTCGAAATTCATATTTGTAAATTTTTCCAACAACTAGACCACATATCACATGGGAAACTTATTTTATTTTATTATTTTTTGACATTTCCATCATTTTCTTTTGTTTTTTCTAAAACTGAAAAGGCGGTCAGGGGGGGTAGAGTTTGAAAATAGGACCTTTAGTACCGGTTCGTGCCATGAACCGGTACTAATGCCTCAAAGCCCATTAGTACCGGTTGGTGCCACCAACCGGTACTAGGGCATCGTACCCTTTAGTCCCGGTTCGTGGCACCAACCGGGACTAAAGGGCCCAGGTGAACCGGGACTAATGCCTTAGCCGCACGAACCGGGACCAATGCCCACATTAGTCCCGGTTCGTGACTGAACCGAGACTAATGTGAATATTGCTGTGTGACCAAAGCTCTGTTTTCTACTAGTGCAATTAAGTAGCCTCGCACATACTCTTGCAAATATATTTCTACTAAGTATAGATTTCTACACTATAAAAAGAACACTATTACATTTCTACTAAGCATGGATTCTACTAATAAGTATGCATGGATTCTACACTATTAAGAATTCCTTGGATTGTACAATTTTACAACAATAAGCATATCATTGGATTCTACACTGTGCATATCATCGGATTCTACACTATGCATAGCATCGGATTCTACACCAAGCATATCACTGGATTGTACACCAAGCATATCATCAAATTAGAACACTAAAGCATATCATCAAATTACTACACTAAGTATAACATACCATGACATGCCGATCAACCATGGTCATTGTCAGGCAGGTCACGGAATGGCACCCCGACGAAGTCAGCATGTGGCGAAAGTATGTCCCAGAGGTTGCCCACCTCCTCCTCGCTCAACCTCATTCTTTGAGCATAGATGGCTTCATCAAGTGGGTCCCACTAGTATAAAATGGGCCTTTAGTCCTGGTTCGAGAGGGACTTTAGTCCCGATTCTGGAACCGAGACAAAAGGGTCGGGACTAAAGCCCAAAACCTAGTCCCAGTTCGCTTATGAACCGGGACAAAAGGGGCTGCACGTGGCCGCTGTCTGGAGCTCCACCTTTAATCCCAGTTGGTAACACCAACCGTGACTAAAGGAATTTTTTGAAATTTTGTTTTTCTGAAAAAGAAATTTTTGATTTTTTTTTTGAATTTCAAATTTCAGAATTTTTTGACAATTTAATCTCTAATCACCCCTCATCACTGCTCAAGTATGGATCACTCATTCCAAATCATCTAACTTCCCGGCTGGTCACCCATCCTCTCACTAACCCAGCCTAAGCACGCTTAACTTCCGAGTTCTATTCCCCCTAGTTTTCCAAGTCTGCACTTGTTGTTTTCCTAACAATAGTAAGTTGTCAATCCTATTAATCCTTAGGAGTTGAACTTGAGCACGAAGTCACACGTTTCACCGTTTGACTTTGAAACTATTATTCTAAAAAACAATAATTATTTAGTAACACTAATATTTCTTGAATAAGTAGTTTGACCATAGTTTGACCACAATTTGACTAGAGTTTCACCAAAAAATTCAAAATAATTTAAATTTGAGGATAACTTTTTTTTCCTTTTAGAATTTGAGGATTCTAAAAATTTGCAAAACGGCCTACAGCGTCGAAATCGGAATCGAGTTTTCGTGCTGAACATTTTGATATATTATACGTTTTTTTCGACATCGTAAGCAAAAGTAATAGCCATTTTACTTTTTCATAACACTTTTTTGCAAAACATGTCGAAATTTATGTTTTTTAATTTTCCTAACTAGTAGATGTAGTAACATAACTACATCTCGAAGGATTTTAGTTTTTCAAGTTTTTATCATTTTCTTTTGTTTTTTTTTTCAAAACTGAAATGGCGATAGGGGGAGG
Organism: Triticum aestivum; assembly: GCF_018294505.1. Lineage (NCBI taxonomy): Eukaryota > Viridiplantae > Streptophyta > Magnoliopsida > Poales > Poaceae > Triticum > Triticum aestivum. Next base: position 100,739,193 of record NC_057802.1, read on the forward strand.
GCGGTAGAGTTGAAAATTGCAGAACCCCTTTACTACAGGATAGTGTCCATCCAATCCTACCGTCGACTACATCTGCTAGCACCGTCCCAGCCAGAGTCAGAACTAAGGTTAACCAAGCCAGAGTCACGTTCTATTAAAGTGGCAAAAAATTACATTTTAATATGGAAAAACTAATTCTATCAACTATTGTTAAAGGCTAAACAACTATTAATACAAAACAGTAGCATAATTAACAATAATTAATTATAGAAATTTGTCTACTGTTGTCTAACAGAAACATACTACAACATGTTAAAATCTACAGAAAGAACTAACTAAAAATAATTGAAAACAACAATTAAAGGACTAAAACAACTATATGAGCAAAACAATATTGTTTTAATTAAAATCCTAATTTAAATTATTCTAAAAATAACCAAATAAATGATACTGTGACAACAATCTAACATGTGACTAGGAGCAAAAAGGATTAAATTAAAAACTATTTTTAAACTCAAATTATTCACAATCTAGGATTTGAAGCAAATTTGAACAAATTCATATTTAAGTCAATCAAAATTGAAAAGTAATGGCACAAACAGAAACTAGACAAAATTTTGAATCTAATGCAAAAATAATCACTCAAAAACATCAAATATCCTAAAAGATATAAGCAATTTAAAACAGAAACTAAAAACAAAAAACAAATGATAAAAGAAGAAACAAATTTCAGAACACCTTTAGTCTGAACCGGGACTAAAGGGCATCGCACCCTTTAGTCCCGGTTTGTGGCTCCAACCGGGACTAAAGATCCCATTTAAATCGGGACTAATGCCTGCCTGGCGCGCAAGCCGCTCGAACCGGGACTAATGCTCACATTAGTCACGGTTCGTAATGCAACCGGGACTAATGGGTAGATTGAGCTTGGACCAAAGCCATGTTTTCTACTAGTGTTCCTCCGTGTTGAGATAGATGACGGCTAGCTTGGGTCTTTCTCCTCTGAAGGAGAAGCTGATCAACTCACCCCCAGTGATACGCATGTGGGCGTTGAAACGGGCCCATCCATCTCCTCCCATCTGGGACATATTTCGTCCTTTCTTGACCTCCATAGTATAAGGGCCCCTAGGAGCCTCGAAGGTCACAGTGTCTCCAGTCAGCTTGTTGAATTCCAACCTCACATTGCATGGGATGATCTATGTAAGAAAAAACAAAATGATCACACACAATGCATTAATGGCAATAACACTAAATACAAAATAATTGTTATAAGTTTCATATAATTTGTTACCGCCGCATGAAGAAAACTCGGCTGGAAATAGATGCCGAACAGCGTGCCAGTTGCAAGGCTGCTGGTGCACCTTGACTTGCACAGTCAACAAGGTGGTGGTGGTGGCGGCTCCATTTTCCTATTATAAGCATTAATCGGATATACAAACATCAATATTTCTTCTAACGCAAGCATTCATCACATAGACAAAACATCGGATAGACAGAAGCAATGCATTGATTCATCGGATAGACAAATATAAGAAAGATCATTGTCTCACGTACGAGTACTTGAGAAGAAAAGCAATCCATGGATTCATCAGATAGAACAACAACAAATATTTCTAGAAAACACACACACACACACACACACACACACACACACACATATATATATATATATAGGTAAATTGTTTAGGGCACCTAGGTGCCCAGGCACCTAGCATTTAATAGCTCACATGTCCACCCATTTGCATTTATTGATTTGAATAAAATTAAAACACACATTAATTGGTGGAGTGAGAATGACACAATAAAAAGGAAAGATATATACATGATTACATGCATCCTCTTTAGATCAAGGTATACTATGTACGCACAATGTAACTCGCCGGCTTGCGGATTTTTTATGCATAGATGAATACATGTATACATAAAAATTGATACCTTCATGAGGTATCCATGACAAATTTTTTTATTATGTATATCGACAAATTATGCGCTGACTCCAAATAATATAAACATACCCTTGGTATATATACCTACTAATAAAATTATGTTCGTACACGGCTACATATATATCTAATAATTTATTCTAGGTTTTAGGTAGTAAAGAAATTATATACATAGCGGAAATGTATATACCTACTAACGGAATTATGTACATACGTGGGTATGCATATACCTACTAACGAAATTATATACATACACTGCAAAAAAAAATTATATACATACGTGGGTATGCATATACCTACTAACGAAATTATATACATACCCCGCAAAAAAAAGAAATTATATACATACGCGGGTATGCATATATCTAACAAAGAAATTATGTACATACATGGGGTATGCATATACCCCTAAAAAATTATGTACATACGCGCGTGCTTTTCAAATAAAGTACATGTACGGGTATGTGTATGTGTATACCCAATTATGTGATGGGTACGTATATACTTACTACTGAAATTACGTAATATACACGTCTATTTACATACGTAGTTATTTATTTTACGAATAAATAAGTGCTATATAAGGAGGTAATAAATGTTGATTTTTATTCACTATGGTATTTTAATGACCTTCCTTTTCTATGATGTGACATGCATGCATGGACGGTTAAAGAATTATAGCCTGCCAAATTAACTAGTAATTAAATCATTTATATTGGTTTCCAAATCAGTCGCTAAGCACGATCCAGCGATGGATAGGCAAGGTGCCCAGGCACCTAGGTGTCCCAAACTGGCGTCCTATATATATATATATATATATATATATATATATATATAAAGAAAATATTTAAAGAACATATAGGTAATACAAATGACAATATAATTAGTTACAAATTAACATCACAAGCATGGCTTTATGTCAATGCTAATACACTACAAACATCATAAGCCAATCTCTACCAACAAACATCACATAAGCCTACCTCTACAATGTCAATCCTAATATACACTACAAACACAGAGTGGGGGCGGCGACCGGATCGGAGTGGGTGCGGCAGCAGAGTAGGGCGGCGAGCGGAGTGGGGGCGACGGCGGAGTGGGGAGGCGATCGAAGTGGGGGCGAAGCAGCGGCTGGAGTGGGGGTGTGGCGGCAGAGTGGGGCGGCGATCGGATCAGAGGGGTGGCGGCAGCGGAGTAGGGAGGCCACCAGAGTGGGGCGGCGGAGGAGTGGGGAGGCGGCCAGATCAAGTGGGGGCGGCAGCAGAGAGGGGCGGCGGCGGAGTAGGGCGGCGACCGGAGTGGGGCGGCGACAGCGGCGGGGGCGAGAGGGGGAGGAGAAACGGAGGGAGAGGAACCTATCCGCTGGCGACGAGTGGACCTGCGGCAGCGGTGGCGGCTGGGAGCAACCCTAGAATAGGTGCGAGAGAGGGAAGAGAGAGTGGGGAGGTCGCGATCGAGCCGGACGGCTGCGCTGGGTTTCTGTTCGTGCTGTCGACTAGTAGCGCTGGGTCACACCTTCCGAGGGTGTGGATCACTTACCAGTACCATTGTTTCCAACAGACCGCGCTACCGTTTTGACCTGTCCGGGGGGCGGGGGGAGGGGGGAGGGTAAGGTTCACTTACGAGTAGCGCCGGGTCTAATGCACCGTGCTACATATAACATCTACCTGCAGCGCTCTTCCCAGACCACGCTACGGCTAATTAGCAGTAGCGCGGTGACTTTACTATGCGCCACTAGTAATAACTACCTATAGGGTTTCTCCTAGTAGTGAGTAGTTTCTTCTTTATCACCATCTATAGAATGCGTGTCTAGAAGGGGACACAGGCATAATTTTACGAGGCTGGTGATGTGGATTCTCTATTCCCAAGCTTGGCAACGCATGCACTCTTTGCTTTGATTAATCGGAATAATGTACCGCCAAATCTACTGATGGAAATACCCATGATGACATTACATTTTTGTTCTGTTGTCTGAGTGCTTGATGAAGAAAACTAAAAGAGAGAAATTTATTTACTCCCTCTGTGCTGATGCATAAGGCTGGTTATAGCTATGCATTAAATTTATTTACTCCCTCTATAGCGGGGAGTAACATAAGTAGTATCATGCACTTGGGATTCGCAAACATGTTTATGTGGCAGGGAATTAAAGTAGTATCATGCACTTGGGATTCGCAAACATGTTTATGTGGCAGGGAATTAAAGAAGAGAGATGGTTATAGTAACGTAGATAGATACCGTAACATAATAAATGTGATGCTACTATGTGTCATGCATGGTAATAAATGAGACCACCTATGATACTAATCTATGATACTATACACTATAGATGTAGTATCATACACTAGTATCATATGCATGATACTATATATGATACTCCCCACTGTGACCAGCCTAAGTCATCTTAAATTATGCACTGCGATTAAGGTGGATAAAAACAAGAGAACTTGATGTTTATTTGCTAATTAATATCATTGCATGCAGAGAATTGACTACTGCATGTTATACTACTAAGTAGTCTTAAGTCATTGAATGCATACATGCCCCACGTTTCCTATTGGCTGAGTTCTTTTCTCGTGGCAAAAAAATTGGAAACGAGGTAGATAGTTACTGCACCGCGCCTAATTTTTTAGGATTATTTGGTTTTGTAATCTCCACTCCTAATGTCTGAGTTGATTGAATAGTACGGTTTATTTTCGTCCCACCCCACTTTCAACCGTTTTATTTCGTTGGTTTTTTTCGTCCCTCCCCCACTCCACCAGTTTAGTTTCGCGTCACCCTCTCACACAACGAAAAAAATCTAAACGGATCGGAACTTTCCATGTTTCGCATCACCGGTTTAGTAATACCTTTATGTGAAAGAATCAATCATGAATCTTTAAAGACCAAATCTAAATTAATTAGACTTACCTTAAATCGCTCAATCACATTAATTAAGAAACAAATGATTGATTTTAAGAAAATTAATGTGTCGCCGCTCTCTGGATCAAACTCCTTCACCTCGCTCCGTCCCACGTATCTCTATTCACGCAGGAAAACAGGAAACTTTTTATCACCTTCCTTTCCTATTTGTTCTCTACCAAATCAACGATAGAGCCTCCCCTAGAGAAAACAAACGCCCACCCCTTTTTTCTAACTCCCGAGCGAGGGTGTCCTGCTCGCGCGCACGTCGCTGCCGCCATCCTTCCACTAGCCGAGACCTCCCTCCCCTATGGAGACCAACATGCAGTTGTGCGTTGGGACCGGCACTATCGTCGCCAAGCCGGAGATCAAGAAGCTCCAGTCCAGCATCCAGGCGCGGGCGGGCCCCAAGATTGTAGGGTGCCGCGTGATCGAGGTGGAGGCGCACCAGATCCCGGAGCACCCGTGCCCGTGCCGCGTGGCCCTGGTTGGCGACGCGGCGGGGTACGTGACCCGGTGCTCCGGTTGTTGGAGTTAAACACGTCTCCGTCTCCTAGCCGGCTCGGACTAGGAGTCAGTCACCTAATAGGTTTATGTATAGGCTAGCTATACTAGTATATATATGGAACCACCTCTTGTAATCTTTGTATCGATCAAGATCAAATCAATACAAAGAAAGTTCAGGACCGATACGGTCCTGTGGCCATCCAAATCGATCAAGTGTTCGTGTACGTAGCCTGCGCCGAGTCGATCAAAGTACAGATCGATCAAGTGTGCGTACGTGCTCGTATTGTGTCCCGGTTAGAGGTGCTAGTGCTTAGTACTAGTACACGTCGGGAAGAATCGATTGGAGATAAACTAGCAGGAGGCTAGCTTTGTGTTGCGGTGCACCTCGACGTAAAAGCACTTCGTCGAGTTTGTCAGTGAGCTTCGTTCGTCATCGTCGTTCGTCGTCAGTCATATTGCCGTCACCGGAAGTACTCGGCGTCGGGACTGGGCCAACAATTGGTATCTAGAGCAAGGTTGGTCTTCTAGTAACGGAGGATCATGGCGGACGACGATAAGACCAAGCAGCTGGCGGAGTACTCCGGTGCGGCTAAAGTAATTGCTGCTCCGGCGAGTTCGTTGTATCCACAGTTTGATCGCGAGAACTTCGGGGTCTGGAAGGCCCTCATGGAGTGTGGTCTCCGTGCCAACGAGCTATGGGACGCGGTGGATCCCGGAGGCGACGCGTTCAAGAAGGAGGGAGCCGAGCACCGGAAGGATCGGCAGGCAGCGTCGGCCATTTACTCGGTGATGCCGATGGATGTCCTCCAACACCTGATCGCCAAAGAAACGGCGAAGGAGGTGTGGGATACCTTGAAGCTCATGTTCGAGGGACACACCCGTGTCAAGCAAGCCAATCTCCAAACTCTCCTAAGGAACTACGAGACTTTGGTCATGGGCGATGATGAGTCTGTGGATGCGTTCGCTTCACGGGTGGCTACTCTCGTCAATCGGATTCGCGCGCTTGGAGAGAACCTCACGGAGGCCTCGGTTGTCCGGCGGTTCTTGCGCGCGGCCCCTCCCCGGTACCTGCAAATTGTTACGGCGATCGAGCAGTGCGTCGATCTCGCGACTCTCTCCATCGACGATCTCGTCGGACGGTACAAGGCTCACGACGAGCGGATGCGGTACAGTCTTGGGGACGGGAGGAACGACGAGCTTGTGATGCTCACGAAGGCACAGTGGGACGCTCTAGAAAAGCAAGGCGGATCCAGGAGCAGCAGCAAGAAGAAGGGGAAGCAGCGTTCGGTGAGAAAGAACTTCGCCGACTCGGACGACGACTCGGAGGATGAGGCTGCACCACCACCAAGGAGAAAGTTTGACATCAGAAAAGTGAGGTGTTATAACTGTGGCCTCCTTGGCCACTTCAAGGCTGACTGCGAGGAAGCACCGAAGCAGAAGGCGCTCATGGCCCAGCAAGGTGACGATGGTGACATGATGTTGATGACTGAACTCGTGGACGAGGAGGATCCAGTTCTTCGAGTGCCGGCTAAAGAAATTGTCGCGCTCGTGGAAGAAAAAGTTCATCTTCATGATCATGATTCGGAAACTCGTGTCGATACTACAGATGTGGGGGGTGATTCCGAAACTTACGACGATGTCATGGGCATAATTGCTAACTTTGCTGGAGCGGAAGCAGCGATTGCTGCATGCGCTCGGCCATGGAGAAGCAGTATCCGTGTGACGCGTCCAGAAAAATCAAAGACGTACGCCGCGCCGGAAGTCCACGAAGAAACAACAGACAAAAGTGCAACCGTTGTAACTTGTGTCGAAAGTAATGACACTGGGGATACGTCTTCTAGCACGAGCGTGAGGATGGACCTGGGTATATCGAGTGGATCCCTGTTGATGAGCTCTAGCGCAAGCATGAAGAAGCATGGAGCAGAGATCACGTCGTGGCTCGAAGGCGATGGGCGCGGTAGCGTTGCATGCAACCCAGGAACGGGCGCACCAGGCGAGCGCATAACAGGCTCGTCGCCTCGTTACTCAGCCATCAATGTTCGACGCAGTGGTCCAACTGATGGAACACACGTGGGAACCGAGCCAGAAACCGGAGAAGACCCGGCTGGACGTGGTTCAAGTGACCAGCAGCAGGGACGCATCCCACTTGGGCGTGGTCCAAGAAAATGCTGTAGCATTAAGGAAGGACAGGGCTCACGTGGGGATGTGCCTCATGTTTCATACATGGTGGCACCTGAAAGTTTTCCAAGGGGAAAAGATGCAGCGGTAGTATCACTTGGTGGCCAACCAGCAAGCAAGTCTGCTACTCTACATGTCAGCCCAGAAGCGAGCGTCAGTGGTGGCTCGCGGTTGCTAGCAGAGTTGTACGTGGAAGAAGATGCCACTTCGGCACCTACATTGCCTCCAAAAGCACTGGAGGAAAGGGCACCATCACCTGCACCAATACATCTACAGCCAGTGTTACACCCATATCTGGAGAATACTCTTCGGACGCTTGACCCGGTAAAGGTGAAAAGGAGTGGGCGACGGTGTCTAGTAAGCCCTGAGGAACCGATGGAATTTGCGGACGCAAATACAAAGAAGTGTTGGCGTCATGCTATGGAAGAAGAGTTGGGGTCGATCCATGACAATAATACATGGGAGCTTGTGGATCTTTCCAACAATGAAAAGGCGATAGAGCTCAAGTGGAAATTTAAGGTCAGGAAAGATGTTGAAGGGTGCATGAACCACAAAGTGAGGTTTGTGGCCAAAGAGTATGTGCAAGAGGAAAGTATGGACTTCGAAGAAGTGTTCGTTCTCATTACAAAGATGGAGTCGGTGAGATTACTCATCGCTCTCGCGGCTCAGGAATCATGGAAGATACATCACATGGATGTAAACTCCGCGTTTTTGAACGGCGAGATAGAAGGAGATGTGTATGTGAATCAACCGCCGGGTTTCATCAAAGAGGGAGAAGAGCACAAGGTACTGAAGTTACACAAAATCTTGTATGGGCTATGGCAAGGACCTCGGGAGTGGAACATCAAACTTGATCGGACATTGATTTTTCTTGGATTTGAGAAAGCCCCACTAGAGCATGCAATGTACAAGAGAGGTGAAGGAAGGGATCGTCTACTAGTTGGCATCTACGTCGACGACCTATTGATTACTGGAGCAGATGAAGAGGTGATTGCAAAGTTCAAGTTACAAATGAAGGAGATTTTCAAGAGGGATGATCTAGGTCTTTTGTGCTTCTACCCCAGGATAGAGGTACATCAAAAGACAGAGGAGATCACACTATGCCAGGAGGCATACACAAGGAAGATACTTGAAAACTGTGGCATGAAAGGTTGCAATCTAATTGAAGCTTCAATGAAACCTCGTCTTGAACTGAGCAAGAAGAGTAAAGCACCCGCAGTTGATGCAATAGAGTATATTGCAGCTGCCACTGCGATGTGTCAAGGTGTGTGGCTAGGAAGGCTGCACGGTGATCTCATGGATCGAGATCCGGAACAAGTGGTGCTCAATGTTGATGGAAAGTCTACAACTTTTCTACGCGAAGAACCAGTGCGGCATGATAGGAGCAAGCACATTGATACGGTGTATCACTACATAAAGGACTGCGTGGAAGAAGGTAAGATGAAGGTCAACTACGTTTGCACCGATGATCAGATGGCGGATATCCTGACCAAGAGTTTGGACCGAGAGAAGATCTTGGAGATGAGAAGAAGAATCGGCGTCAGAGCTATGACATGATGACGTCGTGTTTAGGGGGGTGATTGTTGGAGTTAAACACGTCTCCGTCTCCTAGCCGGCTCGGACTAGGAGTCAGTCACCTAATAGGTTTATGTATAGGCTAGCTATACTAGTATATATATAGAACCACCCCTTATAATCTTTGTACCGATCAAGATCAAATCAATACAAAGAAAGTTCAGGACCGATACGGTCCTGTGGCCATCCAAATCGATCAAGTGTTCGTGTACGTAGCCTGCGCCGAGTCGATCAAAGTACAGATCGATCAAGTGTGCGTACGTGCTCGTATTGTGTCCCGGCTAGAGGTGCTAGTGCTTAGTACTAGTACACGTCAGGAAGAATCGATTGGAGATAAACTAGCAGGAGGCTAGCTTTGTGTTGCGGTGCACCTCGACGTAAAAGCACTTCGTCGAGTTCGTCAGTGAGCTTCGTTTGTCATCGTCGTTCGTCGTCAGTCATATTGCCGTCACCGGAAGTACTCGGCGTCGGGACTGGGCCAACACCGGTGAGGGCATCTACTTCATGGCCAAGTCCGGGAAGCTTTGCGTATAGGCGGTGGGCAATGGCCAAGGAACGGCGGCTGAAGAGCGCGGTGTCGGAGGCCGGGATCAGGCGCGGGTACCTGCGGTGGTGGGACGATGAGTTCGTGCTGACGTTCAGAATCTTGGACGCGAGGCCTCTGGTGGTCGGCTGGGGCGGACATTCGACTGCCACCTGCACAAGCGGATGGCGCCCGGCGAGCCGTGGGCCGACCTCCAGCAGGTGTGGCGCACCATAGGCAGCATGGTTCAATACAACATCCTCGGCAAGGAGGTCTAGCGGCTCCAGCAGCTCGAGTTGCTGCGGGCTTAGAAAAATCCCTTCCATTCTCTTTCTGCACGCAATGGGTACCGCCGATATAGTACTGAATAATGAGGTGAACCACCAGTCCACCATTGAGCACCATTTGATCTGCGGCTGCTACTTTGCAATCTTTGCAACCAGTCTTCCCTGTGAAATGACCGACTTGCCACACAAGTTGTGCTCGTGCTGACATGGCGCTGCCGCTGGTTAATTCCTTGTGTTGGAGAGGCCTAGAAGTTGGGTATCTACAAATGCTTGTCAGTCTGAACTCTGAAGGTAATGGTCTGATGTTTTCTAAAATACTATTGACTGATCACAACATATTCAATCATTGGAAACCTGCACTTCTCTTGTTTTCTTGAATTGGTGTTAACCATCATTCTTCGACGTGATTACTGTGTTTTTCTTGTTTCAGAAAATAATATTATTTGAGAAAATCTTGCTATCTAAATGCCACTTGGGGGCACCTGAAATTATACTAACTTGCTGGAGCCTAGAACTAAACTATTAAGGTCCATATGTACTTGTAGACAGATCACGTTCTTCACATCCTTTGATGTCAAATTGTAAGGGTACTTAAATCCCTAGGAACACTTATTCCTCTATTATGTATTTCTTAACTTGGTACATCTCTTGGTTGTTAAGAAATAGGTACAGCATGCAACTAAATAGTTATTCATTTATTTTGATAGTATTTATTTGTGCATCTCTTGGATAGTGTTGTGATTTCCTAGAGCAGAAGATTATGAATTACATTCTCCTGCTGGGTATACATTTTAGGCATAATAGAGAAAAGGTTCTCACTGAAATTTGGTTCGAAAACTCAAAACACATTTTGCAAACTGATCAATAATTAATCAGTTGGTTATTTCTACCTTACAATGTTCACCGTTTGATTGAAGGTTGTTCTGACGAATGATATGAACACTTCTTTCAAGAGGATACACTGATAAGCAATGAAACCTGATTTTTCATATTTATGGAGGATCCTTCCAGATGAGCTGATATGATTAGTGGATATCTGAAATTAATGGATCATATATCAGTCGTCATATCTGAATGTGCATGCACGTGCACTGTCAACAGCGAGGCCACAAACGATGCAGTGGCCTGGAGGCGACCCTTGTCTGAATTGTTGTGGATATGCTGCACTTCACAGTGTTTTCTTCTACCACAGTAACACGAATGTATGATCAATGTATCCATGAGGAATTGCAGGTTTTCGTCGCCACAAAGGCGCACACATAGTGTTAAGGCATTGATGGTTTTGTAGCTTCAGGTATAAGACGACTAAGACAATTCTCAACTTTTATCTTAATTGTAGTTGATCGGTACAAATATTTGTTTGGACAGATGGTGACATTTTTCTACTTTTTACACTACATTCATACTCACGTAGATGGACATAAAGAAAATGTGCCTGGTGAAAATGTGCCTTTTAGTGGAGTGAATTTTGCGAGATATGTGTTCTTGTTATATGGTAAACCAAACTTTTATTGTAACTTCTACCTATCCTTGACAATTGCAGAATATTTCCTCTGGAAAAAACCTTGATATGTTTCACATTAGCGCAAAGTTATTGTTGGCAGCACAGTAAACCTACATCCGATTAATGACATCCCTTGTTTGGTTATTGTTGTTGGACAATTTTTCTTATTTTGTTAGGATGCTCATACTTATAGTTAGGTGGCGGCAAAGATTTTTTAGTTTAGATTATAAGCTATCACATTATGTCTGTGTTATAACTACTAATCCATGTGCTGAATGGAGGCATCATTTTACCATTCACATATTATACTCTGTCGTACGTATACCTCACTCCATTTGTGAATTTTTACCACGCCTCATATAGTTTACAATCTTAACTCCATTTCATTAACGATTTTCTAAAGTTCTCATCATTGGTAGGATATTCATTTTGTGTGCCTCATTTAGCAGGCAGAGTGCATATTGCTCTTAATGTTCAGTACTCTGACCGGAACAACGATGTGGTTTTAGGCCCACACATGCAATATCCCAATAGAGGTTTGATTTGTTTTTTCTTTATTTCTGTTTCATAACTCAGTTTTGGTATGTTCTCTGAACCTGACAATAGTTTTCTTATGGAGATGGTACTTGAGAATAGATTAGTACAGTGAAGCCTTGGCTGCAGGCCGAGGTGTTCTGGCAGTGCAACTACGTGTTGCCCGTCGGCTCCGGCGGCGGCAGGTCATGTTTAGCATCACTAGGGCCTTCGTTAGCCTATCCCCGTGGGCAGTCCGTGGTAAGATGCGGCAGGGTGCTTGTTGCGGAGCAGATGAGTAATTTGATTTTCAGTTCAAAGTCAATAAGAATAGGTATGAGAATAACTTGTTGTACAACTTCGATCATTAGAAAAAAAGTTAATTTACGGTTGGTTGCAGATTGTACTTATGATGATGTGTGCTACTTCATTTGTATTAAATGGACCTCCCATCCCATTTTTTAGACATGGAGCTATTTGTTGTTTATTTTTTTCAAAGGAGGGTAAACCTACTTGCAAGGAAAATTTGCTTGTTATGTTTTCGAGTCAAACGATAAACAATTATTGCTAACTTTTTTTATACACAATTTGTGTAGCTAAGTTGTTGGTCGAGGGATGGGCGATGGTCATGCTGGAACATGTTTAAGTTTTAGGAATGCATCCATGGTCAAGTTTCCATAGACTTGCTAAAGTTAAAGGAAGATTTCCAAACGATGGTGAACTTCAAATAATGTTATTTTTTCGCCTTTGAACTTATCAAGTTTCGGTGTATGTTTTCTGCTATTTTGCTTGACCTTAACATAAAATATCTTTCAATAGGGCAAAGGTGACTCCTAATTGTTGTAGTTTCTCACTCGTCATGAAGGTGATCTATGTTTTTTTGTTGTTGTTGTTGTGCAAGGCGTTATGGAAGGTGATGTTGAGACAGACTTGTCGAGCTGGAGTAGGAGGAAATGATGGTAGCGAGCTAGGCGATACGAATGATAGACATCGATGGAGATGATGCGACAAGCGAAGGAGAAAGGTGGGGGATGTGGAAGGAGGGAGGGAGGCGATGAAGCTGAGAGAAAGGAGGTAGACACCAAAGGAGTTGGCATAGGATGAAAACGAATTTGCGCCCCAAGGTCAGATCGCCATCGTGTTGCGACTGTTCCCTTTCCATCAATGCTCATGTTCATTGTATTTTTTTTAAGCCCGCAACTTTGGCAGCTCCACACAATTGTTGTCGAGGAAGATGGTAAACTCATTTGGGATAATTGTTGGGGTTATTGTGAAGCTCAATGTTTGGTGTAGTGTGGTGACAAAGAGGACAAGCCACTAGACACGAGTAACTGATAAATTTGTACAATCACTTCCATTTTTTTAGGAACATAGGTTGTAATTGATTTGGTAAAGAAAATGATAGAAGAGACTGTGCTTCATGTGGACCTTCAGGTGAAAGACAAATTACATCATTGTGACATCAAATAATTGTTCATTGATTAGTCACTTATGATGATAAATTTGCAACGTGAAGTACGTATCTGAAAGTATCGTTATTTGATTTATCGGTTTTGCGAAATCTCAAAGGCCTAATTTTTTTTTGCGTTAATCACTTTTTGCTTTTCACGAGGCCGAAGGTGGGGACGGCGATGCTGAGCCATGTATGAGTGGGAGCCGGCGAGAGCAAGTCCGAAACTTAATAGGGGGGGGGGGGGGGCAAGACGATGATGGGGGAGGTTGATGCGAGGGCAGGGCAGCGATAGCAGGCGGCCGCGGAGGGTGGAGGCAGGCAGTTAGGCCTGCATAGGCCACGGGTAAGGAGGAGGAGCCGTCATGGGAGAGGACGAAGATGGTGTGGGAGGAAGATGACCATTTGGTGGATCTGATGGTCAAAAATAAAAGCGGCGGGCACGAGAATTTTTTTTAGGTATAGTTGCCCCTTAATTTATTTACCATCATTTGCCCGTAGCAACGCACAAGCATTCTACTAGTGTGACTAATGCATCGGTAGCAAGGGAGTACTACGTATTTTATCAACACAGAGCGAAATGATTGTGTTCTCTCTCTGTCTCAGCCTCTCTCTCTCTCTCTCTAAAATGCTGTGTTTATTACTCACTCCATTCCAAATTGTCTACCGTGTTATGTTTCACTAGGACAGTCGCTCGACCCGTATTCGAGAAAAAAAAATCGTTGCACCAACAACTGCTCTATTATCGTAAAACAAATGCTCTATTAGGTGTAATTTGGAGCGGTGTGGTTGCATTTTTCTTCTCAAAATCAACGTTTTCTCGGAAGAAGTTTTGGTGTTGCTTTTTTATCAATATAGGGACGTATGTTGTAATTTGTATTGCATTTCCCTTATCCCCATAATTTTTTTCTGGCTGCTAAACTAACTTGCCCTGATGGATTCTGCACTATAGCAATTAAGCTAGCGTGGTTTAATTGATGACTAGGTTGCATAGTTCACACTATATATATGGAAGTCATTCCAAAAGTTCGTCATATAAATGTGACTGATAACCAAGCTTGCCACTTGGTTATGTTGGTTGTACTATTTGGATTTTCTTAACTAACTACGTTGCTTGCTCTTTAAAAAAAAATAAGAATTTTCCCCTGACGTACGTGTGTATTGCATGTTCCATCATATCTAGAGGGTGTGATTTTCTCATAAAATAGGTAGAGTTCTCACACCAGGTGTGGCTTTTATTTATTAGTCAAATTGTATTTGTTGTGAAACCACACCAAGATCCCATTTTGAAGACAACATGAAGATATACAGAGGATTCTTAAATAGGGTTATTCTTTCTTGGCGTCCCTCCAAGCAAAAATAAGTTAGATGTCACTATATTTCTAGTGGAACTTCTATAGAAGTTTTGGTAGCAACCTCCCAGAGGTCTAAAATATTCATGAAAATATGGTGCATTTACTTTTTCCCCATATATATTCATCTATGATGCATCCAAAACAACATAATACAGAAGTCGTGTATATGAAATCTGACAATAACATGGCGTACCACCTTAATGCATGTCTTTCTCCTGTCCCATCACTTTCCTCCCTCCATATAACTGAACAAATTATTAGATGGATTGTAGAAATTATTCCAAATTATTGCAACTGTGGGTTGTGCCGCGACAAAAGTGAAAATTAGTTGTCCCAAATGAAGGATGTCCTCACAAACATAGTAATTTTAGGTTAAGCCCTGCTTGATGGCCAAGGGCAAAGATTTCAAACATGGCCAGCTCATAATGTGACAAAAGGTTTGTAGAAGGCATGGGAACGGATTCAGTGTCGTATAGATGACCAAACCTACATCATGTTTGACAACATTTGGAATGTGAGTTTAAGAGAGGGAGTTTGTACCGAGATTATACATGGCGAGTTATTTTAGTCATAATCCTATGCTTGGCATCTAATAAGAATTATTTTGGGATAGAAAGTTGATTCCCTCCTTCGGTTAATAGAAATTCATAGCTAAGGGATGATAGCGCAAATTTTCATGAAGGATTATGAACTTCTCTCTAGTTTTATTATTCCCTTTCTGCCTCTCCACTTTTATTAAAATGGTGTGTATTGGACTCTAAATCAGGCTTTCAACCCGCTTTATAAATAAAGCAACCACCACGTCCATACAAGTAGTGCAAGAGTCTCAACGAAAATAAAAGCAATATGTTGCGGCATCAGCACAAACAGGCCCAAAAGAAAGCATAAAACAAAATGGAAAAAAGACAACCAAGTGGCGAGAAGCTCAAGAGCCCTGAGTCAAAGCCAGCTGTTGTGAATTGGACCCTCGGCTCACAGTTGTAATTCCTACTAAATTCTCAATCTCGTCCACCTAATTGATGGTTCTATATCATATACAATCCAAGTTTCTCATTTATTTTGCTTTATTATTACCTCCAACAAAAGAGTGAGACGAAACAAGTGGGGAAACCCATGCAAATTGTGAATTATACTTTGTGGCATAGTGGGTTACTAGTGGAGTATGCTCTCCCTCTTGTGTTCTATTTCATCAACATCATATTGTTGAAAACAATTGTAGCTGAGTAGCAGCTAGATGAGTTATATTCATAATTCAGATCAGTAACACTATTATGAAGAGCAAACACGCCGACATGCATGAATATAAGATGAACACTACTCCTGTAGAATCCATAACAGGTACTCCCTTTGGTTTTAAATACAAGGCCACTATCTAAAATACATTTTGCAGCTATACAAGGTCACTATCTCTTCTTCCCAAGAAGAATTGATTAGAACTTTGCCTCGTACGATGGTGCTTATTAACATAAATGTTGCATGCAGCCATAAAAAAAGAGGAACCACGTGCAACATGTTTAATTAGTGAGGAACTGAGAGGGTTTGCACATAACTAATCATGATATTTATTAGTTAGCTTTGTTTTCTTGGTGTATTTGAAAAATTAGGTAGTACTACCCTGGTCCTAGTTTATTGGTCCTCTTCGTATTTTGTGCCATTGTTTTATCATAGATTTAACTATCAAAATGTTAATGCATGTCATGAAAAATTATATCGTTTGATTCGTATTTGAATATAGTTTCCTATGATATTTTTTTTGCTATGTATAACTTATATTTTATTAGGTAAAAGCATGGTAAAAAAATGATCCTAAATCCTAGGGGACTAATAAACCAGAGGTAGTAGTGGGCTTGTACACAAAAGTGGGTGGAGTATAAGATTCTAATGATACTAGTATTGTACGATAATTAGCTCTCTAAAACTTAGTCAAACATAGAGTATTGTACGATATCTGCAAGTGAGGTCGGGGGGGGGGGGGGGGGGGGGTATATAGTGGTGCTCTTTGATATTGTTAACTGCATGCACCCTTCCAACTATTTATGTACCTGTAAAAAGTACTACTACCGACCAAGAACCATGAAATAACATATATATTTCCTTTCGCAAATTGTGTTGTGAAGTACGGCAACATATGTTGGTGAGAGAGTGTCCATATCTGCTTTTTCCGCAACCTTCCAAGCATTTGTTTCACTCTAGCTAGCTTTCACGAAAGTTCAACACAAAGTATACATTTATCTGTAGATTTTGAGTGGTAGATAGAAGACCGACCAGGTCTACATGGTATTCTCTCTTGCGCACGCTAGCTAGGAGTAGATAATTATAGCGCGATGCTATGCACACGATGGTGTGCGAACGATTTGTGAACGACAATGTATATCCGCCCGTTCATGCATATGAATAAAGTGCAGTTTACGGCTGGATTTGCCATCGTTCTGCTGTCGTGCATGGTGTGTCGTCCGCACAGCACTTCCGTAATTATATGTCTTTCATAAAAAAGTCATGATATGTTTTGCGACAATCCAGCTAGACAGCACGTAGTACTCCCTCGGTTCCTAAATATAAGTCTTTTTAGAGATTCCACTACAAACTTCTTTCATATGTAGTCCATAGTTGAATTTTTAAAAGACTTATATTTAGTAACGGAGGGAGTAGTACCCGCAAGATCTCTTGTTACATGGTCGCCCAATCACATGCAAGAGCGAGAATCTCCAACCAAGAAGCAACACACGAGAAAAGAAGAAAAGCACTCGATCGCAGTCACATGCAGAGGGCAGGCAGGGCCACGCCAGGTCCGGTGGGTAGAGAGAGAGAAAGAGAGTAACGAAAGGAAATGCGAGGAAAAAGAGGAGATAGAGAGAGAGAAAGAGAGCGCGACTATTGCCTTCGAAAGGAAGAGAGAGAAACCACTGATCCGCCCTCAAGTCGGATCCTTGTCGCCACCCGCTAGGCTCGCCGACAGCAAGGTACACGGGCCCACCGTCCGCATGCATACCATCAACACACTTGCAGACAAGTTGAACAAATTTGCTACAGGCATCTTCCCACTGTGCTCGTACGGGAGAGAGGCAACCTTGGATCGGCTTTTCTATGATTTATGTTTGTACACGCTGGGAAAATTATGTTTGATATTTTTAGCATGTAAAAGTCCATCTGGCCAAATATAATGGTCGATTTGAACAATCCATGATTACTAAATATAACTAGCTAGCCAATAAATCACACATTACTTTCGATTGACTCTAGTACAATTATTTTGGAACAAGGATTGAGATAAAATAGGTAATTGCACCTCATAAAATAACATCCCATGAGATGTCATAGTGTTGGTCACCTAACCACATCTCAACTAAGCCACTACGTGCAAAGAACTTTATGAAAATCATTTGAATCTCTCTACTTTGTTATTGCACTTTTCCAAATTCTACAATATTGGTATGCGTGATTACTTATAGTTACGCTTCTTTCACAGCCCCCCCCCCCCCCCTACCTGCCTTAGTATATGTATTTTGCTGGTATAATACTTGCATCATATGTTTGGCGTGGTCTCGTGCATTGCTTACTTATTCGAAACCTGCAACTAGGTAGATTGGTATTGTTGGCAGTTCAATTTGAGCAAGCTGTCTCGTTGACAAGGTGTGCTTGTTGTTACGAGAAGTCTTTTTTTTTCAATGTTGACGTGGGTTACAAATCTAGAAGAATCCTGAGCATTCATTCATGACATAATTGGATTTAATTTTTCAAATATTTTTGTAATTGCTTTAGAAATCCTCCATATCATTGCTTTATTACTGCAGGCAATCAATATTGGACATATATAGATGTTGAGGATTCTTCGTTGATTTGATATATATGCACATGAATAATTAATTGTGTATGACCATGGCGGGTTCTGAATCTCCATACAGTGAATTTGGATTTACTAGAGGCCGTTGCATTGCGAAAAATCCCGGTCCAGAGGAACTCCGCGATGCAATCATGTCCCACCTTAACTGGGTATGTATATTTCTAGGTTTTTCACAGTTTTGGCTTCTACATTCATAATGATACCATGAGTGCTTTAGGCCGTCCACAAGATATGTTTTTGGATACTGCCATACAATTACAACCTATCTTTGCTCAATGGGTACAAAATATCCATGCAAGCGTGTCCACCCCCCCCCCCCCCCGACTTGACGAGGAATCCATTCTCGCGAAGGAACACACCCCCTACTCACACCTAGGAGCACCCCTTCCTGCATATCCATACAAGACCTGAGTAGGCGAGTCGAGGTCCTACGAGGTACCCACTACTCAATGTACCCTCCCAGCAAAAAAAGATGCGTAGTTCGGTGGTTCGACCAGAAATGTTATGCTTGCGCACAAGACTACCCCGGTGCATAAAATTTTGCATGCACTTTTGACAAAGTGTGTGTGTGTGTGTGTGTGTGTGTGTGTGTGTGTGTGTGTGTTTGATGTTTTCCAAGTTGTTAAAAATAATGTATACATACAGTGATCTTTACACAAAACATGAACAACTAGAAGCTTGTTTGTCTCTATATATCTCAAATGTTCAATATCCTAGTAGATTTATCTCTCTATATATATTGTAGATTTTAAAACACTCCTTCTGGCACAAACTATTCCATTCAAGGAAGTTGGATGATGAGTGTCAAAATAAAAGAGGGATGATGACTTAGATATATGGTGCAAGGATCTTTTGTGGATTTTCTCCTAAATTTTTCGCAAATAATAACTAAAGTTTTGATGTGTGCAATTAGAAATTCACGAGCACAATGCCGAGATTCTACCATAATATCACATGTGGATATTTGTAGTGCAACTGCCCAATTGTCGTGTGCATGGGTTTACATGAGCACCAATAGTGTCCCCTAATCTCATGTATTCGCGTGACTTGCCAGCACGTGCACCTAGCAAAATGTCCTATGTATGTTTACCTGATCACTAATGACAAACCATAATCTTGGACACTTCCAACGCCCAACAGAAGACATAATGGCACAATAGCATCGGATTTCTTACAACATAGTAATCATTAGAATGAAGGGAGATATCAAAAGTTTAATTGTTATGTCGAATACACTTTACTGGATAGGAGGTGTAAATACATTTTTGCGAGCGAAACATTTTCGTCATATTGATTTGCTTCTTAGAAATAACAATCCCAAGTTTTGGTGTGAGTAGTTAGAAATTCATGAGCACATTCACCAAGCCATAAATCTCGTGTAGTGGAGTACATGGACATTGCAGCCCCACCAAGCCAACTTGAATATACATGTCTTTACATGAGCACCAACACTGATTTGTTCAGTCTGGTGCTCCGACGTCTATGGACGTGTTGCCATTCCATCGAGCCAACTAGCCCATATATGTGTTTAAGTGAGCACCATCATCAAACTGTAGTCTCTCGAACATAGTGAGTGCACCAACAAATGACAAAAATAAAGTTGTTATTGATTGAAATTGCTAACATCATGGTGCTCATCACTATCTAATAGCACACATATTAAGTTTTCCATGTTGTACACTTTTTCGACAGGGAGATGTAAATATAACTTGCGCAGGAAAAAAAACTAACACTATTCAATTTTGCAAAAATGGATCACATGTCACACGTTTTTGCTTGGACAACTAGAATGTCGTGAGCACCAAATGTCAAACGGGTAGACTCGGGAGATGCCATGCTTGTGGACAATGCCGGCGCACCGGAGAACATCTTTTTACACATGTTGCTTGCTTTTACAACTAGAAAGAAGGTCGTGAGATGCTTTTCCTTTCGCAAAAGAATACTCATGCGTTAGAAAGTCATGATAACTAGCATTTGCAAATATTGTATTTGAAACAAAACAAAAATGTACATGATCCCAGCAGTTGCGAGTATTGTACGCGGAGCAATGTGCGCCCAACAACTTGCACCTAGTACTCGCTCGCTATCACATGATGCGGTCCGGCGAACGATGGTGCCACGTCACCAGTCACAGGAATTAAAGGGAAAAACAATTTGGTCGCTGTCCATCACCTGTCGCCGTCCGCAGTAGTAAATGGGACGTGGGCCTCTCGCGCACGACACTGGCGC
This sequence comes from Triticum aestivum, assembly GCF_018294505.1. NCBI lineage: Eukaryota > Viridiplantae > Streptophyta > Magnoliopsida > Poales > Poaceae > Triticum > Triticum aestivum. The sequence continues at coordinate 100,759,972 of NC_057802.1, forward strand.
CAGCAAGGCATTAAATAAATATTATATCGAATAGTAATGAGGTACCAAAAATAAATGTGGGGAGAGCGGGAAAGAGTAAATTATTCGCCTCGATCCTATCAAAACCTTGCCTCGAAGTATTAACTCCGTATCGTAATTGCTGCGTCTTTTAGATATGGACGACCTCCCTTTCCAACGCACGCCGCTTTCCTCTCCTTCCTTCCTTCCAGTGTCTACTCCTTCTCCTCCTCATCTCCCCCACAACACCGGCGCTCGTTGAGAAATCGCAGGTAGATTTGCGCGGAGGGGGCGCGTCGACGTCGCATCCATGGCCGCCGCCGCGTTCTCCATCAGGTTGGTGTGCGCAGCCTCGTCTCGTCGGCTTTTATGGTGGTCGTGTGTGCGTTTTTTTTCCTGATCTCCATTTGCGATTTGTCCGAAGGGGGTACGCGGCGAGCATGCGGAGCGAGGCGGCGGCGGAGGGTCGGCGTCCCTTGGGCATCGAACATCTCCCGCCTATCAAGGCGCCGAGATTCCGGTGGTGGGCGGACGAGCTGGCCTCCGCCGTGGCGGCTGCTGCTGCTGCGGCGGCGCCGTCCCTGAGGAGGTCGCCAGGGAAGGCGAAGCCGCCGAAGAAGAGGTCCATCTCTGACCTCTTCGCCGCGGCGCCCCCCTTGGACGTGCCCCCCGCCGGTGATAGCGGATGCAACGAGCAAACGGTGGTGGACGGCGACGAGGCGCTGTGCGCGATCGTGAGGCGGGCCAAGGAGGAGAAGAAGCGTAAGAGGAGACTGCAGGAGGAGCAGGAAGAGACGGCCGCGGCTGCCGCGCCGGACAGCAGCGGAGGGCGAGATCCGAGGAGGAATTTCGCTGCCACAAAGGTACGTGATGCAGCCCAGCCCAGCCCAAACCCAACACTGCCTGTCTATCAATGCAATCATATCATCTACTATATTGTTCCTATGTTTTTTACCCGGATTCCATTTTACTTTTGATCTGCTTGGGACGGGTAAATGCTTTGCGTGTCCATGAGACGAGGAATCTGAAAATATTTAGTACTACTCCGTATTAGATTTGGTTGACATTATGAAGATAATTTGGTTGCTACTTGTGGGGAGCAATTAGTTGTACCTTTACATGGGGGCAGTCCCATCGCCTCGCAGGATATTTTATGTAAGGATTGACTGTGCCGAATCCAGTTCCTAATCTGAACTGGGTGCGTGATAATTGCTGTGCTAAAGTTAGAACGATTATTGTGTTTTATTCTGTTGTATCATTACATTTCCTACCTCTTTACTGTTTTGTATGCGTAAATATTGTTATTTCATGCTTATTTTGTGGACTCTGATGGATTAGTCCAAGTTGGGGCTTAGGACATTCGTATGAGGATTCTAGGGAACTTGGTGAGATGTATACCTGCAGCTGCTCATACACATAGTTAAGACCAATAACAGCTATGAGTCGGCTAGATCATGATGACCAACTAAACTAGTAGTGGCTCTAGACGAGACAAGCTAGCTAGTATACTGCAGCATATGTACCACATCTCATCGTACATGGTACATCGTCATCGTGTTTCCTTTTTCTCACACCACGCCCGGTAGGTTGTGAGCTGCATGCGTACTTGGTGTACCTCCTGCACATTTCAGCCGTGTGGACCCACGCTAGACTTTATCATAGGAAACGGACGTGGAGCAAGAACTTACCAGACCAATATCTTTTGCAGTTTTCTCTTGGATAGGAAACTTCTTTATTACATACCTTATACCTTTATTAGCATCTATTTTTTCATAAAAACCAAATATATAATCTGGGAATCTATTTAAGCCCATGATAGGTGGTGTGGAAATGTCTCAGAAGTCAGAACACCTTTGAGCATGCACAGGAATTGTGTTTAGTAGATGGTGGGAGTTTCCAGTGTGTCGCAGTCAACCTGTCACCATATGTTTGACATGATGCATGGTCTGCTGTTTGTACTCTCTTATGGAGTATTTCAATAATTATCTAGTTGACCAGATTAATAGGATAGAATTTTAAGAGGGTGTGGCTGAGGCAGGATGTTTGAAGTAATGTTGGAATATAACCTTCATTTCAACAGTTCCATCTGATATAAGCGTTTGAAGTTGTCTGATATAACGCATTAACTTTTAATATAGAGCGAATAACAATAATAATATTGTTTGACCCACCGTGCATGTGTTGCACCCATTAAGATTTTATAATTCATCTTATTATTTGGATCTCAAAGGATCAAATTGTGAATTTGATCTTTAAATTTATCACTCAACTATGAGCAGCTTGGTTATAAAATACGTTAATTTTCCTTCAATTAATAATTATTGTTATGTTCTACAACAATATTTATTATTGAGGAGGGTGAGCCCCCAAGCCGCTCTGTGTGAGCGACTCGGGCGGACACAACCCTTCCCGCCAGTGCCGAACAACGTCGCATCGTGAAGCCCTGCTGGCCGATCGGCGGCGGTGGCGGAGACTATGCTCGCGGCGCAGAGTGGTTCTCAGGCACGAAATGGAGTTCCTATGTGGTCTATGCCAGCGGCAAATGTGTTGCTGCTCGGATCTGCCGTGACCTGCTACGACTGCCTTCTCCCGCGTCAGTGTCATAATGCTGGACGTTAACCGTGCTGCGGCAGGAGACCATCGCATCGCCACGACTCATCTCCCTTCGATCCAAATCGAGGCCTTGAAGGTCTACCTGTCGGTGGCCACATGCGCTGCCCACCCCAGCTGCACCCTCCCTCAAGCTCACTCTATTCAAATGCCAACCTCTAGCGGCTCCACGCGGCACACCCTGCTAGTTATGGCTGCACCTCATGATTTCGTCCTCCCTACCCCCCCCCCTTCTGCATCGACCTCTGGGTGGACATCTGGTTGTGAAATAATCGGCTGTGTTTGCCATCCCCTCCCCCATTTAGGATGTGCCACCTGCTGGCTCCCGCCAACCTCGATCTCCCCCATCACCCTCGCACACCACTTCTTCCCGTCCTGTCGATGATGACGGCGCCGCCGGGTTCGCCGACGTCGAGATTCCCCACCCACATGCGCATGCATGCCACCATTTGCTTGGCCAAGGGTGAGGCCGGTCACCCTAGATCAACCAGTCCAATCCACGAATCACGCCTCAGCATTGCCCAAGAGTGTCGTTACAATGGAACACTATCCTCAACTTTCATGTAGATCCTTGCGTCCTTGGTGGTGGTGCTTTTGAGGTGATACCCTTCGTGCTGGTCATGTAGCCCCGCCATCCATGTTCGACTCCTTGCCCCCTTCGGTGAACTCCTTCACAAATTGGCATCCTTGTGAGGTTTCTCCTTTCCTCCACCTCGCCGCCATTTGGTACCCTTGTTGAATTTTGGTTGTTATGCAGCGCCCTTCATTTACACTCCGCTTGGGGCAAAGAACACCCTTCCTATGGTGATAATTATATCACTAGTACTCTTTGAGATCATGTCATTTCATTATTGCTTGCCCCCCTCCCCCCCCCCCCCCCCCCCCCTCCCTTGGACAAATGAGCACCCTTTCGGTGGAGAATCTGCGCATCCAATGAGCCAGAGTCTCTTCCATCTTCTTTTGCACTCAGCATTGAGCCCACTCTCCTGTGTGTGCGGCTGTGGGGTTGGCAATGTAGCAGCTCCTTAATGATGACTACTAAGCTCTCATGTTGTCTTTTGGAGTCTGTCCCCTCCCTCACTATTATGGTTTTGAGATAACGTGGGCCACATCACTAAACTCTCTAGCTTTGGAGGTTGTTATTTGCGTCGTGTCGATACCAATGTACTTGGTTTTTAGTGTTCTTCCTTCGGCAAGATGTTTCACCCAATGTTCAGGATATCAGTAACTGGCACCATATCAATCAGTTGCTGAGTAGGGATAAATAGGCGATTTTTTCAGTTAATTGGGTCGGCTATTTGATGTCCCACGAGTAGCGATTAGATGACCGAGATGCCGATTAACTGGCTGATATTTGGAATAATGGTATTACCCCTCAGGTTGTTAAGGTTTTTGATTTGGTTTCCCTTGTAAATGGGATCAAAAAGTTTCTTTGCAAGATATCAATTCAGGTGGGTAGCCCCCCTCCCCCCCCCCCCCCCCCCCCCCACCTGGTTTGACAGTTAAAAAAACATACTCCTTGGTATTTGTGTATATTTTGAGAGCCACCAACAACCTCATTATGCCATTATGTTATTAGTGTATATTTTGTTTGTTGTTCTTACCTTTTGGTATATATATATTCTTCCTTGCACATGTATTAATAAAAATAAATATATATTTATAAATAAAATCTGGGATTTCTTATAAGCTAGTTTACACTTTGTGAACACTATTTTGGCTGAAATTGGGCATGCACACATAGTACAAAGGCCTAGGTTTCGAAGGGGATAGCTGTGGATGGTAGGATGGCGAGGGTGTTTAGGCTTGGGCGCCATGACGGCTGGGGATAGATTGGTTCTGGCGGTAAACCTCCCCTTTTTCTATGTTTATTTCTTTGATCCCTAATCACACCCTAATTCCACAATTTTATAATGCAACTTGGAAGTAATTTAGGGAAGACTTGAACCGACTCAACTAACAAGGAAAGACCTAAACAGAATCCAAACAAACAAAACTTGGAAACCAAGAAAACCTATTCGGCTGGGTCCAATAACCCCCCCCCCCCCCCCCCCCCCCCCCTATTCTGGAGCAAGTATCACAGCGAGCTTGGTAAGGAGCTGAACTCCCCCTAGGAAGGTACGCCGTGCGCATGTTTGAGACGTGATGCCTGCCCAGATGGATGATAGGACGTGAGCCACACATTGCTGCTTTTCGGTGTGCCTTGCCCATCAAATACATCACTCCACACGGGTATGGTGTTCCAGATAGATGATAGGACGCTGGTTGGGTATGCCGCATGATTAAGGCATTAAAGCCAACATTTTTTTACCCTTAAGCCAGCTATACATCTATACTATACCCTGGTCATGGGGCCCTAAATTTCAGTCGCCCACCTTCGCCTCCACCATTGACAGGGCTGATTACAAATGCTTATTTTTGAGAGATGGGATGCTGGGAAGGTATAGATGAACAATTGGTGGAAAACTATAGAACCGACAGTAACCACTGGCTTTACAAACCTTTGTCTAGAAATGGCTTTGTATGTCTGAATTATGTTTTATTTGAATGGTCGAGAATAATTTTTTTTGTATGCTTTTCACTTGACTAGGAATTGACTGTTCCAGTTGTATTTGAATTTTCTCCATTATTTGAATTCATACTAAAATCTAATAGGCTGGTGTGTGAATGAATTATAATTATCCATCCCATTCATTATTGTGTATTTGCATCTGGATGTGAGTAGGATAATGTATGTGTAATCTGTTGCGATGTGTGCGGTCAACTAGAAACTGCTTTGCCGGGGGTAATCCTCCTTTTCTAAAAAAAGATGCTTTAGTTTACACATTTATATTGCTTATGGTTAGTTTATCATGTCATGCGATTTGTTATTTTGCACATAAAACTTGCCCGGAAATCTTATATTGCACACATTATGCAGGCATAAATTTTGATCTACTTTAATGCATATTGATTTTAGTTTGATCAACATCAAGCTAAGAATTTGGTAGGAGATTTTCTGTACGTGTACTCCTTGTAATAACATGGATATGAGTGTGCTATGACCAACAGTCAGTTGGCGTTCCGATCCAAATATTGTTTTTCTTTTATTTTTTACAAGTATACTTTGGCATAAATGTCTATGTACATATTTTCTATGGGTCAAATGTGTTTTTACGTCGTAAAGTGGTGTTAGCTGCATAGCAACTATGGCTGTAAATATTTGTGCATAATACTGCATTATTTTACGAATAGTTTTTTGTTTTACCTGGTTGTTACTTTTACATGACCCAACCTGTAGTCAGCCATCTGGGCCCACTCACAGTTATGCTGCTCAATTGTGCAGGAAGTACTTGAAAATTCAAATTTACCTGATGGACTGGATGCTTGCCCATCACAGAAACCTGAGCCTTCACAACATCGCAGAAAAGAGAGAGAAAGAAGTAAGAAGGGGAAGATCAATAGTGCAAGGAAGAAGGCTGACACAAAGAAGTGCATTGACAACAATAAAGTTGGCAAAGTGGGAAAATCACGAAATCTGGGAAAATCTCTCCCTAGGCAGGGCATTCTGAAGTACACAGAGCACACATCTGTGATAATGGCCAACGAGAAAGATGTCAATTCAAAAGGCAATGAAGTGATAGAACTATGCTGCAAATCAGTGAAGCGTGTCAAATTCTCAGAAGCAGATGGTGTAATTGACAGTAAGACACAGAGTTGTGAGCTACCCAAACGACAAAGTCTCTGCAAGCTGTTCTCGGATGCTATGGCTTCATTGTCATCCTTGTCATCGTCATCATCCGCGTCTATTGAAGGAGACAAATGCATAACTGCAGAAAGTAGTAGTTCTGACATGCCCAAGGAACCCTTTACTAAGACTACAGATGCAAATAAGCATTGCGATGATGAAGACTCTGCTGAGCCTAGTAACAGACAGATGTCTGCTCCATTCATTGATCTGAATATGACACCACCAGAATGTACTGATTTGGAGTGCACCTATGATTCAAATTTAGAGGTGCCCAATCTTGAGCATACACATGATGAAACTTTAAGTTCTGATGCTGAATTGCTTGCTGGTGGAGAAAACTTGATGAATTTGTCTTTTGGTTCACAGGGACTGGAAAGCCAACCACCTACTACTGACTTCGATAACATAAAGAGTTCAAGATCGGCAGGCACATTTTTGCATGGTGAGCCAATCAATGTTTCTGACATAGTTGCTGTTGGTTCTCCATTGAGCTTAAGAGAACTCGGTGAGACTCGTCGTGGTTGCAGTAATGTTTCAGTAAAAGATACCAGGACTACGAGTACATCTCCTTGTGCATTCCCAGACCATACATTTCAGGACTCATTTCAGCAGCACAAGACTTGGTTCTCCAGCAATGTGAATAATGTTGGCTCCCAGCTTTCTCGTGAATGTAATGTGTCTCGCAGCAAGGAGTTATATTCTCGTTCTGAGTTGAACGTGCAGCACGAGTGTAGTCCTTCTACGGGACAGACAGTTCGTTTGATGGGTAAAGATCTGACAGTTTGCACGACCAGAGGTGAATCGTTTACTGAGACTGCACAGAAACATACAGGTACTTCAACCAATGACTATCTTAAGACAAATGGGTTATTGCCACAAGGACAGCCTTTTTTCTCTTTACAAGCTCAAAGTTTCCCCAATGTTGCAGTAAATTCTACCGGTGCAACTCAAGCTTCAACACATCATGCAAGCACAAGTCAGGCACATTTTGGGTACAGGACTCCACATGATTTCAGTCACCCATTTCCTGCAGCAAATGTGTTTCCTGGAGTTCGATTGCCATATGAAAACAGGTATAGGGACTTTTCAAACTCGCGGACCAATCAGACTTTTCTATTGGGGTGTCCACCTCTTCCCAATCATAGTAGTGCAGCATTCCATCAGAATACGCCGCATCCCTGGCGTTATTTCTCTAATCCTATTGCTGGGGAAGAACCACCTGCAGCACCATTTTTGCCTATAACTGGACAGCACGGGACACCACCTTCGGTGTTCCATGCCAATTCGCCTCGGCAACATGTTGGGCATTCAGCAAGGTCGTCAGTTTGCGCTCTTAACTCTGTGAGTTATACACTCAGCCATCCAGGCCGGGTAGTTCAAGAAGTTTCCAACAGTACAAGAGATGCAGCCCTTCAGTCCAGAAATACAGAGAACCGAACAGGGCGAGCTGTTCCTGAAAATTCCAAAGCTTCGTCTAGTTGTCGCAGTGTGCAGAAGAGATCAGGACCAGTGAAGCTCATTCCCGGCGCGAAGCATATCCTTGTGCCAAGTGATAGCACGCATGGCGACTCTATGCCTGTGTACTCCTGTTTTTCCTTCGGAAGTAGGAGCGGAAATGCTGCAGGGTCTCAGAACAAAGGAGCATGATTGACTATGTGAAATGCTGTAAAATAGATTGACTACCCTGTAAGAATAGTTGCCATACTTTTTCGTGCTTTCTTTGCTTAGTACTTTCTCAGCCGAACCTGTATCCATGACTGGTGTGATCCAAAAGCATGCAATCTGATATTTTCTGTATTCGTCTAAATTTAAATGATTTCTGTTATTGGTAGATTGTGTTACCTACATTTCACATTGGCAACATGGTGATAGTAGGTGCAATTTGTTTTTCTGAGGTTAGTTTTCACTCGTAATGCAACGTCACATTTTTGATATAATTTCTTGGTATACACGAGGCACACTTCAATAACTCCTCAACACTCATAGGTCGCAATTGATCTGGCAAAGAAAAATACGAAGTCTCCGAGAACAAGTGGACAAATAGAATAGGGATAATTGGTTTTATACCCTTAGGTGTGTCTCCCTCAGGATTGCCCTTACTTTCTGAAAACACATGGTCTTGCCCAACCCACTTTGGCGTGTTGTGCTTTTGCCCTTTGACCATTTGGTTGTCACTTTGAAGACTTCATAACTGATTCATACTAAATCAGAAAAATGCAAATAAGATACCAAAATATTCGGAAAAACATCACCTGTATGTCAATGTCACTTGTATTCATCAAAAAAGTGTTGGTAAGTGCCCATCCGATGTTTTTTCTGCCACGACTTCCACGAATGTCATTCCACGATGCGGCAAGCCCACTACAGTTAGGGCATCTCCAACGGCAATACTCAAACCCCCCACAATCGTCCAGACCGCACGTTCTGGACGTATTGTGCCATTCAATGTGGACCTGTATCGGTCCGTTGGGCGGTCCGGACGTACTTTCTCCTGCAAACTGAAGACAAATTTGGGGGGCTTTGTGGATGTCCAGATAGCACCCACGTCCACTTTTGAACACACTAGCCCACCCAAAACCCTTCCTCCCTCGCTGGCGTGCGTTCCCACTCGACACATTCATGCCGCTGTAAAGCGGCCGCTCCACATTGAAGATGTTTCAGGGCGGACCCGGCCTCTCACTTCCTCCGCCATTGAAGCGGCACGCCGGCCGAGGACACATTTGTTGCATGTTCGGCAGAACACGCCACCTTGCCGCATTCAAACACCTCCATTAAACCCACGTGGAAGCCGAGAAACCTACTCCGGCCACACATTCGTTCACAAGTGGGTCGGCATTAAACACAACGCTCGGCAAGCTCCTCCCGTCTACCCGCTACTTAAAGGAGGCCAGACGCCAGGCAAGAATCGCACCACTCTGCCGCTCCCCATCTTCTCCTTCCACCTTTTCTCCACCCTTTCGATGGCATCCGACGAACAGGAAGAGCAGTTCTCCGGCACAAAAGCCGGCTGGGTGGCCCGCCGAGCCCGTCAGATAAAAGTGAAGCAGCAGCTGCTCCAGCTCCCTCACCTAGCCCGACGGAGCAAGTTGTCGCTCCAAGCCAGCCCGTGGTTCAACAAATCGCCGTTCCAAGCCAACTCGCGGAGGAGTGGTGAATTGCTCTAGGCCGGCACGGGGGCGGCGGGGGAGGGGGGGGGGGTACTGTTGCACGGGTATTGTTGTTGTCATGGACGACACCGTGTTCTACCGCACTTCCGGTGCTTGCGACTGCGCCATCTGTCGTCAACGCGCACGTAACCGCGGCCTGACGACAGAGAAAGAAGCCGGCTATACGGAGATCGAGGAGTCGTTGTCCAGCGTGTTTGGGTCCGCCGTCAACATCAAGGGACTCCGTTAGCGAGTCGCCGGCTTGCACAGCCGGTGACTCGTTCGGTTCTTTATCCTAGACCATCGTTGGCCCTACCTGGGCTTTGCGGAAGCGGAGAAGCCCCCCTTCCGTCCCACCGAAGCACCCTCTTCGCCACTCCGATGAGCAGCGCAACTGGACATAGGGAAGATACAGGGGAAGAATATACCTCCGGGGTCTGGGCAGTCCGATGAGTGGGCTATCGGACATGGGGAAGACAAAGGGATCTGCCACGACAGGTCGTAGACTAGTATAGTGTATCTATGTCGTGGGAATGGAGCTCCGTGCGGCCGGATGTGCACAAAGTTTTATCTTTTTTGGTTAAAATAGGTCCAAAATGTAAATGTTTTTGTTCGGTTTCACTACAAACTTTTCTCTATTTTGTGACGCTTCATGTCACACATAACTGTTTTTTGCCAGGAAAATACACTGGTGACGATTTCATTCTATCGCCCCCACTGTCGCCGAAGTGCCCATCATATGGTCAACACTGCTGATATATGGGCCCGGAAGATGCTGACGTGGTTGCTTACATGTGGGACCAGACATTGGTGACGACATACATTTACGTCATAATTATCGTCAAATGTAAAAAAAAGCTATAATTCATAGATTGTTAATTTTACCGGCGAATATGTATTTAATTTGTAATTTACGAAAAAAGAGAGTCAAAACTCGAGTCATTGGAATATGAGAATTCAAACATTGGCAATAGATCTTTGATTATAAGTGAAAGCTGATATTTTACAAGGAGAAGAGAGGACATAGTCTCGGACAGTAAGAGGTAGACAAAGTAAAATTAAGTTGACTACACGCATGGGGCCATCGATGTTTTTCAGACGCTGTCTTGTGCTGACTGCGTGAACTTTCTTAACAGGTGACTAAGCCTTGCCTCCTTATGTCTTTGCCTTTTTTCAAAGACAGTGGATTTCTTGTGCTGATCCATCTTGAAACCTTCAATCTCTTGTAGCTGCTTCTTCTTGAGTTCTTTAATTTCTACTATCTGGGCAAAAAGTATTTCATTCAGCTCTTCGTGAAATATATCACTTGCTTTTTTTGCATCTGCCTCCTAAGTTGCAATGATGTGTTCTAGCTCTCACAGATGTGTTCACGAGAGGATGAATTCTTCCCGGGGGTTGAGACGCCCATGCTCGAAAGTAACGTGCTTGAGGAGCTCTTTTCCTCAATAATTTCTACATCAGGTATTGCTGTTGTATCAAGCTGTTTTGATGGTTTATGTTTGATCCTTGATTTATTCTGCAATATGATTCATAACACCGTTAGAGCACTGTTTGATAATTTTAATAATCATGGTCAGACTATACATTTCAAGTTTGTAAATTAGGCAGTACTTATGATTTGTTTTTGTGCAGTCAGACTTAATGTAGGATCTTTCTTTGTAGTGCATGTCTGTACAAGAAAGTCTCTGCTAGATTGATTATCAATGTTGTCCTTAGGCTTATCTCAGATTTTTCAATGTTAAACATTAATACTGCAAATCATATAGTAATACACCTGTAGGATTGAAAGTAGATCTAGAGGGGGGGGGGGGTGATTAGACTACTTGACCAAATAAAAACCTAGCATTTTCTCAATTTTAGTTGTAGGCAAGTTTTAGCAACTATCACAAGTCAAGCAACACCCTACACATGCAAGTCTATATAGTAGGCACCAGAAAGTAAAGATTTTGCATATGAAAGTAAAGGAGGGGATCAGAGATATCAAACACAATGAAGACACGGTTATCTTTGGCATGGTTCTGGTAAGTGGTGCTATCGTACATCCATGTTGATAGAGACTTCAACCCACAAAGGGTAATGTCTGCGCGATTCCACGGAGGGCTCCACAAACGAAGGGTCCACCAAGAAGCAACATTGTCTATTTCATCATGGCCTATGCCCACGAAGGACCAGCCTCAGCCGGGATAGATCTTCACGAAGTAGGTGATCTCCTTGCCCTTACAAACTCCATGGTTCAACCCCACAGAATTTGGAGGCTCCCAAGTGACACCTAACCAATCTAGGAGACGCCACTTTCCAACAAGTAATAGATGTTGTTGTTGATGATAAACTCCTTGCTCTTGTGCTTCAAAAGATAGTCTCCTCAACACTGAATCACTCTCTCACAAATTTTGCATGGTGGTGGGAGAAGGATTGGAGTGGAAAGCAACTTGAGGGGGCTAGAAATCAAGGATCAAATGGTTGGAGTGGAATGCCTTGATCTCAACACAAGTGTAGGTGGTTCTCTCTCAGAAAATGGATATGGGAAGAGTAGTTTCGTCCTGGTTGCTCTCTGTGATAGTAGGTGGCATGGGTGGGGTATTTATAGACATCACTAAAGATCTAGCCGTTACACACTTTATGCACAACTTGGTGACACCAAAAGTAAATCTTGGTGAGACCGCCAGTGTAAAAGATTTGAACGTTAGACGTTTTGGTGAGGCTGGATGAATCCACTCGGTGGCTCCGATATGTGATGACCCAAGCACTTGCATCATTTTAATAATTTCGATCGGTTTCACTTGGTAATTCCAAAATGAATACGATGGGTTACAGAAAGTTGGTGAGTGCGCACTTCGGTGGAACCGAATGTCCTCTCGGTGGAACCGAGTTTCTAGGGTTAGGATTATAGATCTATATGGTGTATCTCGGTGGGTCTAGATGTGTAGGTTTCGATAGGACCGAGAATGACTTTAGGGTTTTGGACAGATTGGATTGTGAGAAAGTGGTTGAGGGTTTTGGAGCAATATCTTCAACCACTTGAGCAAATGGCTCATGATCGAAACCTCATCCCCTTTTAATAGTATTGACTTTCGTATGGACTCAATGCAAGCTTTGATCACTTAACCAAAAATGTAGAGTCTTGAAGCTTTTGGCAATGTATGTCCTTAGTATTTTGACGGGTCCATAATCACATGTCCTTGCCATGCCTGTATTAACTTTCCTGAAATGATCTTTGAATAGGCATTAGTTCAATGACATATATGTTGTTATTAATTACCAAAACCACCCGGGGATTAGTTGCACTTTCAATCTCCCCCTTTTGGTAATTGATGATAATACATAGATCAAAGCTTCGACATAGGATATAATCAATGAATAATATCATCACTTTGAGAAGTATGTGATAAGAAAGAGCTCCCCCTAAATTTGTGCATTATTTAAAATTTGCGTTTGAATGCAAATGCACAATCGATTAGGATCATGGGTCAGTCTTCCATGTCACATACATCTTAGTGGAGCACACAAAATGATATGGATGAAATATATCAAGCACTCATCACCAAACATACAAGTGAATGATCAGAGCAATAATCACAAAGGACGGATAGTTAGCATGCATAGCATCAAAGTACGGTATGATCAATCACACATTTAGCGTAGTCTCACACAAGTACAAAAAAAGTAACTTAACTAGCACAAACATGAAATGTAACAAAGAAAAAAGTTAAATACACTCTCTCTCGAAGCCCAATGATCTATATTCACTCTCCCCCTTTGGCAACAAGTTACCAAAAAGATCGATTAAATACAGAGCTAAGCATCACTATGGGCTCGATCTCCGACTCCTTGTGATGAAGTTCTCTGACTTGCAGCTCCGGTGTGCATTCATGGATTGGAGAGAAGTGCGTTGATGAATGCTTCTGCTGATGTTTGCTAGACTGGAGGTGTGGAAATTGGAGGGGCGACTGAGGGTGCAACAGTTGAAGCAGACACTATGGCCCGAGTATGAGTGACTCGCACTGCAGCAGACCTAGCCATCGTCTGAAAATGAGTGGTAGTCAGAAGTGTATACCCTCATCATCATCACTAGCGCTCATCTTTGCTTCATCAACATATGTCTTGAGCTTATCAACTTTGGCCTGAATCTCTGTGACCTTGACATCCAATGCATGGAACTTAGTTTCCATAATCCTCTCTAGGCTCTCCTGGTTCTTTACGAGGATGGCGGCCAAACTCCCCTTGATCCTCTGAGATGCTTAAAGAAGATATGTCATTTGGTCTGCTCGGTCTTGAGCAATGGAGCAGATGAAGAGCGAGGACCGGCAGTTGTGTCTGCCTGGGCCTGTGCTGCAAGTAAAGTAGGATGGGATGGATCCATCGTCACTGTGTAATCCTCCTTATCCGGCTGTAGTGGTTGGTGCGCACAGTCAAGCAAATACACATTGCTACCAACTTCAGAGTTGATGAGCATCTGAATGTGAGGTGCAAATCCACATGAGTGCTTTTAGTTCGCAACTATCCTCTTCACTGTCTCAATTATGAGATTCATCACTCTGAACTTGGTGAAGCCATCGACTAGATGCATCATGTTGATGGAGTAACCTCGAATTATCTTTTCATCTCCATACTTGGGCATGAGAGTGTGCCTTAGGATAGTGTTCATGGTAGCTAGCCTTGGCAAGAGGTAGTAGACTGATCCCAACTTGCATGTCTTGACATAGTCCTTGCGGATAGCAGTGTACATACATCTCATGGAGTTTTGATCCATCTTGGGCTTCGCATATACATCAAGATCATTCTCATCAAACTCTGGAGCACCAACCAAAGTAGCCCATTCAGTAATCGAAGATTGACATTTGATGCCTATAGTCATCCACACAATCTTCCCATCTGGATAGAAGTGTGCGGTGGTGTAAAATTGCATAATCAACTCATCATTCTATGCAGTCAGTTTTCTTCCAATGAACTCATCAACATCAATAGCCTTGAAGTTCTCATGTACATTGGGAAAGTTCTCAGGTGACTCATCAATGTACTCCTAGTCAACCCATCTCATGTAATTGACTGTCGGGCTCATGTCAAGAAGCATAGTCTCATAGAAATGCTCCTGTTGCTCCTTGGTGTGCAATATGTAGTTCATGACAGTCCTCCTCCTTGTAGCATATGGATCTGTCTCTCTCCATTTCACCAGTCCCTTGTCCTTCCTATTTTTCATGTCTTCAGCCACTGGATGTGTATCATCATGTGCTGGCAGAGGTCTCATCTTCTTGAGGACTACGACTTCATCATCTTCATGTTTATTCCTCTCAGGCACTAGGGCCTTATTCTTCTGAGAAGTAGCAATTGTAGCAGTGGTGTTGCCCTTAGACTTGGCAGCAGCATCAATCTTGGCATTGGAAGTTGTGGGTGCCTTGTTTAGGCATAGGATCGACCATCAACTTTCTCTGTTAAGAGGTGGTGGATTGGGAGCTGTCTCTTCGGCCTCCTCTTCCTCTTCGTCTTGAACATCATACATAGACATGGGTCTGCCTGCCACATGAATGGTTCTCTTCCTCTACCTCTTCTTGCCTGGCTTCTTAGACATAGCTTTGGATTTCCCTTGGCCTAAGCTGCCTGGATTATCAAGTGTGAGAGATAGACCTCTCTTGATAGCAGTTGACACCGAAACTTTCCTGGCAACAATTCTGTCTTTCTGAGAAGGTGCATACTCCTTATACACAACCTCCTACTTGGAAGTAAACTCATCAGGATGAAAATCAGAATCTTCATCATCTGAATTCTTCTACTTCTTGCTCTAGTGCCAGCCTTGGGAAGACCATGGGAACTAGGAGTTTGAGGGCCTTCAAAGCTACCCTCAGGACTAGTGCCTGCACTCAGCTCGATATTCTCCTCAGATCTGTTCTGACTATTCTGAACCTGACATCTTGCTCAACTGACCCTCGAAATTAGTATAGACAGAGTGGAGTGGATGGGGATCACAAAATGCAGCCAGATCAAAAAATTTGAGTTCAAAATTCAGTTTTAGGTTTCCACAATATGCATTTCAGAATTACCGAGTGGAAAATTTTGGAAATACCTAGGTAACAACGGAGACTAGGTCACAATTTCTCGGTGGAACTGATGTGTGACTCGGTCCCTCCGAGGTGCTCTTTGTGTTTTAGAAATACAACATCGGTCCCATCGAGTGAGTACATTTTAGTTTCACTGAGTTGTACTCTGTGCAATGGCCTAAGCCACTTGGTGTCGCCTATTTAGTCCAGTCAGTCTATCCAAGATGCATAGGACGGAACCCTAACCTGATTTTTTGCTCAAACCTAAATCTATGAATTTGTTCAGCGGATAGGAACATGCAAATAATGGAAAGAATTAGGCGCAAATCTCTCATGCAATGAATCAGATTGGGATGCACAAAAGAGGTTGAATCGTAGTCTAACTTGGTGACGATTCACTATGACGGCGACGACGGGGGTGAATGTGGACGATGGTGATGGAATCCGGTGGCAATAGCATGCTGGAGTCGAAGGCAATGATCTGGCGACCAAGGCAACGACAGAGACTATGTCACCCCGGCTCAGAGCAACCGGTTTACCTTGCATTGCCAGCACAGAGATCAAGTCTTCTGGCAACACACAACAACTTGGTACAGAAAACAACCGCTTTATTGAAGCTAGCGGAAACATACGTTCGATATTATGTCAAGTAGTGAGTCCAAGCGGCACACACGGTGTGGCTGAACAATATGTACATTATTTAATGAACATGAAGGGGCGTCGATCATGATAACTACTCGGCAGCGGAATGACGATGAAGCGGAACTCCATAGCACAGGGACACAGATGTGGACACGATCTAGACACGGGAAGCACTCCGATCCGGTAACACTTTCATGAAATCTGGCATGACACGCCAGGTCAGTACATCAAATGTACTTGCAAGCTCACAACAAGCATAAGCATAATGGCAAACAATATCATGACAATTAATCAAGTTCAATGCAGTGCGATAACATACTACTGATGCAGTGAAATAAAACTTGTGCACCGAGTCCCTCGGACTCTCTTACCAAACGGTTTACCTCGTAACCAAAACGGTGATCATGCTCGGATCACAAACGAAACCAACACTTTGGTTCCCACAACGATAATCTTCATGATCTCACAAATCTCATCACTTAACTAGTGCCAAGCATATAAATTTAGAGTGCAAGATTACTTAATCATGTTGATCCATGGTGTGACTTACTCACGAGCTATGTCTGTAACCGAGGACGCGGCTATCGATAGATTTAATAAGCACTCTGCAGAGGTTAGCACACTATACCCACATCACGGAACCCATGGCCTCTCACTCCCATTCGGGTGGACCAACGGCATTCCGACAAAACCCTCCCATTGCCATGACACTCTCTCGGCCACTCTGACCAACTCCCCTCTAGGCTAAGTCATGGGTGGCCCCGATGTCTACCGAAGACATTCAACGGCCACCGTTGTGCCAAAACAAATCAACGGTCCCAAACAGGGACAAGGTACAATAACAACAATGGGCACACAAGGTTATGTCTGCTTACCGGGCCAGGGTACTGCATGCCCATAACCTTCCCTCGTTGGAGGTACCGACCAGAGGCATGACAACGGGTCGAATAAAGGCCTTCCCGTAAAGGCAAATGTGGTTGCACTCGGAAAACTCGATCCAGTGGCACCATGACTCGATCAACATTATGTTTCAAGTTGAATTCACATCAGGTTTACCTTGAAATGAAAATAACTCGAGTCACAATATGCCATGAACATGCAACTATCCGACATGCATCATATATCACTTAAAGTAAACAGATCAACATCATCAAAGTTTTCTACTTGCACTAGTCATCACTTAACTTTATTGATTTCACTTCACTGGTTTTAACACTCATCATTTTTAGTTATGCCATTAACATATTAAAATCAATTCCTCATATGTGAAAACAATACCGATCATAACCATATCATAACCACACAATCAAAACTACTTCTACTGCCTCATACTAGTCCATGCATTCAAACTCTACTGTAAACTAAGCATTTCAACCATGACAATGCAACTAGCATAAGCAATATTCATTTAAATAATTAAATGCATGAACTAACTCATATTCAAGTTGGAAAATCATAAATATTGAAATGACACCATGCAAATGTTGGTGTGGCTTCCCTTAGTGCAGAGGATGTTCACACTCCTCCTGGTTCTCTTCAAGACAAGCTTCTCCCTCTGAAAACATTTAAAAACAACAAAAGAAAATATCAAGAATCATTCTGAAATTCACCTGAAATTCTAGGAAGCGGAGAAAAATCTCCAATTTGGTGTGCTGCTAGAATATTCCAATACAAACACAATGCACAAAAGAATCAATTCATTTGGACTTATGGTTTAAAAGTTATGGCTGGTCAAAGTTTCTGGTCAAAATATTTGAATTAAATTTAAATAAAAGAAAACCAGGGGTGACGTCGAAAGCGTATTATGAGAATACGCCTCCACTCGTAGCGCTTCAGGCGCGAGTGGAGAGGCTGACAGTGGGCCCCGTTTGTTGGGTGTGGAGAGAGAGAGAGGGAAACAGAGGGGTGGCGGTGCTCCGCCGGAGCTCTCGCCGGCGAGGAGGGCTCGGCGGCCGATCTGAGAGGGAGGGATGGCTAGAGGGGGTCCTGGCGCACCTGCATGTACCCGTGGCTTGGCGAGAGATGGCCGGAGCAGCTCGGAATCGTCATCTCCAGCGGAGGCTGCGGTTGGGTCTCGCCGGAGATGAAGAAGACGGCGAGAGGAGGCAGTTCCAAGGGCTCCAACAGGGTCAGCAGGCATCAACAGACCACCAGGGAGTCGCCGGTGAAGTCGATGGAGCCCGAGGAGTAGTGGAGAGGTGGGAGGCAAGCAGAGGAGATCGCCGGCGAGCTCGAGCTGGGGACGGCGGCTTCACTACTGCTTGTGGGTGATGGTAGAGTGGATTGATGAGCTCGGAGAGGCTAGGGGGTCGCTATTTATAGGCGGAGTGGGTGGGGATTCTCGGCTCCACCTGAGGGCTCTGGAAGGCGGCGCATGGCAACGAGGAGTGCTAGGGAGAGGTGGAGAGGGTGCAGCGATCACGCGGCCACTGTGGAAGCTTGCGGACGAGCACAGGACGCGGGCGTGGACGAAGACAGTGGCACGGGGGCATTGTGGCTTTGGCCACGTCGTGCCCGTGCTCGCTGCGGCGGCGAGCTCCAGTGAGAGGTCAAGTGTGATGAGTCGAGGCTGGTGGCGTGGTGCGGCAGTCAACGACGAGCGCTGAGACGAGCACGAGCTGAACAAAGGCTCGGGCGGAGCGCAGAGCGCGTCGAACGCGTGCCAGAGCCCGTGTCCACACGCGGTCACCACGCTAGCTAGGCCAAACCAACGCCCATGCGATGCCAAAATCGTTTCTAGTGTGTTGTCCGTGTAGTGTTTAGTCTAGGAGACAAGGTGGCACACTGCCAGGCCGACCGGATTGAACAAGAGCTAAGCAGCAAGTTTCTGGACATAAGTTTGTGCACTGTTTTTGGAGAGGTTCTAGAAGGAGTTTAGGGCTAATCTCTTGGGGTTAAATTTTTCTTAGGAAGGTAATGAAGCTCAAGAAAAATCAGCTTCATTGGATCAAAGAATAATATACTTCCTATAGAAACTGCATCTTGAGGCCAGAACAGAAAAGATTTTCTGTAGCAAAAATATTCAAAATACCCATCCAATATTTTTGCTCGGGGAGGTGTGACACGTCCATTTTGCATCATGTTTTCTTACTGTTATTTATAATGTTTTTATCCATAATAATGCTTTTTGGAGTAATTCTAATGCCTTTTCTCTCATAATTTGCAACGAACGCACCAAGAGGGAGAATTCCGGCAGCTGGAAATCTGGACCTGGAAAAGCTACGTCAGGCCACCTATTCTGCACAACTCCAAATGAGCTGAAACTTCATGGAGGTTTTTTATGGACTATTTAAGAATATTGGAGCCAATAAACACCAGAGGGGGGCCACCAGGTGGGCACAACCCACCTGGGCGCGCCAGGCCCCCCTGGCGCGCCCTGGTGGGATGTGGCCTCCTCGGCCCACCTCCGGTGCCCATCTTTTGGTATATAAGTCATTTTGACCTAGAAAAAAAATTAAGGATAGGCTTTCGGGACGAAGCGCCGCCGTCTCGAGGAGGAACTTGGGCAGGAGCACTTTAGCCCTTCGGCGGAGCGATTCTGCCGGGGGAACTTCCCTCCCGGAGGGGGAAACTATCGTCATCATCATCACCAACAACTCTCCCATCTTGGGGAGGGCAATCTCCATCAACATCTTCACCAGCACCATCTCATCTCAAACCCTAGTTCATCTCTTGTATTCAATCTTGTTACCGGAACTATAGATTGTTGCTAGGGGGTGACTAATAGTGTTGATTACATCTTGTAGTTGATTACTATATCGTTTATTTGGTGGAAGATTATATGTTTAGATCCATTATGCATATTAATACCCCTCTGATCCTGAGCATGTTGATTATTTTTGAGTAGTTACTTCCGTTCTTGAGGTCACGGGAGAAATCATGTTGCAAATAATCATGTGAATTTGATATGTGTTCGATATTTTGATGGTATGTATGTTGTGATTCCCTTAGTGGTGTCATGTGAGCGTCGACTACATGACACTTCACCATATTTGGGCCTAAGGGAATGCATTGTGGAGTAGTAAATAGATGGTGGGTTGCAGAGTGATAGAAACTTAAACCCCAATTTATGCACTATTCCGTAAGGGACCGATTGGATCCTAGAGTTTAATGCTATGGTTAGGATTTATCCTGAATACTTTTCTCATAGTAGCGGATGCTTGTGGGAGGGTTGATCATAATTAGGAGGTTTGTTCAAGTAAAAACAGCATCTAAGCACCAGTCCACCCACATATCAAATTATCAAAGTAGCGAACACAAATCAAACCAACATGATGAAAGTGACTAGATGAAATTCCCGTGTACCCTCAAGCACGTTTTGCTTATTATAAGAGGCCGTTTTGGCCTGCCCTTTGCCTCAAAAGGATTAGGCTACCTTGCTGCATACTTGTTACAATTATTGTTACTTGCTCATTACAAATTACCTTGCTATCAAAGTACTCGCTACTTACAATTTCAGCACTTGCAGACACTACCTTACTGAAAACTACTTGTCATTTCCTTCTGCTAATCGTTGGGTTCGACACTCTTACTTATCGAAAAGAGCTACAATTGATCCCCTATACTTGTGGGTCATCAAGGATATTTTCTGGCGCCGTTGCCGGGGAGTGAAGCGCCTTTGGTAAGTGGAATTTGGTCAGGAAACATTTATATAGTGTGCTGAAATTTATTGTCACTTGTTACTATGGAAAAAAAATCCTTTGAGGGGTTTGTTCGGGGTATCTTCACCTCGTACGGAACCACAATTAGCTACCCCTCAACCTACTGCACCTACTGAAAATATTGAATATGAAATTCCTTCGGGTATGATAGAACAACTGCTAGCTAATCCTTATGCACGAGATGGAACCGAACATCCTGACATGCACTTGATACATGTAGAACAAATTTGTGGATTGTTTAAGCTTGCAGGTTTACCCAGGGATGAAGTTATGAAAAAGTTTTTCCCTTTATCTTTGAAGGGAAAAGCATTGGCATGGTATAGGCTACGCGATGATATTCTATCATGGAATTGGAATTGTTTAAAATTGGAGTTTCACCAAAAAATTATCCTATGCATCTAGTTCATCGTGATCGGAATTATATATATAATTTTTGGCCTCGTGAAGGAGAAAGTATCGCTCTAGCTTGGGGGAGGCTTAAGTCAATGTTATATTCATGCCCCAATCATGAGCTCTCGTAATGATTGGCTTTCTCGTAATGATCAAACCATGCTGGATACTTCTTGTGCTGGTTCTTTTATGAAGAAAACTATTGAATTCTGGTGGGATCTTTTGGAAAGAATTAAACGCAACTCTGAAGATTTGGAACTCGAAGAGTCAGGTATAAAGCTTAAGTATGATTGTGTTAAATCTTTTTTTGATACCGATGCCTTTCAAAAGTTTAGCACTAAATATGGACTTGACTCTGAGATAGTAGCCTCCTTTTGTGAATTATTTGCTACTCATGTTGAACTCCCTAAAGCGAAGTGGCTTAAATATCACCCACCTATTAAAGAAGAAATTAAAGAACCGGTACCAGTTAAAGAAGAAACTATACTCTATAATGTTGATCCAGTTGTTCCTACTGCTTATATTGAGAAACCTCCTTTTCCTGTTAGGATAAAGGAACATGCTAACGTTTCGACTGTGGTTAACGAAAGCTCTGTTAGAACACCTAAACCTGATGAACAAATTAGAGTTGAACCTAATATTTCTATGTTTAAAGATCTCTTAGAATAAGATGTGGATGGGCATGTTATCTACTTCTGTGCAGAAGCTGCGAGAATTGCTAAACCCGATAAAAGGGATAAAAATAGACCAGTAGTTGGCCTGCCTGTCATTTCAGTTAAAATAGGAGATCACTGTTATCATGGTTTATGTGACATGGGTGCTAGTGTGAGTGCTATTCCTTACAAGTTATATCAAGAAATTAGGGAAGACATAGCACCTATAGAGTTAGAAGACATATATGTTACTATTAAACTTGCAAATAGAGACACCATATCACCTTGTGGGATTATTAGAGATGTTGAAGTCTTGTGTGGGAAAGTAAAATACCCTAATGATTTTCTTGTTCTTGGTTCCCCACAAGATGACTTCTGTCCCATTATTTTTGGTATACCTTTATTGAACACAGTTAATGCTAAAATAGATTGCCAAAAACAAACTGTGGGTGTTAGGTTTGGTGATGAGTCTCATGAGTTTAATTTTTCCAAGTTTAGTAGAAATCATCATGAAAAAGAATTGCCTAGTAAGGATGAATTCATTGGTCTTGCTTCTATTGTTGTGCCACCTACTGATGCTTTACAGCAATACTTGCTAGACCATGAAAATGATTTACATATGCATGAAAGAAATGAAATAGATAATATTTTCTTTGAACAACGTCCTCTAATTAAACACAATTTTCCTATTGAAACTCTAGTGGTCCTCCTCCACCTAAAGGTGATCCTGTGTTTGAATTAAAACAATTTCCAAACACTTTGAAATATGCTTATCTAGATGAAAAGAAAATATATCCTGTTATTATTAGTGCTAACCTTTCAGAACATGAAGAAGAAAGATTATTGAAGTTCTAAGGAAGCACTGAGCTGCTATTGGATATACTCTTGATGATTTAATGGGCATTAGTCCCACTCTATGTCAGCACAAAATTAATATGGAACCTGATGCTAAACCAGTTGTTGATCACCAACGTCGGTTAAATCCGAAGATGAAAGAGGTGGTAAGAACGGAAATATTAAAACTTCTGGACGCAGGTATAATCTATCCTATAGCTGATAGTAGATGGGTAAGCCATGTTCATTGTGTCCCTAAGAAAGGAGGTATTACTGTTGTTCCTAATGATAAGAATGAACTTATTCCACAATGAATTGTTACAAACTATAGAATGGTAATTGATTTCAGAAAATTAAACAAAGCTACTAGGAAAGATCATTACCCTTTGCCTTTTATTGATCAAACGCTTGAAAGATTATCTATGCACACACACTTTTGCTTCCTTGATGGATATTCTGGCTTTTCACAAATACCTGTTTCTCAACCTAATCAAGAAAAGACTACTTTTACTTGTCCTTTTGGAACCTATGCTTATAGACGTATGCCTTTTGGTTTATAAGATGGCTGCATGCATCTTGATGATGCAGAGGCCGGGGGTATGCCTCCATTTCCAAAAAAATAGATGTATGCCTTCTGGTTTATGTAATGCACCTGCTACCTTTCAAAGATGCATGATGGCTATATTCTCTGACTTTTGTGAAAAGATTGTTGAGGTTTTCATGGATGACTTCTCTGTTTATGGGAAGTCTTTTGATGATTGTTTAAGCAATCTTGATCGAGTTTTGCAGAGATGTGAACAAACAAATCTTGTTTTGAATTGGGAGAAGTGCCATTTTATGGTTAATGAAGGCATTGTCTTGGGTCATAATTTTTTTGAAAAAGGTATTGAAGTGGACCAAGCTAAGGTTGATGCTATTGAGAAAATGCCATGTCCCAAGGATATCAAAGGTATTCGTAGTTCCTAGGCCATGCTGGTTTCTATAGGAGGTTTATTAAAGACTTCTCTAAAATTTCTAGGCCTCTCACTAATCTTTTGCAAAAGTATATTCCTTTTGTTTTTGATGATGATTGTTTAAAAGCCTTTGAAACACTCAAGAAAGCCTTAATTACTGCACCTATTGTCCAACCACCTAATTGGAACTTGCCTATTGAAATTATGTGTGATGCTAGTGATTATGCTGTTGGTGTTGTTATAGGACAAAGAGTTGATAAGAAATTGAATGTTATTCATTATGCTAGCAAAACTTTAGACAGTGCTCAAAGAAATTATGCTACTACTGAAAAAGATTTCTTAGCAGTGGTGTTTGCATGTGATAAGTTTAGACCTTATATTGTTGATTCCAAAGTAACTGTTCACACAGACCATGCTGCTATTAAATATCTTATCGAAAAGAAAGATGCTAAACCTAGACTTATTCATTGGGTTCTCTTGTTACAAGAATTTGATTTGCATATTATTGATAGAAAAGGAGCTGAGAACCCCGTAGTTGATAACTTGTCTAGGCTTGAAAATGTGCTTGATGACCCACTTCCTATTGATGATAGTTTTCCTGATGAGCAGTTAGTTGCAATAAATGTTGCTAATAGTACTCCTTGGTATGTTGACTATGCTAATTACATTGTTGCTAAATATTTGCCACCTAGCTTTACTTACAAACAAAATAAAAAGTTCTTCTATGATTTAAGACATTACTTTTGGGATGACCCACATCTTTATAAAGAAGGAGTAGATGGTATTAGTAGACGTTGTGTACCTGAGCATGAACAGGGACAAATCCTACGGAAATGTCACTCTGAACCTTATGGAGGGCATCATGCTGGAGATAGAACTACCCACAAGGTATTGCAGTCTGGATTTTATTGGCCTACTCTCTTCAAGGATGCTCGTAAGTATGTCTCATCTTGTGATGAATGCCAAATAATAGGTAATATTGGCAAGCGTCAAGAAATGCCTATGAACTATTCTCTTGCTGTTGAACCATTTGATGTTTGGGGATTTTATTACATGGGACCTTTTCCTTCCTCTAATGGGTATACACATATTTTGGTTGCTGTTGATTATGTTACTAAATGGGTAGAAGACATTCCAACCAGTAGTGTTGATGACAACACCTCTATTAAAATGCTTAAGGAAGTTATTTTCCCAAGGTTTGTAGTCCCTAGATATTTAATGACTGATGGTGGTTCACACTTTATTCATGGTGCTTTTCGTAAGATGCTTGCTAAGTATGATGTTAACCATAGAACTGCATCACCTTTTCATCCGCAGTCTAGTGGTCAAGTTGAGCTAAGCAATAGAGAAATAAAATTAATTTTGCAAAAGACTGTTAATAGGTCCAGGAAGAATTGGTCTAAGAAATTAGATGATGCACTTTGGGCTTATAGAACAGCATATAAAAATCCTATGGGTGATGGTTTATGGAAAAGCTTGTCATTTGCCTCTTGAGTTAGAACATAAAGCATATTGGGCAGTTAAAGAACTCAACTATGATTTCAAACTTGCTGGTGAAAAGAGGCTATTTGATATAAGCTCATTAAACGAATGGAGAACCCAAGCTTATGAAAATGCATAGTTATTCAAAGAAAAAGTTAAAAGGTGGCATGACAAAAGAATTCAAAAACGTGAGTTTAAAGTCGGATAATATGTTCTTTTGTACAACTCTCATTTTAGATTCTTTGCAGGAAAACTCCTCTCCTAATGGGAAGGCCCCTATGTCATCGAGGAGGTTTACCGGTCTGGAGCCATCAAAATAAGTAATTTTGAAGGCACTAACCCGAAGGTTGTCAATGGGCAACGAATAAAGCATTATATTTCAGGTACGCCTATTAATGTTGAAAGTAATATTATCCAAACTTTGACACCGGAAGAACACATAAAAGAGTCCTTCCGGAACACTCCAAAATCGTCAAAATAAGGACGTACGTGATACGGTAAGTAAACAGACTCCAAAAAATCTGCAAAAATATTTTTTATCAGTTTTGGAATATTTTAAAATTTTGGAAATAAAGAAACTTCCAGGAAGCGTCCCCTGGTGGGCACAAGACATCATGGCGTGCCGGCTTGCCTAGCGCGCCCAGGTGGGTTGTGCCCACCTGGGACACCTCCCGCACTCCGTTTTTCTTCCATATGCTTGTCCTCCAAGATAAAAAAATCTATATATACTTCCCGAACCTGTTAACCACCGTATCATGGAGAAAATCCTCTGTTCTCTTTTCTTGTTGTTTCTGGTTAGATTTGTCAAGCTAGGCATCATGTCTTCCTGCTCCTCCAACCACATGGAAGAAGATGCTTGGCCGATGAAGATTGAGACGAAGAGACAGGAGCCCACGGACGCTATCAAGGGAGACAAGGGCAAGGAAACTACCGTAGATCCATCCCCGGTGGCAACACAAGCCCTGTTGGCCGAGGAGGAGGAGGAAGATATCCTTAAACCCTATCTTACTCACCTTACCCCTGATAGATTGAAGCTTTTCATGTCTTTGAAATAGTTCGCATGCAAAATAAGTATCTCACTCGCCAAAATATTCCGCATCAAGAGCATATCACCTATCTCTCGAGCGTCATCCGTCGGCTGCAGGATCTCTTGACCCTTAAGGACAAGATCGCTTCATCACCACCATCAACTTCTTCACCACCAAAGGAGAACTGAGTATCGGGTATGGGCACTCCCCTTGGCTTCTGCCAAGCTTGGGGGAGGTGCCCCAGTATCGTATTATCCCACTATCTTTGCTTATCTTAGTTCAATCTTTTACTTAGATGAACAAAGTTTAGTTCGATCTTTTCTTCCTTGAGAGTTTGCTTAGTGTTCTATCAATGTTATCACGTGCAAGTTATATAATAAAGTTAGTTTGAGCTTTTACTTTCTTTACTTTCATGTTGCAAATAAAGAAAAGAAAAAGAGAAAGAAAGCAAATAAAAGAAAGGAAATAAATCAATAAGATCATATACTAATCCTATGGTAGGTGATAGCTCCACATAAGGAAAAGTATAAGTAAGAAAAATTTATTAGAGATTGACAAACATAGCATTGGTCAGTGATGCAACTCATGAAAGAATTAATAAGGGAAGGGGAGATTCACATATAAATATACTATCCTGGAGATCTTTTGTGATTGTGAGCCCTCATCAAAATATTATATGCCAAAATTATTAACGTTGGACAAGGAAGACAACGTAATGGTTTATGTATGTTTATATTCACATAGAAGTCATATTGTCATAGTTCCTTTAACATGTGGTGCTTGCCCCCTATCTTTGCTAGACAAAAATTCCGCACTAAGTAGAGATACTACCTGTGCATCCAAAAACCCTTAAACCAAAATCTTTTTCAAGTGTCCACCATACCTACCTAGGGATTGAAAAATATCCCTCAAGTAAGTTGTCATCTGTGCAAAAAGGCAATAAAAATTGCTTCTAAATATGTGAGATCTTTTAGTGTAAGAGAAAATTGAGCGTTGCACTAACTTGGATGACAAAGAATAAAAGCGACAGACTGCATAATAAAGGTTGCCATCTTAAGGGGCAATGTAACGTGACGTTCTTTTGCACTAAGGGGTTGAGCATGCAAACAAATAAGCGCATGGCAACCTCTGCTTCCCTCTGCGAAGGGCCTATCTTTTACTTTTATGTATTTACTTTTATGCAAAGAGTCAAAGTTTTCCTTCTATTCCTTTTATTTTTCTATTTTGGCAAGCATCATGTGGTGAGGAAAGATCTAGGCACATATGTCTAGTTGAATATAGATAGCATGAGTTATTATTGTTGACATCACCCTTGAGGTGAGTATGTTGGGAGGCGAAACTATAAGCCCCTATCTTGCTATGTGTCCGGTTGAAACGTTTTTCTCATGTGTACAAGGTGAGTGTTAGCAATAATAGAAGACTATATGATGGTTGAGTATGTGGACTTGCCTAAAGGCTCCAACATGTGACCCTTCCTGAAAAGATGATGAATTGTAGTTGCAAAGTTGACTGAGAGCATAGTTTGTTGATTTGTAACAGAGTTTTTACTTTATACTCCGATTGTGTGATGAACTATTACTTATTCATAGGAAGTGTATGATAAAAGTTATATGATAAAAGTCCTATGTTTAAATTTGTTGCTGTTCTAATAATCAACATGATGCTTCTATGTCCGTATTTTGTTTTTATCGACACCTCTCTCTCAAAGCATGTGGACATGTTTTTCGATTTCGGTTTTCGCTTGAGGACAAGCGAGGTCTAAGCTTGGGGGAGATGATACGTCCATTTTGCATCATGTTTTCTTACTGTTATTTATAATGTTTTTATCCATAATAATGCTTTTTGGAGTAATTCTAATGCCTTTTCTCTCATAATTTGCAAGGAACACACCAAGAGGGAGAATTCCGACAGCTGGAAATCTGGACCTGGAAGAGCTACGTCAGGCCACCTATTCTGCACAACTCCAAATGAGCTGAAACTTCACGGAGATTTTTATGGATTATTTAAGGAATATTGGAGCCAATAAACACCACAGGGGGGCCACCAGGTGGGCACAACCCACCTGAGCCCGCCAGGCCCCCCCTGGCGCACCCTGGTGGGTTGTGGCCTCCTCGGCCCACCTCCGGTGCCCATCTTTTGGTATATAAGTCATTTTTGACCTAGAAAAAAAATCAAGGATAGGCTTTCAGGATGAAGCGCCGCCGTCTCAAGGCGGAACTTGGGCAGGAGCACTTTTGCCCTCCAGCGGAGCGATTCTGCCGGGGGAACTTCCCTCCCGGAGGGGGAAATCATCGTCATCATCATCACCAACAACTCTCCCATATTGGGGAGGGCAATCTCCATCAACATCTGCACAGGCACCATCTCATCTCAAACCCTAGTTCATCTCTTGTATTCAATCTTGTTACCGGAACTGTAAATTGTAGCTAGGGGTGACTAGTAGTGTTGATTACATCTTGTAGTTGATTACTATATGGTTTATTTGGTGGAAGATTATATGTTCAGATCCATTATGCATATTATTACCCCTCTGATCATGAGCATGTTGATTATTTGTGAGCAGTTACTTTCATTCTTGAGGTCATGGGAGAAATCATGTTGCAAGTAATCATGTGAATTTGATATGTGTTCGATATTTTGATGGTATGTATGTTATGATTCCCTTAGTGGTGTCATGTGAACGTCGACTATATGACACTTCACCATATTTGGGCCTAAGGGAATGCATTGTGGAGTAGTAAATAGATGGTGGGTTGCGAGCGTGATAGAAACTTAAACCCCAGTTTATGCACTATTCCGTAAGGGACCGATTGGATCCTAGAGTTTAATGGTATGGTTAGGATTTATCCTTAATACTTTTCTCGTAGTTGCGGATGCTTGCGGGAGGGTTAATCGTAAGTAGGAAGTTTGTTCAAGTAAGAACAACACCTAAGCACTGGTCCACCCACATATCAAATTATCAAAGTAGCGAACACAAATCAAACCAACATGATGAAAGTGTCTAGATGAAATTCCCGTGTACCCTCAAAAATGCTTTGCTTATTATAAGAGACTGTTTTGGCCTGTCCTTTGCCTCAAAAGGATTGGGCTACCTTGCTGCATACTTGTTACAATTATCGTTACTTGCTCGTTACAAATTACCTTGCTATCAAACTACTCGCTACTTACAATTTCAGCACTTGCAGACACTACCTTACTGAAAACTACTTGTCATTTCCTTCTGCTCCTCACTGGGTTCGACACTCTTACTTATCGAAAAGAGCTACAATTGATCCCCCATGCTTGTGGGTCATGAAGGTGTGCCAAGGTCCAAAGAATATTTGGGAATTTTCTCAGATTTTTGGGTGCAAGAAAAATGAGGGTTGCTTTGGAGCATATGTTGCTGAAATGATTTTCAGAGAAGGAACCTATGGCCACTTTGGGATTTATCAAGGAGGAAATGATGATTTTGAGAGAGAGAGAGATGGGTCACTTGGGTGAAAATCAAGGGCATGCCCAAGTGATTAAGTCCAAGTGAGTTGATTCAAAATGTCGAATTCAAATCAAATGGCAAGAAAATCCAGATAAAGAGAGAGGGCAAAAAACCAGGCTGTCACAAACCTCCCCCACTTTGGATGAATCTTGTCCTCGAGATTCGGTTACTCGGGAAAACAATTCTGGATAGGCTGCCCTTAAAAATTCCTCTCTTTCCCAAGTTGCTTCTTCCTCGGTGTGATGCTCCCACTGAACCTTATAAAACTTTATCACCTTACTGCGAGTGACTCTTTTTGTTTCATCCAATATTCGGAATGGTCTCTCCTCATAGATTAAATCCTTAGCAAGCTCTATCTCTGCCATATTAGTCCTTTTCTCGGGTGGCGAGATACACATTCTCAACTATGAAACATGGAACACATTGTGCACTTCGGACAATTCCGGTGGCAGCTCCAACTAATAAGCAACTGTACCAACTATGGACATCACTAGGAACAGACCAATATATCTAGGTGCCAGTTTTCCCCGGGTCTGAAATCTCTTGACTCCTTTGATCAGTGTGACTTGGAGGTACACATACTCTCCGGGTTCAAAGTTGATCTGACGGTGCTTTGTATCATAATAACTCTTTTGTTGGGACTTAGCCAATTGCAGTCTATCTCGGATCTCCTTGACTTGCTTTTCATCCTCCATGGTTAAGTCAGTTCGGAAAACGCGGCTATCTCTGGTTTGAGACCAGTTTAGCGGAGTGCGGCACTTACGGCCATACAAAGCTTCATATGGTGACATCTTCAGGCTGGTCTAGAAACTGTTGTTGTAGGAGAACTCAGCATACGGCAGACAATCTTCCCACTTGGGTCCTTGGGCGAAAGAACATGGTCGGAGCATATCTTCAAGTATTTGATTTACTCGCTCAGTCTTCCCGTGTGTCTGAGGATGATAGGCTGTGCTATACTTTATTGCGGTCCCCAAAGCTTGATGGAGACGTGACCAGAATGCTGAGGTAAAGAGAGAACCTCGGTATGAAGTGATAGTTCTTGGCTCCGAGTGCTCCTAATCAGATCGGTGGCTCCGAGTGCTCCTCACCAGAGGTTCCGAAAAGCAGCTTGTTCAATTTTTGTGATCAGCAAGAATGAATTTGAGACAAGTTGTGATAGATACATTAAAATTATTTTTATTATTTATTTATTTATTTATTAATTTTTATTAATTAACTTATTATTTTTATTTTTATTATTATTTTATTTTATTTTTTTATATCTTTTTTTGTTCTGTGCGTGGGCCCCGGCTGTCACTGGGCCAGGGGGTTTCGGGCCCAGGGGGCAGTGGCCCAGGGGGCGAGGCCCACCTGGCAGTGGCCCAGGGGCAACAGGCGGGCGCGGGCGCGGCGCGCGTGTGCGGCGCGGCGACGGCGGTGGGTGTGGGCGACGGGCGCCCGTAGCCTGCCCAGGGCAGGGCGGGGCCGTGGCCATGGACGAGGCCGCCGACACCCACGACGCCGGCCAGGAGGGCGGCGGAGGGCCGCGGGCGGTGCGGGGGTGAAGGTAGCGGCGGGGCTGGCTGGAGCGGGGCCGCGGACCAGAGGGGGGGGAGGCGCCTGCGGGCGCGCAAGGGGAAAACCAGAGCGGGGCGAGCGGGCTGCAGGCGAGCAGGGGGCCACGGCGGCGCGCAGGGTGGCAGGCCGCAGCGGTGTAGCAGCGGCAGGAAGGGGAGGCCAGGGGCGCGACGCGGGCGGCGGCTACGCGGGGGGGGGGGGGGGAGAGGAGGCTGCGGGAGCGCGAGCTCGCGCGCAGCCACGGGCGCGAGGCAACGGCGCGGGCCGCGCGGCGGGGCGCCACGGAGGAGCGCGCGGCGGGCACTGGTGGGCGCGCGCGCAGCGGCCGAGCCGGGGCAGGGAGAGAGGAGAGGGGAGCGCTCACGGGGGGGGGGGGGGGAGTAGGGCTCGTGGCAGCGGGGGTCGAGGGGGATGGCGGGGACGGCGGCGTTGGGGAGCAGGCCGGTGGGGAAGCTCCGGCGAGGCGAGGCGGCGCGGGCTCCTGGCGGCGGCGGAGAGGACCAGGGGCGGCGGGGTCGAGCGCCTCCTCCTCGATCCCGATCCAAATCGGGGGAGAGGGGGGGATATTTCGGGGGGGAGTGGGGGTGCTGTCGGTGGGGAGTGGGGGGGGGGAGGAGTGGATAAGGTGATAGGGGAGGGGGCCGACTTGGGCCGGCCTAGTTGGCCCAATGGCCAGCTGGGCCGCGGTCCAGCAGGGGGGGCTGTTCTTCTCTTTTTTTGTTTGTTTCTCCCCTTTTGTATTTTCTTTTTATTTATTTATTTTATTTTCTGTTTTAATTCATTTAAAAGCATTTAGGCATTTTATAAAAATATGTTTTCTTTAGTATAATTACCCTTGTAATATTTGGCACCCATCGAACATTTTGTTTCAATTTTTGAAAAACTTTTTCTGTCGGCATTAATTTAAATTTGAATTTTGAAACAGTTTTGGATCATCCCATGGTTAACAACAGTAACCGAGGTGACGTGGCATGATTAGCGGGGAATTACTGTAGCTTGATTCCCCGGGCGTTACAAATCTCCTCCACTACAAGAAATCTCGTCCCGAGATTTAGGAGGTAGAAGGAAACAGTGCGGGGTATTCTTCGCGCAGACGATCCTCTCGTTCCCAAGTGGCTTCATCTTCAGAATGGTGCGACCACTGGACTTTGAGAAACTTGATCGCCTTCTGACGTGTGCGGCGTTCAGCTTGGTCGAGAATGCGGACCGGATGCTCCTTATAGGAGAGGTCTTGCTGCAATTCGAGCACTTCATGATCCACTGCTCGGATTGGATCCTTGAAGCAACGGCGGAGCTGTGACACATGGAACACATCGTGAACCTGAGAAAGGTTCGGTGGTAGCTCCAGTTGGTATGCCACTTTTCCATGCCTTTCGAGAATAGTGAATGGGCCAATATAGCGAGGAGCTAGTTTGCCCTTGATTCCGAAGCGGTGAGCACCCTTCATTAGTGTGACTCGAAGATAAGCCTTTTCGCCAGGTTGATAGACCATGTCTTTATGATGACGGTCATACTGACTCTTCTGACGTGATTGAGCAGTCTTGAGATTCTCACGAATAATACGGACTCGTTCTTCGGCATCTTGGATAATATCCGGACCAAAGAGTGGACGTTCCCCAGTTTCTGACCAGTTCAGAGGGGTTCGGCACTTTCGTCCATATAACACTTCGAATGGGGCCATCTTCAGACTAGCTTGATAGCTATTATTATAAGAGAACTCAGCATACGGGAGAGATTCCTCCCATTTCTCGCCGAAGGAAATAACACAAGCTCGAAGCATGTCTTCGAGAACTTGGTTGACGCGTTCAACTTGCCCCTGCGACTGAGGATGAAATGCAGTACTGAATGACAGATGAGTTCCCATAGCTTCTTGGAAACTTGCCCAGAATCTTGAAGTGAATAAGCTACAACGGTCTGAGCTGATAACCAATGGAATACCGTGGAGTGAAACAATCCTGGACATATAGAGCGTTGCCAACTGGCTAGCAGTGATCGTTTCTTTGACCGCCAGGAAATGTGCAACTTTGGAAAGCCGGTCAATGACGACAAGAATAGCATCATTACCTTTCTGTGATTTGGGAAATCCAGTGACGAAGTCCATCTCAACATGGTCCCATTTCCATTCAGGAATAGCGATAGGTTGCAGAGTTCCAGCAGGCCTTTGATGTTCTGCTTTGATACGACGGCAAACGTCACACTCAGCAACATAACGAGCAATGTCCTGCTTCATATTAGACCACCAGAATCTCTGACGGATGTCTTGGTACATCTTTGTACTAACAGGGTGGATACATAGAGGCGTATCATGAGCTTCTTTCATGACTTCCTGTGTCATATCCAGGTTTTTCTCCGCACATGGCACCACTAGGCGGCCCTTGAAGTATAAGGTGCCATCTTCAGCAATGGTGATGAATGAGGGCTTTCCTTCTGTGAGGTAGCGCTTAATCTTGTGGGCTTCAGAGTCATACTTCTGTAGCCTTTTGATGCTGTCCACGAGATCTGGTTTAGCAACTAGGGTATTGAGGGAACCCTGGGTAACAACGTGGAGGTTCACCTTGCCAAACTCCTTAGGAGGGGGAGCGAGTGCACCCGGAGGAACAATATGGAGGTTCAACTTCCTGAATTCTTCAACAAGCGAGGGCTGAACTTTGTGAACCTGGAGGTGGTTGCAGTAAGACTTGCGGCTCAAGGCATCAGCCATTACATTAGCCTTGCCTGGCGTATAGGAAATACCCAAGTCAAAGTCTGCAACAAGCTCCATCCATCTCTGTTGACGGAGGTTCAGATCTGGCTGAGTAAACAGATACTTCAGACTTTGGTGGTCAGTGAAGATCTTGCAACGATTACCAAGAAGGTAATGTCGCCACTGCTTCAGCGCATGAATGACAGCAGCAAGTTCGAGGTCGTGAACTGGGTAGTTCTCTTCGTGAGGGCGCAATTGCCGAGAGGCATAAGCAATCACTTTGCGGTCTTGCATTAGGACACAGCCTAATCCTTGACGGGAAGCGTCGCAGTAAATGACGAAGTCCTTCTTAGTATCAGGTGGAGCTAGAACTGGAGCAGAAGTCAACTTGTCTTTGAGTGCCTGGAAACTTTCCTGACATTTGTCTGTCCATTGGAACTTGACGCCCTTATGCAACAGGTTAGTCAGAGGCCTGGCGATCTTGGAGAAGTTCTCGACGAATCGACGACAATAGCTGGCGAGACCGAGAAAACTTCTGACTTGCTTAACGTTCTTGGGAGGAGTCCAATCAAGGATAGCCTGGACTCGTTCAGGGTTGACGGCAATACCATCCTTAGAGATGACATGCCCAAGATAGGTTACTTCCGGTAGCCAGAATTCACATTTGGAGAACTTGGCATATAGTTGATGCTGTCGTAGCTTTTCCGGCACAAGTCGAAGATGTTCAGCATGTTCTTCTTCGTTCTTGGAAAATACCAGGATATCATCCAGATAAACCACGACGAACTTGTCGAGGTAATCCATGAATATATAGTTCATCAAACGAGAGAAGGTGGCTGGAGCATTGGTTAAACCGAAAGACATGACGGTGTACTCGTATGAACCATAGCTAGTCACGAAGGCGGTCTTTGGGATATCCTCTTCGCGAACACGGATCTGGTGGTAACCCAACCTCAAGTCGAGCTTAGAGAACACTGACGAACCCGCCAGTTGATCATATAGATCATTGATCCGAGGAAGAGGGTATTTATTCTGAATGGTAGCTTGGTTTATAGGACGGTAGTCTTGAACTAACCGGTTTGTCCCATCCTTCTTTTTGACAAAGAGAGAAGGTGCTCCCCAAGGAGAACAACTTGGGCGAATGAATCCTTTGCGAAGAGATTTGTCGATTTCCTTCTTAAGCTCAAGGAGTTCATGCGGCGGCATTTTGTAGGGTCGCTTGGCTATAGGAGTGGTGCCCGGTTTCAAGTCGATGATGAATTCGACAGCTCTAGCAGGGGGAATCCCTGGAAGTTCTTCAGGGAAGACGTCGAGGAATTCACGGACGACGGGAATGTTTTCAATGCCCTCGAGTGGTGCAGCGTTCAATGCATTCAATGCATAGAGCCTGGCCTCGGCATTTTGCACCAGATGAGCTTGGTAAGCAACTATTTCATCTGAAGGGTGAAGTAGATGGACGGTCTTAGTGGCGCAAACTATAGAAGCAGTATGCGCTTTCAACCAATCCATACCCAAAATGAGGTCGATGTTAGACGACTTCAGGATAATGGGAGAGCATAGAATTCCAACCCTTCGATTTCCAAGGGGACATCGATGCCAACCAAGGAGGTTTGACACTGTCCCACGGGGGTTTTGACCAATACCGAGGTGTTCATCTCCTCACATTTAATGTCGTGCTTGTATGCAAAATCTTCTGACATGAATGAATGCGATGCACCTGTATCAAATAAAACGGATGCTGGTACTGAATTTACGAGGAGTGTACCCATCACAGTAGCAGGCTGGTCTTGAGCTTCGTTGAGATCAACGTGGTTGGCATGAGCACGACCATAAGACTTAGCATTGTTGTTGCGGGGCTGGTTGTTACCACGGCCAGTTGCTGGAAGGGCCAGTTGATTCTGGTTCTGGTTGCATTCTCTAGCACGGTGCCCTGGTTGACCACACCTGAAGCACAAGCCATTATTGGGAGTGGGAATAGGGGCTTGGGACGGTGGAGCTGGAAGTCTTGACTGCCTAGATGGTGGTGGAGGCAGACGAGGTGCAGCATAGGTCTGCCTTGGGGCAGATGCATTTGGATGGTACATGCTGTTCGGGATCCATATCTTACGCTTCTGTGAGGGCGAGCCCGAAGATGAGCCCGTGTCACGGTTGCGCCTGTGAGAGCTCTGGTATTCCTGCAGACCAGTTTCGACATTGATGGCCTTGTTCACCAAGGTGGCGAAATCAGCAAAGTCATGCACTAGAAGTGCGAGCTTGATGTTAGCTTGAAGGCCATCACGGAACTTCTCCTGTCTGCGTGCATCAGTTGCAATGTCCTCTTCAGCATAGCGAGACAAGTCCAGAAACTCCCGTTGATAAGCTTCAACAGTTTTGTTGCCTTGGGTGAGGTTGCGGAACTCACGCTTCTTCCGGTCCATGACTCCTTGAGGAATGAAGCGGGCACGGAAAGCAGCTTGGAAGTCTGGCCAGGTGATGATTGTTCCAGCGGGCAGAGTACGCCTGTGGCTGTCCCACCATTGAGCTGCGGGTCCCTTCAGAAAGAAGGAAGCAAAGTTGACATAGCTGGCAGGGGCTACATCAGCAGACTCCATCTCATAGGTGATGTCACGGAGCCAGTCATCAGCATCCAGAGGCTGAGTTGAGCTGCGGTAGATGGTTGGGTTGAGGCGTATGAAATCTTGAAGAGTCACTTGGGCTGGCTGCTGGTTCATATTGGGGCGAGGAAACTGAGCCATCATATTTTCCATGAATTGGCGGTTCAGTTCAAACTGTTGGATCATACCAGCCATGTACTCAGGTGGTGGTGGGGCATTGCCACCACTACCACGACCACCTGGTCTAACCATCCTGCTAATATATAACAGGGGTTCAGCATTGAGAAATTTGCAAAGACAAGGATCATTCATGATGAAACATGCATAATGAAAGGAGCACGATAGCTACTGCATAGTAGTCGGCATAACTTACAAAAGGGGCCATGCATAGAGTTCAGTACATAGAGTTCAGTACATAGACTAAAACATCATAGGCGGCACACAGGCTCGCGGCGAATGCATCTAACACTACAAGCAAGCCTACATCAGTCCCAAGAGGTACTGTGGAGGTAATCGTAGCCCGACAGCTGGTAGTGAGGCAACGGATAGCCCTCCACGTCAGCAGACTGGGGGCCGCGGATACTCAGGTGTAGAGCCCGACGCTCAGGTGGCAGAAGAGGACCAAGTGCGGGAGAGTAGCCTCCCACCTCTGGCCAACCGACACCGTGGGGCATCACGGTCCTGGCTGGGTAGATCGCAGTACGCGGTAGCTGTCCAGATCGGACAAAGGGGTGCAGCAGCGTCAGAGCACGGTAAAGGTGCTGACGGGTGGTCTACATCTCATGGCGAAGAACTCGGTTAGCTCGATCCAGCCCATCAGCATGCAGAACCAGGTTCTGATGGTAGAAGGGCTCTCGGGTGACAGTGGAGTAGGCAGCAGTATAGTATCCCTCCGCACCAACATCAGATGCGATAGCAATGTGCCTGAAAGGGGAGGTGTCCAACTCCCGATACTCTCCACGAAGACGTGTCAGAGCAGCATAGGCAGCATCGTGGACAGCCATATCGATGGTCACACCAACACCATGTGCGGTGTGCAGCACAGTAGTGGAGTCATACTCCCGCGAGTAGAGGTGGACGATGGCACGGTACTGCTCCTGGTTAAAGTCCTGGTACTCCTCGTAGACGGTGTACTCAGGGTGCCAGCGATAACCCAGATAGGTCATCATCTCAGCTAGCACAACCGGTGATCCCAAGGCACCAATGGCCGTCGTGTGGCGCACGACCTGCCTCGTGGGTTCCATCTGAAAGCAAAGACGTTTCAAAGGAGTCAAATGACAGTGTGTGAATTGTTCAAAATACTATTCTAAGAAACAACTATGGCTTATCCAACTTTGGGGTGAATGCGGTCACGGGATGCTAGTGTTAGAGTTAGTAAATTCGTTTAACCCGAGTAGAAGAGAGTTCAGAGTCCCAGAGTAAAGGTCGAGGAGTAAAAGATCCTAGTACCACCCAATGGCGACGTGGGCCCGTAAGACACACAACCATGTTAGTAAAAGTTTTGTAATGTCTAGACTCGACTTCGGCCAAGGAGTGTGGAAAGGGGGATTTCTACAGGCAGTCGGCTCTGATACCAACTTGTGACGCCCCGGATTTGACCGTACACTAATCATGCACGCAAATGTGTACGACCAAGATCAGGGACTCACAGGAAGATATCACAACACAACTCTAAAACATAAATGTCATACAAGCATCATAATACAAGCCAGGGGCCTCGAGGGCTCGAATACAAGTGCTCGATCACAGACGAGTCAGCGGAAGCAACAATATCTGAGTACAGACATAAGTTAATCAAGTTTGCCTTAAGAAGGCTAGCACAAACTAGGATACAGATCGAACGAGGC
The DNA here is from genome assembly GCF_018294505.1 of Triticum aestivum. Classification (NCBI taxonomy): domain Eukaryota; kingdom Viridiplantae; phylum Streptophyta; class Magnoliopsida; order Poales; family Poaceae; genus Triticum; species Triticum aestivum. Next base: position 100,798,283 of record NC_057802.1, read on the forward strand.
GCAGGCCTCCTGCCTGGGATCCTCCTAACTACTCCTGGTCGTCGTCAGCGGGCTGCACGTAGTAGTAGGCACCTCCAGTGTCGTAGGTGTCGTCGTCGACGGTGGCGTCTGGCTCCTGGACTCCAACATCTGGTTGCGACAACCAGATAGAAAGGAAAGGGGGAAAAGAGGGAGAAAGGCAACCGTGAGTACTCATCCAAAGTACTCGCAAGCAAGGAGCTATACTACATATGCATGGGTATATGTGTAAAGGGGCATATCAGGGGACTGAACTGCAGAATGCCAGAATAAGAGGGGGAGAGCTAATCCTGTCGAAGACTACGCTTCTGGCAGCCTCCATCTTGCAGCATGTAGAAGAGAGTAGATTGAAGTCCTCCAAGTAGCATCGTATAGCATAATCCTACCCGGCGATCCCCTCCTCGTCGCCCTGTTAGAGAGCGATCACCGGGTTGTATCTGGCACTTGGAAGGGTGTGTTTTATTAAGTATCTAGTTCTAGTTGTCATAAGGTCAAGGTACAACTCCGGGTCGTCCTTTTACCGAGGGACACGGCTATTCGAATAGATAAACATCCCTGCAGGGGTGCACCACATAACCCAACACGCTCGATCCCATTTGGCCGGACACAATTTTCTGGGTCATGCCCGGCCTCGTAAGATCAACACGTCGCAGCCCCACCTAGGCTCAACAGAGAGGTCAACACGCCGGTCTAAACCTATGCGCGCAGGGGTCTGGGCCCATCGCCCTATGCACACCTGCACGTTGCGTACGCGGCCGGAAGCAGACCTAGCCTAGTGGCGTTCCAGTCCAATCCGGCGCGCGCCACTCAGTCGCTGACGTCACGAAAGGCTTCGGCTGATACCACGACGCCGGGATACCCATAACTACTCCCGCGTAGATGGTTAGTGCGTATAGACCAAATGGCCAGACTCAGATCAAATACCAAGAACTCGTTATGCGTGTTATGTCGAAGTAACCGCGGACGCCGTCCAGGGCCAGGCCCACCTCTCACCTAGGCGGTCTCAACCTGCCCTGTCGCTCCGCCACAAAGATCCACTTGCGGGTACTCCTACGAGCCGACCCGACTTTAGTCATCACATGTGTCATGTATATAGTATATAAGTATATACCCGTGATCACCGCCCAGGTGATCACGGCCCAATAGTATAGCACAACAGACGGACAAGAATGTAGGGCCACTGATGGAAAACTAGCATCCTATACTAAACATGTAGGATTGCAGGTAAAGGTAACAACAGTAGTAGCAAGGGCAGGCTATGCATCAGTATAGGATTAACGGAAAGCAGTAACATGCTACACTACTCTAATGCAAGCAGTATAGAGGAGAATAGGCGATATCTGGTGATCAAGGGGGGGCTTGCCTGGTTGCTCTGGCAAGTAGGAGGGGTCGTCAACTCCGTAGTCGAACTAGGCAGCAGCAGTGTCGGTCTCGTAGTCTACCGGAGAGAAGAGGGGGAAGAAACAGTAAATACAATGCAAACATAAACATGACGATGCATGACATGACAATGAGCAGTGCGAGGTGTGACCTAACGCGACAGTAGGTGGTACCGGCGAAGGGGGGGAACATCCGGGAAAGTATTCCCGATGTTTTGCGTTTTCGGACAGATGGACCGGAGGGGGAAAATTGCGAGTTCGATAGGTTAGGTAGGTGTGGTGGACGAACGGACCGCGTATCCGGATTCGTCTCGTCGTTCTGAGCAACTTTCATTTTGAAAATATTTTAATCCGAGTTACGGATTAAAAGATATGATTTTCTAAAGATTTTATTAATTTCTGGAATTTAATTAATTATTTAAATTAATTTGAAAATGGATTTATGACATCAGCGTGAGGTCATGCTGATGTCAGCAGTCAACGTTGACCGTTGACCTGGTCAACCTGACAGGTGGGTCCCACCTGTCAGTGACGGTTAGCTAATTAACTACTGTTTAGTTAAATTAATTAACTAATTAGATTAGTTTAAACAGGATTAATTAACTTAATTAATTTGGTTAATTAATTAAAATTATTTTATTATTTATTTATTTATTAATTTTTATTAATTAACTTATTATTTTTATTATTTTTATTATTTTATTTACTATTTTTATTTTATTTTATTTTTTTATATCTTTTTTTGTTCTGTGCGTGGGCCCCGGCTGTCATTGGGCCAGGGGGTTTCGGGCCCAGGGGGGCGAGGCCCACCTGGCAGTGGCCCAGGGGCCACAGGCGGGCGCGGGCGCCGCGCGCGTGTGCGGCGCGGCGACGACGGTGGGCGTGGGCGACGGGCGCCCGTAGCCTGCCCAGGGTAGGGCGGGGCCGTGGCCATGGATGAGGCCGCCGGCGCCCACGACGCCGGCCAGGAGGGCGGCGGAGGGCCGCGGGCGGCGCGGGGGTGAAGGTAGCGGCGGGGCTGGCCGGAGCGGGGCCGCGGACCAGAGGGGGGAAGCGCCTGCGGGCGCGCACGGGGAAAACCGGAGCGGGGCGAGCGGGCTGCAGGCGAGCAGGGGGCCACGGCGGCGCAGGGTGGCAGGCCGCAGCGGTGCAGCAGCGGCAGGAAGGGGAGGCCAGGGGCGCGACGCGGGCGGCGGCTACGCGGGGGGGGGAGAGGAGGCTGCGGGAGCACGAGCTCGCGCGCAGCCACGGGCGCGAGGCAACGGCGCGGGCCGCGCGGCGGGGCGCCACGGAGGAGCGCGCGGCGGGCACTGGTGGGCGCGCGCGGAGCGGCCGAGCCGGGGCAGGGAGAGAGGAGAGGGGAGCGCTCACGGGGGGGGGGGGGAGTAGGGCTCGTGGCAGCGGGGGTCGAGGGGGATGGCGGGGACGGCGGCATTGGGGAGCAGGCCGGTGGGGAAGCTCCGGCGAGGCGAGGCGGCACGGGCTCCTGGCGCGGCGGAGAGGACCAGGGGCGGCGGGGTCGAGCGCCTCCTCCTCGATCCCGATCCAAATCGGGGCAGAGGGGGGGTATTTCGGGGGGCGGAGTGGGGGTGCTGTCGGTGGGGAGTGGGGGGGGAGGAGTGGATAAGGTGAGAGGGGAGGGGGCCGACCTGGGCCGGCCTGGTTGGCCCAATGGCCAGCTAGGCCGCGGTCCAGCAGGGGGGGGGGCTGTTCTTTTTTTTTTTGTTTCTCCCCTTTTGTATTTTCTTTTTATTTATTTATTTTCTTTTTTGTTTTAATTCATTTAAAAGCATTTAGGCATTTTATAAAAATAAGTTTTCTTTAGTATAATTACCCTTGTAATATTTGGCACCCACCGAACATTTTGTTTCAATTTTTGAAAAACTTTTTCTGTCGCATTAATTTAAATTTGAATTTTGAAACGGTTTTGGATCATCCCACGGTTAACAACAGTAACCGAGGTGACGTGGCATGATTAGCGGGGAATTACTGTAGCTTGATTCCCCGGGCGTTACACACGGAGAATATTTTTGGAATATATAAAAAATATAGGCGAAAGAATCAACAGAGGGGGATCCACCTGCTGTCCACAAGGGTGGAGGGCGCGTCCCCTGCCTTGTGGGTCCCCTAGACCTCCCCCGACCTCAACTCCAACTCCATATATTCACGTTCGGGGAGAAAAAAAGAGAATTCATTCACCGCGTTTTACGATACGGAGCCACAGCCACCTCCTATTCTTCATCGTGAGGGCAGATCTGGAGTCCGTTCGGGTCTCCGGTGAGGGAAAATCGTCACCATTGTCATCATCAACCATCCTCCATCACCAATTTCATGATGCTCACCGCCGTGCATGAGTATTTCCATCATAGGCTTGCTGGACGGTGATGGGTTGGATGAGATTTATCATGTAATCGAGTTAGTTCTGTTAGGGTTTGTTCCCTAGTATCCACTATGTTCTGAGATTGATGTTGCTATGACTTTGCTATGCTTAATGCTTGTCACTAGGGCCCAAGTGCCATGATTTCAGATCTGAACCTATTATGTTTTCATGAATATATTTGTGTTCTTGATCCTATCATGCAAGTTGTAGACACCTATTATGAGTTATGATCCGCATAACCTAAGGTGACAATAATTGGGATTCTTTCTGGTGATTACCGTAGTTTGAGGAGTTCATGTATTCACAAAGTGCTAATGCTTTGGTCCGATTCTCCATTAAAAAGAGGCCCTAATATCCCTTAGTTTCCATTAGGACCCCACTGCCACGGGAGGGTAGGACAAAATATGTCATGCAAGTTCTTTTCCATAAGCATGTATGACTATATTCGAAATACATGCCTACATTATATTGATGAATTGGAGCTAGTTTTGTGTCACCCTAGGTTATAACTGTTGCATGATGAATGCCATTCGACATAATTATCCATTATTGATCCATTGCCTATGAGCTTTTCACATATTGATCTTTGCTATGTTACTTTGCCATTGCCACTGTTACAATTGCTACAAAACTGCTACTGTTACTTTTTCCGCAGTTATCGTTACTTCCATACTACTTTGCTACTAAATACTTTGATGCAGATATTAATTCTTTAAGGTGTGGTTGAATTTACAACTCAGCTGCTAATACTTGAGAATATTCTTTGGCTCCCCTTGTGTTGAATCAATAAATTTTGTTTGAATACTCTACCCTCAAAAACTATTGTGATCCCCTATAATTCTGGGTTATCAAGACCTTTTTCTGGCGCTGTTGCCGGGGAGCATAGCTCTATTCTCTGAGTTACTTGGGAATTATATCTGTTGATCACTATGAGGAATTTGAAAGATACTAGAACCAACATTTTTCCCTCTACTACGAGGGGAGGTAAGGAACTGCCATCTAGCTCTGCACTTGATTCACCTTCTGTTTTGAGTAAGCTTGCAACACCTACACCTGCTATTGATTCTGATATGTCGCATGTTATTGATGATGCTACCTCTACTATGAATGATGTTTATGATGATATTACTTTACTTGATAAAACTATGCCACTGGGTGAATTACTTTATGAACATCTTGCTAGAGTTAGAACTATTGATTATGCTGAAGATGATCATATTTCTGAAACTGATGAAATTATTGAAACTCAAAACTTTGAAACACCTGATAAGACTAGCTCTCCTAGATATGAACTTCCTGTTGTACCTGAGGGTTATATTATGGATGAAGAAACTGCTAGAGACTTTTTTGCTTGTAGTGATAGAGATGATCTTAAGAAACTGTTAGCTAAGCTGAAAGAAAAGTCTTTGAATGGTAGAATGCAATATGATCCTAAGTTTGCTACTTCAGCTATCTTTGTTACTGATAAGGATTATGAATTCTCTGTTGATCCCGGGTTAATTACTTTGATTGAATCTGATCCTTTCTATGGTTATGAATCTGAAACTGTTGTGGCACATCTTACTAAATTGAATGATATAGCCACCCTATTTGCTCATGAGTAAAAATTCGCTACTACTATATTATTAAGTTGTTTCCTTTCTCGTTAAAGGGTGATGCTAAGTTATGGTTTAATTCTCTTGCTCCTGGTTGTGTGCGTAGTCCCCAGGATATGATTTACTACTTTCTTTGAAAAATATTTCCCTGCTCATAAGAAACAAGCTGCTTTAAAGGAAATATTTAACTTTGTGCAAATTGAAGAAGAGAGTCCCCCACAAGCTCGGGGGAGGCTTCTCCAATTACTTAATGCTTTGCCTGATCATCCTCTCAAGAAAAATGAATACTTAATATCTTTTATAATGGACTAGCCGATGCTTCTAGGGACCACCTAGATAGTTGTGCTGGTTGTGTTTTCAGGGAACGAACTGTTGAGCAAGTTGAATTGCTATTGAATAATATATTGAGTAATGATAATGATTGGACACTTCCCGAACCAATTCCTAAGACAACTCTGAAGAAAAGAGGTATTCTATTTCTCAGTCCTGAAGATATGCAAGAGGCAAACAAATCAATGAAATAAAAAGGTATTAAAGCTGAAGATGTTAAGAATTTACCGCCTATTGAAGAAATACATGGTCTTGATAACCCGACATAGGTAGTAAGGTAAACTATCTCTATAGATTTGATGAAGGTGATATTCCTCATAATAAGTCTATTAGTCAATGCTTGGATGAGTTTGATAATTTCATTGTTAAACAAGAAAATTTCAATGCTTATGTTAGTAGATAATTGAAATGTAATGCTTATATGCTTGAGTGTTTGGGTAATTATACAAGTAGAACTGTTAGTGATCTTAAGCTTATTAGTAAAAATGCTTCCATGGTTAAAACTAAAGTAGAACAAGTACTTAAGGCACAAGATGATTTGCTCAATTAGTTGAATAGTAAGAATAATGATAATGCTGTTAGGGTTATGACTAGAGGTGGTAAGATGACTTAGGAACCTTTGTATCCTGAGGGTCACCCTAAGAGAATTGATCAAGATTCTTAGAGAGTTAATACTGATGCACCTAGTCCTTCTAAGAAAAAGAAAAGGAAAACTGATAGGACTTCTCATGCTTCTAGTGAACCTGTTATATACACACCTGAGAATCCCAATGATATTTCTATTTCTGATGCTGAGACACAATCTGGTGATGAACATGAACCTAGTGATAATGTTAATGCTGATGTTCATGTTGATGCTCAACCTAGTAATGATAATGATGTGGAGGTAGAACCTGTTGTTGATCTTGATAACCCACAATCAAAGAATCAACGTTATGATAAGAGAGACTTCGTTGCTAGGAAACATGGTTAAGAAAGAGAACCATGGGTTCAGAAACCCATGCCCTGTCCTCCTAAACCATCCAAGAAAAAGGATGATGAGGATTTTGAGCGCTTGGCTGAAATGATTAGACCTATCTTTTTGCATATGAGTTTGACTGATATGATGAAAATTTCTCCTTATGTTAAGTAAATGAAAGATATTGTTACAAATAAAAGAAAAATACCGGAAGCTGAAATTTCCACCATGCTTGCTAATTATACTTTTAGGGGTGCAATACCAAAGAAACTTGGAGATCCAAGAGTACCAACTATACCATGCTCCATTAATAGAAACTATGTTAAAACTACTTTATGTGATGTTGGAGCCGGTGTTAGTTTTTTGCCTTTCTCTTTATATCATAGACTTGAATTGGATAAGTTGACACCTACTGAAATTTCTTTGCAAATGGCTGAACTGCTATACCCTTAGGTATTTGTGAGGATGTGCCTGTTGTGGTTGCAAATGTTACTATCTTAATGAACTTTGTTATTCTTGATATTTCCGAGGACGACGGTATGTTGATCATCCTTGGTAGACCCTTTTTGAATACTGCAGGGGCTGTTATTGATTGCAACAAAGGCAATGTCACTTTTCATGCTAATGGCAATGAGCATACGGTACACTTTCTGAAGAAACAACCTCAAGTTCCTAGTATCAATTTTATTGAAAAAATTTCAACTATTACTATTAGAGGTTTTGAATTTCCTCTCCCTACTGTCAAAAAGAAATATGATATTCTTATTTTCGGGGTCATGCATATCCCCGTTGAGGTAACCTAGTGTCATTCGAAAGTTCTTTGGTTTCATGTCATTCGGAAGAAGTTTGTAAATAAGACTTGATCAACCTTGTTAATGGATTCCTTTTGATGGGCATGAGATGGATGAATTTAGAAAGCACAACTTTCTGTACCCACTTTTTACTTTCTATTATTTAGATTAATAAAGCAAAAATAGCATTATCTGTCTGTTTTCTGAATTATCCGTGCAAAAAATGTCCCGAAAATAAAATTTCTCCAGATGCCCTGAAAATTCAGTATGATTCTTATAGAATATTTTAGAATTTCCGGCACTGAACATGCACCAGGTGGCTGCACCAGTGGTCCACAAGGGTGGAGGGCGCGCCCTACCCCTGGGCCCGCCCCTGCCTTGTGGGACCCACGTAGGCCTCCCTCACTTATTCCAGCACCCATCCACTTCGTCTTCCTCCATAAAAAATCACCCCGTTGCTCAAACCCGTGTTCTAGCTCATATTGCTGCCATTATTGATCTCCTTGTGCAAAGCTCCATTTGCAAAACTATTTTGGGGGATTGTTCTTCGGTATGTGACTCCTCCAATGGTATAATTAGTTTCTGTTCTAGTGCTTTATTTATTGCAATTTTTTGTTGCTGTGGTGGCCTTGTTCTTGAGCTTGCATGTCAAATTTATATGGTCCAAAGTAGTTTTGATGCATGATATAGCCTCTAGAATACTTTTAGGAGTAGTTGCTATCAATTTTATTGAGTTTGGTTCACTTTTATTTTGAGTCACTAAGAATTTCAGAAATTTTCAGAGGAAGAAAATGATGAGGAGATTGTTAAGAGGCTCCTCAAGTCAGGGTTCTAAAGGAAACGAAAATGAAGAGAAGAAGAAGCCCAAGTAAAACTGGCACCGCTGAGGTTCGGCCATGTGAATGTCCATGTGATGCATTCTTGGAGGCGGCCAGAATTTACGAGGATTTCTATTATTTGGCTGGGAATGCAGGCATCACCGACTTCCTCAACGATAAGTGTGATCAGTATCTCCTACCCACTAATACTTTCGTGCAAAATTTTCACTTTCATGCTAGGATATTACCACCCGTGGTAGAATTTCACTTATATGATGAGCATAAGAAGATCATGCTTTATGACTTTTGTGAGGTTTGCAAATTACCTTATGAGGGCAGCGTCGATGAGCCACGTCCTAGAGATGTGGAAGATTTTATTGATGAAGTTATCGTTGGGGAAAGGAGGAAGTTGTCGGAAGCGAGAGTGGCTAGTTTACATTTTCCTGTTTTGTGATACTACTCATTATTTGCTGGGAGATATTTAATTGGTCGCGGGGAGAGTGGAGGCCTTAGTGCTCCTGACCTTGCTATTTTTTGCCATGCTTTACTTCGTGATAAAACTTTTAGTCTGGGTGCTATGGTTGCTCGACGGTTGAGTTTAAACTGTTCGAAGGGGCCCATTTTTAGAGGTATCTATGCTTCCCGCCTTGCTAAATGCTTCGTGATACCCGTTAGGCACGATGAGAGAGAGGAGAAGCTGCTACCCACTATATACTTAGATTATGACAGTATGGTAGCACATGAATTTATTAAGAAAGACGATGACAAGAGACTCATCTATAACCTGGTATTTAGCGAGAAGACTTATCAGATTATTACCTTGCCTGCACCTTCTTTGTTCGATATTCATTTAGGCAAGTACCTCATCATGCCTGCAGACATTTATGCATACCGGGAGCGGACGCGATCCCAAGTTCCTGAGCCAGAGCCATCACCTGATCCGTATCAGGAGTCTATTTATCAGTGGCAGCCACAGGAGCTTGCTAACCAGTGGAGCCCCCAGGATCCTCCTCAGTACACCGGAGAGGGATACTTTGATCCATGGGCGTAGACCAACTTAGGCCAAAAGCCTATCTTGGGGGAGTACGTATTTCTCACACACATTACATTCATGTTCACACACTCATTCCAGTTGTCGGTGTTCATACTTTTCCATTGTATTATCCATGTTAGTTTACCTTCTTTTTCCCGTTTTCTTCTTGTGTGTTTGGAAAAACTTTAAGAAAAAACAAAAAAATTAGTTGTAGCTTTTTTTTTCCTTTCCATGTTCATTTAGTTGTAGTATTAAAAGAAAACCCAAAAAGATTTCTCGTTCTTGTTTTGCTTGTTGGGAGCTTTCCCGTGTAAATAGTTTTTCTCGTTCTTGTTTCATTTCTTTCTTCAGAAAAACAAAAACTCGAAAAACATTTCAGTGTGTTTCTTTGAAATTCTTTTCTTTTCTTTGGGGGTCGAGAGGAGAAGACCACGATGAAAATGTTGAGTGACTCTCATATGCATTATTATTGATCTAACAGAGAGCCCATATTACCTTGTCTTCTCCATTGAGTAAATGTTTGCAGATTCCAGCTTAGTCTAATGCGCGTGCACTATGATTATTTGTTCACACCATTCAGTTGTGCAAGTGAAAGGCAATAATGACGATATATGATGAAATGATTGAGATGAGGAAAAGCTAGTATGAACTCGACCTATCTTGTGTTTTGTAAATATGATTAGTTCATCGTTCTTGATTCAGCCCTTTAGGAATGAAACATGTTTGAAATAACAATTGGATATTATAGTTACTCATGCCATGCTTAATTAGCTAGGTGTTTATAATGGTTTACCTTGCATGCCAACATGCTTTTAAAATGGTTGTGATGTAGTATGATATGATGATATCCTCCTTTGAATAATTCGAATGGCTCGACTTGGCACATGTTCACGCATGTAGTTGAAAAAAAATCAACATAGCCTCCACGATATTTATGTTCATGGTGATTTATATCCTACTCATGCTTCCACTCAATGTTGGTCAATGTCAATGCATGTTTATGACTATTGTCGCTCTCTAGTTGGTCGGTCCTTGATCTCTTGCTAGCCTCCACTTGTACTAAGTGAAGGAAATATGCCCTAGAGGCAATAATAAAGTTGTTATTTTATATTTCCTTATTGATGATAAATGTTCATTATTCATGCTAGAATTGTATTCATCGGAAGCCAAAATACATGTGTGAATACATAGAGAAACACTGTGTCCCTAGTGAGCCTCTACTTGGCTAGCTTGTTGACCAAAGATGGTTAAGGTTTCCTGACCGTGGACATGAGTTGTCATTTGATAACGGGATCACATCATTAGGAGAATGATGTGATGGACAAGACACATCCATTAGCTTAGCATTATTATCTTTATTGCTATTGCTTTATTCATGTCAAATACATGTTCCTTCGACTATGAGATTATGCGACTCCCGGATACCGGAGGAATGCCTTGTGTTCTATCAAACGTCACAACGTAACTGGGCGATTATAAAGATGCTCTACAGGTATATCCGAAGGTGTTTGTTGAGTTGGCATAGATCGAGATTAGGATTTGTCACTCCGAGTATCGGAGAGGTATCTCTCGGCCCTCTCAGTATTACACATCATAAGCTTGCAAGCAAACGACTAAGGAGTTAGTTATGAGATGATGTATTATGGATCGAGTAAAGAGACTTGCCGGTAACGAGATTGAACTAGGTATGAAGATACCGACGATCAAATCTCGGGAAAGTAATGTTGGGGAACGTAGTAATTTCAAAAAAATTCCTACGCACACGCAAGATCATGGTGATGCATAGCAACGAGAGGGGAGAGTATCGTCCACGTACCCTCGTAGACCGTAAGCGGAAGCGTTATGTCAACGCGGTTGATGTAGTCGCACGTCTTCACGATCGACCGATCCTAGCACCGAAGGTACGACACCTCCGCGATCTGCACATGTTCGGCTCGGTGACGTCCCACGAACTCACGATCCAGTAGAGTGTCGAGGGAGAGCTTCGTCAGCACGACGGCGTGATGACGGTGATGATGAAGCTACCGGCGCAGGGCTTCGCCTAAGCACTGCAACGATATGACCGAGGTGGAATATGGTAGAGGGGGGCACCGCACACAGCTGGAAACAATCAACTTGTGTGTCCTAGGATGCCCCTGCCCCCGTATACAAAGGAGCAAGGGGGGAGGCCGGCCGGCCTTGGGGCGCACCAACGAGACGGGGGAGTCCTCCTCCTAGTAGGTGTAGGACTCCCCTTTCCTAGTCCAACTAGGAAGAGGGAAGGGGAAAGGAAGGAGAGGGAGAGAAGGAGGAAAGAGGGGGCGCCGCCCCCTCCTTGTCCAACTCGGACTCCCAAGGGGGGGGGGGCGGCCAGCCCTAAGGCCCCCTCCTCTGTCTCCCACAAGGCCCATGTTGGCCCATTAGTTCCCAGGGGTTTCCGATAACCCCCCGGCACTCCGATAAATATCCGGTGATCCCCGGAACTCATCCGGTGTCCGAATATAGTCATCCAATATATCAATCTTTATGTCTCGACCATTTCGAGACTCCTCGTCATGTTCGTGATCACATCCGGGACTCCGAACAATCTTCGGTACATCAAAACACATAAGCTCATAATACCAATCGTCACCGAACGTTAAGCGTGCGGACCCTACGGGTTCGAGAACTATGTAGACATGACCGAGACACGTCTCCGGTCAATAACCAATAGCAGAACCTGGATGATCATACTGGTTCCTACATATTCTACGAAGATCTTTATCGGTCAAACCGCATAACACCATACGTTGTTCCCTTTGTCTTCGGTATGTTACTTTCCCGAGATTCGATCGTCGGTATCTCAATACCTAGTTCAATCTCATTACCGGCAAGTCTCTTTACTCGTTCCGTAATGCATCATCCCGCAACTAACTCATTACTTACATTGCTTGCAAGGCTTATAGTGATGTGCATTACCGAGAGGGCCCAGAGATACCTGTAGATCACCTTTATAATCACCCAGTTACGTTGTGACGTTTGGTAGCACACAAAGTGTTCCTCCGGTATTAGGGAGTTGCATAATATCATAGTCATAGGAACATGTATAAGTCATGAAGAAAGCAATAGCAACATACTAAATGATCAAGTGCTAAGCTAACGGAATGGGTCAAGTCAATCACATCATTCTCTAATGATGTGATCCCGTTAATCAAATGACAACTCATGTCTATGGCTAGGAAACTTAACCATCTTTGATTCAACGAGCTAGTCAAGTAGAGGCATACTAGTGACACACTGTTTGTCTATGTACTCACACATGTACTAATTTCTGGTTAATACAATTTTAGCATGGATAAAAAACATTTATCATGATATAAGGAAATATAAATAACAACTTTATTATTGCCTCGAGGGCATATTTCCTTCAGTCTCCCACTTGCACTAGAGTCAATAATCTAGATTACACAGTAATGATTCTAACACCCATGGAGTCTTGGTGTTGATCATGTTTTGCTCGTGAGAGAGGCTTAGTCAACGGGTCTGCAACATTCAGATCCGTATGTATCTTGCAAATCTCTATGTCTCCCTCCTTGACTTGATCGCGGATGGAATTGAAGCGTCTCTTGATGTGCTTGGTTCTCTTGTGAAATCTAGATTCCTTTGCCAAGGCAATTGCACCAGCATTGTCACAAAAGATTTTCATTGGACCCGATGCACTAGGTATGACACCTAGATCGGATATGAACTCGTTCATCCAGACTCCTTCATTTGCTGCTTCCGAAGCAGCTATGTACTCCGCTTCACACGTAGATCCCGCCATGACGCTTTGCTTAGAACTGCACGAACTGACAGCACCACCGTTCAATATAAATATGTATCCGATTTGTGACTTAGAGTCATCCGGATCAGTGTCAAAACTTGCATCGACATAACCATTTACGATGAGCTCTTTGTCACCTACATAAACGAGAAACATATCCTTAGTCCTTTTCAGGTATTTCAGGATGTTCTTGACCGCTGTCCAGTGATCCACTCCTGGATTACTTTGGTACGTCCCAGCTAAACTGATAGCAAGGCACACATCAGGTCTGGTACACAGCATTGCATACATGATAGAGCCTATGGCTGAAGCATAGGGAACACCTTTCATTTTCTCTCTATCTTCTGCAGTGGTCGGGCATTGAATCTGACTCAATTTCACACGTTGTAACACAGGTAAGAACCATTTCTTTGCTTGATCCATTTTGAACTTCTTCAAAACTTTATCAAGGTATGTGCTTTGTGAAAGTCCAATTAAGCGTCTCGATCTATCTCTATAGATCTTGATGCCCAATATATAAGTAGCTTCACCGAGGTCTTTCATTGAAACACTCTTGTTCAAGTATCCTTTTATGCTATCCAGAAATTCTATATCATTTCCAATCAACAATTTATCATCCACATATAATATTAGAAATGCTACAGAGCTCCCACTCACTTTCTTGTAAATACAGGCTTCTCCAAAAGTCTGCATAAAACCATATGCTTTGATCACACTATCAAAACGTTTATTCCAACTCTGAGATGCTTGCACCAGTCCATAAATGGATCGCTGGAGCTTGCACACTTTGTTATCATCCTTTGGATCGATGAAACCTTCAGGTTGCATCATATACAACTCTTCTTCCAGAAATCCATTCAGGAATGCAGTCTTTACATCCATTTGCCAAATTTCATAATCATAAAATGCAGCAATTGCTATCATGATTTGGACGGACTTAAGCATCGCTACGGGTGAGAAGGTCTCATCCTAGTCAACTCCTTGAACTTGTCAAAAACCTTTCGCAACAAGTCGAGCTTTGTAGACAGTAATATTACCGTCAATGTCTGTCTTCTTCTTGAAGATCCATTTATTCTCGATGGCTTGCCGATCATCGGGCAAGTCAACCAAAGTCCACACTTTGTTCTCATACATGGATCCCATCTCAGATTTCATGGCCTCAAGCCATTTTGCGGAGTCTGGGCTCATCATCACTTCCTCATAGTTCGTAGGTTCGTCATGGTCAAGTAAGATGACCTCCAGAACAGGATTACCGTACCACTCTGGTGCGGATCTTACTCTGGTTGACCTACGAGGTTCGGTAGTGACTTGATCTAAAGTTACATGATCATCATCATTAGCTTCCTCACTAATTGGTGTAGGAGTCACAGGAACAGATTTATGTGATGAACTACTTTCCAATAAGGGAGCAGGTACAGTTACCTCATCAAGTGCTACTTTCCTCCCACTCACTTCTTTCGAGAGAAACTCCTTCTCCAGAAAGGATCCATTCTTAGCAACGAATGTCTTTCCTTCGGATCTGTGATAGAAGGTGTACCCAACAATCTCCTTTGGGTATCCTATGAAGACACATCTCTCCGATTTGGGTTCGAGCTTATCAGGTTGAAGCTTTTTCACATAAGCATCACAACCCCAAACTTTAAGAAACGACAACTTTGGTTTCTTGCCAAACCATAGTTCATAAGGTGTCATCTCAACGGATTTAGATGGTGCCCTATTTGACGTGAATGCAGCTGTCTCTAAAACATAACCCCAAAACGATAGCGGTAAATCAGTAAGAGAGATCATAGATTGCACCATATCTAGTAAAGTACGATTACGACGTTCGGACACACCATTACGCTGTGGTGTTCCGGGTGGCGTGAGTTGCGAAACTATTCCGCATTGTTTCAAATGAAGACCAAACTCGTAACTCAAATATTCTCCTCCATGATCCGATTGTAGAGACTTTATTTTCTTGTTACGATGATTTTCCACTTGACTCTGAAATTCTTTGAACTTTTCAAATGTTTCAGACTTATGCTTCATCAAGTAGACATACCCATATCTGCTCAAATTATCTGTGAAGGTGAGAAAAATAATGATACCCGCCGCGAGCCTCAACATTCATCGGACCACATACATCAGTATGTGTAATTTCCAACAAATCTGTTGCTCGCTCCATTGTTCCGGAGAACGGCGTTTCAGTCATCTTGCCCATGAGGCATGGTTCGCAAGTACCAAGTGATTCATAATCAAGTGATTCCAAAAGTCCGTTAGAATGGAGTTTCTTCATGTGCTTTACACCAATATGACCTAAACGGCAGTGGCACAAATAAGTTGCACTATCATTATCAAATCTGCATCTTTTGGCTTCAATATTATGAATATGTGTGTCACTACTATCGAGGTTCAACAAAAATAGATCACTCTTCAAGGGTGCATGACCATAAAAGATACTACTCATATAAATAGAACAACCATTATTCTCTGATTTAAATGAATAACCGTCTCGCATCAAACAAGATCTAGATATAATGTTCATGCTTAACGCTGGCACCAAATAACAATTATTCAGGTCTAAAACTAACCCCGAAGGTAGATGTAGAAGTAGCGTGCCGACCACGATCACATCGACTTTGGAACCATTTCCCATGCGCATCGTCACCTCGTCCTTAGCCAATCTTCGCTTAATCCGTAGTCCCTGTTTCGAGTTGCAAATATTAGCAACAAAACCAGTATCAAATACCCAGGTGCTACCGCGAGCATTAGTAAGGTACACATCAATAACATGTATATCACATATACCTTTGTTCACCTTGCCATCCTTCTTATCCGCCAAATACTTGGGGCAGTTCCGCTTCCAGTGACCAGTCCCTTTGCAATAGATGCACTTAGTCTCAGGCTTAGGTCCAGACTTGGGCTTCTTCACTTGAGCAGCAACTTGCTTGCCGTTCTTCTTGAAGTTCCCCTTCTTCCCTTTACCCTTTTTCTTGAAACTAGTGGTCGTGTTGACCATCAACACTTGATGCTCCTTCTTGATTTCTACCTCCGCAGCCTTTAGCATTGCGAAGAGCTCGGGAATTGTCTTATCCATCCCTTGCATGTTATAGTTCATCACGAAGTTCTTGTAGCTTGGTGGCAGTGATTGAAGAATTATGTCAATGACACTATCATCAGGAAGATTAACTCCGAGTTGAATCACTTGATTGTTATACCCAGACATTTTTATTATATGCTCACTGACAGAACTATTCTCCTCCATCTTGCAGCTATAGAACTTATTGGAGACTTCATATCTCTCAATCCGGGCATTTGCTTGAAATATTAACTTCAGCTCTTGGAACATCTCATATGCTCCATAACGTTCAAAACGTCGTTGAAGTCCCGGTTCTAAGCCGTAAAGCATGGCACACTGAACTATCGAGTAGTCATCAGCTTTGCTTTGCCAGACGTTCATAACATCTGGCGTTGCTCCTGCAGCAGGTTTGGCACCTAGCGGTGCTTCTAGGACGTAATTCTTCTGTGCAGCAATGAGGATAATCCTGAAGTTACGGACCCAGTACGTGTAGTTGCTACCATCATATTTCAACTTTGCTTTCTCTAGGAATGCATTAAAATTCAACGGAACAACAACACGGGCCATCTATCTACAACAACATAGACATGCAAAATACTATCAGGTACTAAGTTCATGATAAATTAAAGTTCAATTAATCAAATTACTTAAGAACTCCCACTTAGATAGACATCCCTCTAATCATCTAAGTGATCACGTGATCCAAATCAACTAAACCATGTCCGATCATCACGTAAGATGGAGTAGTTTTCAATGGTGAACATCACTATGTTGATCATATCTACTATATGATTCATGCTCGACCTTTCGGTCTCAGTGTTCCGAGGCCATATCTGGATATGCTAGTCTCGTCAAGTTTAACCCGAGTATTCTGAGTGTGCAAAACTGACTTGCACCCGTTGTATGTGAACGTAGAGCTTATCACACCCGATCATCACGTGGTGTCTCGGCATGACGAACTATCGCACCGGTGCATACTCAAGGAGAACACTTATACCTTGAAATTTAGTGAGAGATCATCTTATAATGCTACCGTCGAACTAAGCAAAATAAGATGCATAAAAGATAAATATCACATGCAATCAATATAAGTGATATGATATGGCCATCATCATCTTGTGCCTTTGATCTCCATGTCCAAAGCACCGTCATGATCACCATCGTCACCGGCGTGACACCTTGATCTCCATCGTAGCATCGTTGTCGTCTCACCAACTATTGCTTCCACGACTATCGCTAGCGCTTAGTGATAAAGTAAAGCAATTACATGGCGATTGCATTTCATACAATAAAGCGACAACCATATGGCTCCTGCCAGTTGCTGATAACTCCGTTACAAAACATGATCATCTCATACAATAAAATTTAGCATCGTGTCTTGACCATATCACATCACAACATGCCCTACAAAAACAAGTTAGACGTCCTCTACTTTTTGTTGCAAGTTTTACGTGGCTGCTACGGGCTGAGCAAGAACCGTTCTTACCTACGCATCAAAACCACAACAATTTTTCGTCAAGTATGTGATGCTTTAACCTTCAACAAGGATCGGGCGTAGCCACACTCAATTCAACTAAAGTTGGAGAAACTGAGACCCGCCAGCCACCTGTGTGCGAAGCACGTCGGTAGAATCAGTCTTGCGTAAGCCTACGCGTAATGTCGGTCCGGGTCGCTTCATCCAACAATACCGCTGAATCAAAGAATGACAGGCTGGTAAGCAGTATGACTATTATCGCCCACAACTCACTTGTGTTCTACTCGTGCATGTAACATCTACGCATAAACCTGGCTCGGATGCCACTTTTGGGGAACATAGTAATTTCAAAAAAAAATCCTACGCACACGCAAGATCATGGTGATGCATAGCAACGAGAGGGGAGAGTGTCTTCCACGTACCCTCGTAGACCATAAGCGGAAGCGTTATGACAATGTGGTTGATGTAGTCGTACGTCTTCACGATCGACCGATCCTAGCACCGAAGCTACGGCACCTCCGCGATCTGCACACGTTCGGCTCGGTGACGTCCCACGAACTCATGATCCAGCAGAGTGTCGAGGGATAGCTTCGTTAGCACGACGGCGTGATGACGGTGATGATGAAGCTAGCGGCGCAGGGCTTCGCCTAAGCACTGCAACGATATGACCGACGTGGAATATGGTGGAGGGGGGCACCGCACACGGCTGGAAACAATCAACTTGTGTGTCCTAGGGTGCCCCCTACCCCCGTATATAAAGGAGCAAGGGCGGAGGCCGGCCGACCTTGGGGCGTGCCAAGGAGAGGGGGGAGTCCTCCTCCTAATAGGAGTAGGACTCCCCTTTCCTAGTCCAACTAGGAAAAGGGAAGGGGAAAGGAAGGAGAGGGAGAGAGGGAGGAAAGAGGGGGCGCCCCCCACCCCCCTCCTTGTCCAATTTGGACTCCCAAGGGGGGCCACGGCGAGCCCTAAGGCCCGCTCCTCTCTCTCCTACAAGGCCCATGTTGGCCCATTAGTTTCCCCAGGGTTCCGATAACCCCCCGGCACTTCGATAAATATCCGGTGACCACCGGAACTCATCCGGTGTCCGAATATAGTTGTCCAATATATCAATCTTTATGTCTCGACCATTTCGAGACTCCTCGTCATGTCCGTGATCACATCCAAGACTCCGAACTATCTTCGGTACATCAAAATACATAAACTCATAATACCGATCGTCACCGAACGTTAAGCGTGCGGACCCTACGGGTTCGAGAACTATGTAGACATGACCGAGAAACGTCTCCGGTAAATAACCAATAGCGGAACCTGGATGCTCATATTGGTTCCTACATATTCCGAAGATCTTTATCGGTCAAACCGCATAACAAATACGTTGTTCCCTTTGTCATCGGTATGTTACTTGCCCGAGATTCGATCGTCGGTATCTCAATACCTAGTTCAATCTCGTTACCGGCAAGTCTCTTTACTCGTTCCGTAATGCATCATCCCGCAACTAACTCATTAGTTGCATTGCTTGCAAGGCTTATAGTGATGTGCATTACCGAGAGGGCCCAGAGATACCTCTCCGACAATTGGAGTGACAAATCCTAATCTCAATCTATGCCAACTCAACAAGTACCATCGGAGACACCTGAAAGAGCGCCTATATAATCACCCAGTTACGTTGTGATGTTTGGTAGCACACAAAGTGTTCCTCCGGTATTCGGGAGCTGCATAATCTCATAGTCATAGGAACATGTATAAGTCATGAAGAAAGCAATACCAACATACTAAACGATCAAGTGCTAAGCTAAAGGAATGGGTCAAGTCAATCACATCATTCTCTAATGATGTGATCCCGTTAATCAAATGACAACTCATGTCTATGGCTAGGAAACTTAACCATCTTTGATTCAACGAGCTAGTCAAGTAGAGGCATACTAGTGACACACTGTTTGTCTATGTATTCACACATGTACTAATTTTCCGGTTAATACAATTCTAGCATGAATAATAAACATTTATCATGATATAAGGAAATATAAATAACAACTTTATTATTGCCTCTAGGGCATATTTCCTTCAAGTACCATACCGATAGACAAAGGGAATAACGTATGTTGTCATAACGGTTCGACCGATAAAGATCTTCGTAGAATATGTAGGAGCCAATATGGGCATCCAGGTTCCGCTATTGGTTATTGACCAGAGAGGTGTCTTGGTCATGTCTACATAATTCTCGAACCCGTAGGGTCCGCACGCTTGACGTTCGATGACGTTATAGTATTATATGTGTTATGTGATTTGGTGACCGAATGATGTTCAGAGTCCCGGATGAGATCACGGACATGACGAGGAGTTTCGAAATGGTCGAGAGGTAAAGATAGTATTATATAGGACGATAGTATTCGGACACCGGAAGTGTTCCGGAGGGTACCAGGTACATATCGGGTCACCGAAAGGGGTTTCGGGCACCCCCGACAAAAGATATGGGCCTTATGGGCCAAGAGGGGAAACGCACCAGCCACAAGGGGCTGGTTAACCCCCCATATGGGCCAAACCAGAGGAGAAGGAAAGAGGGGAAGGGAGAAGGAAAGGGGGGATTCGGCCTCCCCCTTCCTTCCCTCCTCCCTCCTCTTTCCTTCCCCTCCGGCAAGTAAGGAAGGGGGGGCATCGGCCATGGGGTGACCCCAAGTAGGATTCGGCCTACTTGGGCGCCTCCTGGCTGCCTCCCCTCTCCCTCCAACCTATATATATGGGGGGCGCCCCTAGCCGTGTGCGGCGCCCCCTCCACCGTTTACTCCCTCGGTCATATTTTCGTAGTGCTTTGGCGAAGCCCTGCGAGGATCAGTTCAGCATCACCATCACCATGTCGTCATTCTGATGGAACTCATCTACTACCTCGACGTCTTGCTGGATCAAGAAGGTGAGGGACGTCACCGAGCTTAACGTGTGCAGAACGCGGAGGTGTCGTGCGTTCGGTACTTGATCGGTTGAAGTGCGAAGAAGTTTGACTACATCAACCGCGTTGAGAAACGCTTCCTCTTACGGTCTACAAGGGTACGTAGACATAATGTCCCCCTCGTTGCTATGCATCTCCATGGATAGATCATTGCTTGTGCGTAGAATTTTTTTGTTTTCCGTGCAACGATTCCCAACAGTGGCATCATGTGCCAGGTCTATGCGTAGATGATATGCATGAGTAGAACACAAAGAGTTTTGGGTGTTGATAGTCATACTGCTTACCACCAACGTCTTATTTTGATTCGGCGGTATTGTGGGATGAAGCGACCCGGACCAACCTTACATGTCCACGCACATGAGACCGGTTTCACCGACAAACATGCAACTAGTTTTGCCTAAAGGTGGTAGGCGGGTGTCTGTTTCTCCTACTTTAGTTGAATCGAATTTGACTGCGGCCGGTCCTCAAAGATGGTTAAAATAGTAAACTTGATGAAACACCGTTGTGGTTTGATGCGTAGGTAAGAACGGTTCTTGCTAGAAGCCCGTAGCAGCCACGTCAAACTTGCAACAACAAAGTAGAGGACTGATGTCGGTTGAAGCTACGTCGGCATTTCCCCAAAGAGGAAGGGATGATGCAGCACAGCGGCGGTAGGTATTTCCCTCACATATGAAATCAAGGTTATCGAACCAATAGGAGAACCAAGCAACACAACGTAAACAGCCCCTGCACACAGATAACAAATCCTCGCAACCCGACGTGTTAAAGGGGTTGTCAATCCCTTCCGGGGTATGGTGCCTCAAGATAGGCACATGGACGTGAGATAAATTGTAGTAGATTGATAGATTGAACGCCAAACAAAATAAATAGAAATAAAATGCAGCAAGGTATTTTTGTATTTTTGGTTTAATAGATGTGAAAATAAATGCAAGGAAAAAGTAGATCGCAAAGGCAGATATATGAGAAAGAGACCCCGGGGCCGTAGGTTTCACTAGTGGCTTCTCTCGAGAAAAATAGCAAATGGTGGGTGAACAAATTACTGTTGGGCAATTGATACTTCAAATACTCATGACGATATCCAGGCAATGATCATTATATAGGCATCACGTCCAAGATTAGTACACCGACTCCTGCCTGCGTCTACTACTATTACTCCACACATCGACCGCTATCCAGCATGCATCTAGTGTATTAAGTTCATGAAAAAACGGAGTAATGCAATAAGAACGATGACATGATGTAGACAAGATCTATCTATGTAGAGATAGACCCCATCGTTTTATCCTTAGTAGCAACGATACATACATGTCGGTTCCCTTTTTGTCACTGGGATCAAGCACCGTAAGATCGAACCCACTACAAAGCACCTCTTCCCATTGCAAGATAAATAGACCAAGTTGGCCAAACAAAACCCAAATATCGGAGAAGAAATACGAGGCTATAAGAGATCATGCACATAAGAGATCAAAGAAACTCAAATAACTTTCATGGATATAAAAAGATAGATCTGATCATAAACTCAAAGTTCATCGATCCCAACAAACACACCGCAAAAGAGTTACATCATATGGATCTCCAAGAGACCATTGTATTGAGATTTCGGAGAGAGAGAGAGAGAGGAAGCCATCTAGCAACTAACTACGGACCCGAAGGTCTACAAAGAGCTACTCACGCATCATCGGAGAGGCACCAATGGAGGCGGTGAACCCCATACGAGATGGTGTCTAGATTGGATCTGGTGGTTCTAGACTCTGCGGCGGCTGGATGAATATTTCGTCGACTCCCCTAGGGTGTTGGGAATATTGGGGTGTTTATAGAGCAAATAGGCGGTCCGAGGGGCACCCGAGGTGGGCACAACCCACCAGGGCGCACCTGGGCCTCCTGGCGCGCCCTGGTGGGTTGTGCCCTCCTCGAGGCACCCCAGGTGCAGCCAGGGCCCATTATGTTCCTTCTGGTCCAAAAAAATTTTCCGTGGAGTTTCATTGCGTTTGGACTCCATCTCATATTGATTTCCTGCGATGTAAAAAAGATGCATAAAACAGCAACTAGCACTTGGCACTATGTCAATAGGTTAGTACCAAAAAATGATATAAAATGACTATAAAATGATTATATAACATCCAAGATTGATAATATAACAACATGGAACAATCAAAAATTATAGATACGTTGGAGACGTATCAGCATCCCCTAGCTTACCTCCTACTCGTCCTCAAGTAGGTAAGTGATAAAAACAGAATTTTTGGTGTGGGATGCTGCCTAACATGTGATATCATATTCTTTTCTTTATAGCATGGAAAATTGGACTTTTATGTGATTCAAGGCAATAGTTTAGTATTTACATAATAATTTAGATACTCAAGCATATCAACAAGCAACCAAGTCTTCCAAAATATCAATGCTAAAATAAGTTATCCCTAGCCCATCATGCTCAACCATTGATCCATTCATGAAACACACTCGTATATTAACTACACCCAATACTCAAGTACAATCATATTGCCTCCTAGTTGGTGCTTTAGTAAGAGAAGATGGAGACTCAAATTCAAAATAAAAATTGCATAAGTAAAAGAAAGGCCCTTCACAGAGGGAAGAAGGGATTTGTAGAGGTGCCAGAGCTCAAAGCGAAAAAATTAGAGATAAAAACATTTTGGGAGGTGTATCCTTCTCACCAACGAAAATGACTTAGAGTTCCCAACACTTTCCATGCTAGATATATCATAGGCGGTTCCCAAACAGAAAATAAAGTTTGTTACTTTTTCCACCATACTTTCTCTTTCCATGGCTAGCCGTATCCACGGTTGCCCTCCATACCAACACTTTCCAAGGAATTTATTATTTGACAACATAAAGTAAATTCATTTTTTTTCATTTTGGGACTGGGCATCCCTAAAACCTTTGCCTTACTCTCGTGCAATGATAGGTGAATAAACAATCATCGTGAGAATAACACATCCAGCATGGAAAACATTAGCCACCCCTCACCGCTCCGCGAGCGAAACAAACACACAAAAGAGAAGTTTATTTTGAAAATTAGAGATGGCACATGCAAATTTGCTTATAACGGCAAAAGAATACCGCGTATAGGTAGATATAGTGGAATCATGTGGCAAAAATCGTTTAAAAGATTTTGGATGCACAAGTAGAGATCATACTTGGTGCAAAATGAAGGCTAGCAAAAGATTGAGAAGCGACCAAACAAGAAACGAATAATATCATAAGCGAGCATTAAGCATAATTAACACTGAATAATGCACCACAAGTAGGATATAATTTCATTGCGTAACTATTGACTTTCGTGCTTGCATAGGGAATCACAAACCTTAACACCAATATTCTTACTAAAGCATAATTACTCATCAACATAACTCACATATCACATCATCATATCTCAAAACTATTACTAAGAATCAAGTTTATTTTGTCCGATGATTTTCATGAAAGTTTTTATTATATCCTTCTTGGATATCTATCGCTTTGGGACTAATTTTCATGTGTTGCTTTTTATAGGCTCAAACAAATATAACTGAAGATCATGAGCATATTTTTCTTTTCTTTCTCTCAAAATAATTTAAGTGAAGCAAGAGAGAATTTCTTCAAAATTTTACTAACTCTCAAATAAATCTAAGTGAAGCAAGAGATCATTTCTCCAAAAATACTAAGCACACCGTGCTCAAAAAGATATAAGTGAAGCACTAGAGCAAGTCCATAGCTCATAAAAATTTAAGTGAAGCATAGAGAGCAATTCTAAAAAATCATGACATAATTTTGGCTCTGCCAACTAGGTGTGTCCAGCAAGGGATCAAGACTTAAAACACAAAATAAGAAAAGCAAAGATTCATATCATACAAGACACTCCAAGCAAAACACATATTATGTGACGAATAAAAATATAGCTTCGAGTAAAATACCGATGGTCGTTAGAAGAAAGAGGGGATGCCACTCGAGGGCATCCCCAAGCTTAGTTGGTTGCTCATTTTTGGATAATAGCTTGGGATGCCGGGGCATACCCAAGGTTAGGCTCTTCTATCCTTCCTTCATCCATCGTAAGATAACCCAAAACTTGAAAACTTCAATCACACAAAACTCAACAAAACCTTCGTGAGATCCGTTAGTATAAGAAAGCAAACCACTACTATAAGTACTGTACCAAACCAATTCATATTTTGTTTTTGCATTATATCTACTATATTCCAACTTTTGTATGGCAACAACTCATTAAATAAAACCATAGAGCCATCAAAATAAGCACACAACTCAAAGAAAATAGAATCTGTCAAAACAGAACAGTCTGTAGAATCTGACTTTTTGGAATACTTCTGTAACTCCAAAAATTCTGAAAAGCTACTATGGCCTGGGTAATTTGTATATTAATCTTCTGCAAAAGGAATTGGCATTTTATCACGTTCTGGTTATTTTTAACAATTATTTTCGTGAGCGCATAAGTTTCTGTTTTTCAGCAAGATCAAACAACTATCACCCAAGAAGATCATATCGGTTCTACTTGGCACAAACACTAATTAAAACACACAAAAAACAATCATAACAGTGGCATAATTGTGCTAACACTCAAGAACAGAAAGAAAAAAAGAAAAAAAAATTTATTCATTGGGTTGCCTCCCAACAAGCGCTATAGTTTTATGCCCTTAGCTAGGCATAAACAAGGATCTAAGTTTTGTCATCCTTGTCCAACTCTTCAATACAACACTTAGGATACTTCAAAGATTTAGCATAAAGATCTTCAATAACAATACTCCTAGGAATAAATTTAAAGATTTCATTCTTGCAAAAAGGATCCCTTATCCCTTCAACAAAATCCGGGTGAATACTAATCATCTTAAGATCTTCTTTATTACTATTACTAGAAGTTGCACCCTTGTTCTTGGTAACTTTGCCACTCTTTACGGGAGTTTTTTCGATAGTTTTAGCGGAAGCAAAATCCATGCTTAGATTACTAAAGATTTCTTCTAGTTTATCAATCCGAGACGGGCTTTCTTCTATTCTTTCATGGATTACGGTACCCTTTTGTTTTAATAACTTAAAATTTTCTCCCGCTTTTGACCCAATCTTGGTGGCAAAATTATGCATCTTTTTATCTATAATTTCCATATGATCTTCGGTGAGCATTTTCTTTTCAATAGCATCTAGTCTTTCCATAACATGCTCAAGAGTAAAAGTTGTTTCATTAATCATGAGAGGTGGTGAGCCCACTAAATTTCCCATAGCATTAAAAGCATCAAGTGAAGGACACGTCAAGAAATTTCCACCGGTAATCATATCAAGGACGAATCTATACCATGTGGTGATGCCAACATAAAAACAACAAAGAAGAACAACGGTAGATTGCTTACGGATAGATCTATTATGAGCATTGCAAATTCTATACCAAGCATCCTTTAAAATTTCTCCTCCCCTTTGTTTAAAGTTGAGAACCTCGTTCTTGGGAGTGCAAGCAATAGAGGAAGAACTATCCATGATAAAAACGGCAAACAAGGTTGCACACAAAAACAGATCCGGGAAGAAAACGGCGAACTGAAAAAGAGGGGCGAATAAAACGACAAATTTTTGTGAAGTGGGGGAGAGGAAAACGAGAGGCAATATGTTAGGAACCTGGTATATGTTGAAGATCCTCCCTGGCAACGGCGCCAGAAATTTCTTTTGATGTCGCTTGAAGCTACGTCGGTATTTCCCCAAAGGGGAAGGGATGATGCAGCACATCGGCGGTAGGTATTTCCCTCAGATATGAAACTAAGGTTATCAAACCAGTAGGAGAACCAAGAAACACAACGTAAACAGCCCCTGCACACAGATAACAAATCCTCGCAACCCGACTTGTTAAAGGGGTTGTCAATCCCTTCCGGGGTACGGCGCCTCAAGATAGGCACACGGACGTGAGATAAATTGTAGTAGATTGATAGATCGAACTCCAAACAAAATAAATAGAAATAAAACGCAGCAAGGTATTTTTGTATTTTTGGTTTAATAGATCTGAAAATAAATGCAAGGAAAAAGTAGATCGCAAAGGCAAATATATGAGAAAGAGACCCGGGGGCCGTAGGTTTCACTAGTGGCTTCTCTCGAGAAAAGTAGCAAACGGTGGGTAAACAAATTACTATTGGGAAATTGATAGAACTTCAAATACTCATGACGATATCCAGGCAATGATCATTACATAGGCATCACGTCCAAGATTAGTAGACCGACTCCTGCTTGCATCAACTACTATTACTCCACACATCGACCGCTATCCAGCATGCATCTAGTGTATTAAGTTCATGGAAAAACGGAGTAATGCAATAAGAACGATGAGATGATGTAGACAAGATCTATCTATGTAGAGATAGACCCCATCGTTTTATCCTTAGTAGCAACGATACATACGTGTCGGTTCCCTTTCTGCCACTGGGATCAAACACCGTAAGATCGAACCCACTACAAAGCACCTCTTCCCATTGCAAGAGAAATAGATCAATTTTGCCAAACAAAACCCAAATATCGGAGAAGAAATATGAGGCTATAAGAAATCATGCATATAAGAGATCAAAGAAACTCAAATAACTTTCATGGATTTAAAAAGATAGATCTGATCATAAACGCAAAGTTCATCGATCCCAAAAAACACACCACAAAAGAGTTACATCATATGGATCTCCAAGATACCATTTTATTGAGATTTTGGAGAGAGAGAGAGAGAGAGGAAGCCATCTAGCTACTAACTACGGACCCGAAGGTCTACGAAGAACTACTCACGCATCATCGGAGAGGCACCAATGGAGGTGGTGAACCCCATCCGAGATGGTGTCTAGATTGGATCTGGTGGTTCTAGACTCTGCGGCGGCTGGATGAATATTTCGTCGACTCCCCTAGGGTGTTGGGAATATTGGGGTGTTTATAGAGAAAAGAGGTGGTCCGGGGGGCACCCGAGGTGGGCACAACCCACCAGGGCGCACCTAGGCCTCCTGGCGCGCCCTGGTGGGTTGTGCCCTCCTCGAGGCACCCCCAGGTGCAGCCAGGGCCCATTATGTTCCTTCTGGTCCAAAAAAATCTCCGTGGAGTTTCATTGCGTTTGGACTCCCTCTCATATTGATTTCATGCAATGTAAAAAACATGCAGAAAACAGCAACTGGCACTTGGCACTAGGTCAATAGGTTAGTACCAAAAAATTATATAAAATGAATATAAAACATCCAAGATTGATAATATAACAGCATGGAACAACCAAACATTATAGATACGTTGGAGACGTATCAAGGACGTCTAACTTGTTTTTGCAGGGCAGTATGTGTTGTGATATGGTCAAGACATGATGTGATATACGTTATTGTATGAGATGATCATGTTTTGTAAAAGTTATCGGCAACCGGCAGGAGCCTGCTACCTCTTGAGCACTGCGTTGGTTTTCCCTTGAAGAGGAAAGGGTGATGCAGCAAAGTAGCGTAAGTATTTTCCTCAGTTTTTGAGAACCAAGGTATCAATCCAGTAGGAGGCCACGCACGAGTCCCTCGCAACTACACAAACAAATAAATCCTCGCAACCAATGCAATAAAGGGGTTGTCAATCCCTTCACGGTCACTTACGAGAGTGAGATCTGATAGATATGATAAGATAATATTTTTGGTATATTTTATGATAAAGATGCAAAGTAAAATAAAAGCAAAATAAAAGGCAATGGAAATAGCTTGTTGTTGGAAGATTAATATGATGGAAAATAGACCCGGGGGCCATAGGTTTCACTAGAGGCTTCTCTCGAGAGCATAAGTATTACGGTGGGTGAAAAATTACTGTTGAGCAATTGACAACATTGAGCATAGTTATGAGAATATCTAGGTATGATCATGTATATAGGCATCACGTCCGAGACAAGTTGACCGACTCCTGCCTGCATCTACTACTATTACTCCACACATCGACCGCTATCCAGCATGCATCTAGAGTATTAAGTTCATAAGAACAGAGTAACGCTTTAAGCAAGATGACATGATGTAGAGGGATAAAATCATGCAATATGATATAAACCCCATCTAGTTATCCTCGATGGCAACAATACAATATGTGCCTTGTTGCCCCTACTGTCACTGGGAAAGGACACCGCAAGATTGAACCCAAAGCTAAGCACTTCTCCCATTGCAAGAATGATCAATCTAGTAGGCCAAACCAAACTGATAATTCGAAGAGACTTGCAAAGATAACCAATCATACATAAAAGAATTCAGAGGAGATTCAAATATTGTTCATAGATAAACTTGGTCATAAACCCACAATTCATCGGTCTCATCAAACACACCGCAAAAGAAGATTACATCGAATAGATCTCCACAAGAGAGGGGAAGAACATTGTATTGAGATCCAAAAAGAGAGAAGAAGCCATCTAGCTAATAACTATGGACCCGAAGGTCTGAGGTAAACTACTCACACATCATCGGAGAGGCTATGGTGTTGATGTAGAAGCCCTTCGTGATCGATGCCCCCTCCAGCGGAGCTCCGAAAAAGGCCCCAAGATGGGATCTCACGGGTACAGAAGGTTGCGGCGGTGGAATTAGGTTTTTGGCTCCGTATCTGGTAGTTTGGGGGTACGTAGGTACATATAGGAGGAAGAAGTACGTCGGTGGAGCAACGTGGGGCCCAAGAGGGTGGAGGGCGCGCCCTGGGGGGTAGGCGCGCCCCCTACCTCGTGCCTTCCTGGTTGATGTCTTGACGTAGGGTCCAAGTCCTCTGGATCACGTTCGTTTCGAAAATCACGTTCCCGAAGGTTTCATTCCGTTTGGACTCCGTTTGATATTCTTTTTCTGCGAAACTCTGAAATAGGCAAAAAACAATAATTCTGGGCTGGGCCTCCGGTTAATAGGTTAGTCCCAAAAATAATATAAAAGTGTATAATAAAGCCCATTAATGTCCAAAACCGAATATAATATAGCATGGAACAACCAAAAATTATAGATACGTTGGAGACGTATCAGAGCCTTATGGTTGTCTCTTTATTGTATGAAATGGAAATGCCATGTAATCACTACTAGGGAAAACCTTATACACAGAGGTATAGCAATAGGCCGAATTAGGAGGGGAAGGAAAGAGGGGAAGAGTGAAAGGAAGGGGAGGGATTCGGCCTCCCCCTTCCTTTCCTCCTCCATCCTCCTTCCTTCCCCCTCCAGATGAATATGGAAGGGGGGAGGCCGAATTGGGAGGCGCCCAAGTAGGATTCCTCCTACTTGGGGCACCCCCTTGCCTGCCTCTCCTCCCCTCCAACCTATATATATGAGGGGGGAGCACCGCTAGAACACACAACAACATCTGTTAGCCGTGTGCGGCGCCTCCCTCGACAGATTACACCCTCGGTCATATCTCCGTAGTGCTTAGGCGAAGCACTGCGTGGATCACATCACTGTCACCGTCACCACACTGTCGTGCTGACAGAACTCTCCCACGACACTTTGCTGGATCAAGAGTTCGAGGGACGTCATCGAGCTGAACGTGTGCAGAACTCGGAGGTGCCGTATGTTCGGTGCATGATGGGTCGGAACAAGAAGAAGCTCGACTACATCAACCGCGTTGTCAAACGCTTCCGCTTTCAGTCTACAAGGGTACGTAGACACACTCTCCCCCTCTCGTTGATATGCATCTCCTAGATAGATCTTGCGTGAGCGTAGGAAAATTCTTGAAATTGCATGCTATGTTCCCCAACAGTGGCATCCGAGCCAGGTCTATGCGTAGATGATATGCACGAGTAGAACACAAAGAGTTGCGGGCGGTGATCGTCATACTGCTTACCACCAATGTCTCATTTTGATTCGGCAGTATTGTTGGATGAAGCGGCCCGGACAAACCTTACATGACCACGTTCATGACACCGATTCCACCGACAAACATGCAACTACTTTTGCATAAAGGTGGCTGGCGGGTGTCTGTTTCTCCAACTTTAGTTGAATCAAATTTGACTGCGGCCGGTCCTGGTTGAAGGTTAAAACAGCAAACTTGATAAATCACCGTTGTGGTTTTGATGCGTAGGTAAGAACAGTTCTTGCTAGAAGCCCGTAGCAGCCATGTAAAACTTGCAACAACAAAGTAGAGGACCTCTAACTTGTTTTTGCAGGGCATGTTGTGATGTGATATGGTCAAGACATGATGTGATATATGTTATTGTATGAGATAATCATGTTTTGTAAAAGTTATCGGCAACTGGCAGGAGCCTTATGGTTGTCGCTTTATTGTATGAAATGCAAACTACATGTAATTGCTTTACTTTATCACTATGCATTAGCGATAGTTCTAGAAGCAATAGTTGGCTTTGGAGATCAAGGTATCGAGCCGGTGACGATGGAGATCATGACGATAGAACTATCGCTAAACGACCACGACGCAGCGACAGAGATCAAGGTATCGAGCCGGTGACGATGGAGATCATGACGATGCTTTGGAGATGGAGATCAAAAGCACAAGATGATGATGGCCATATCATGTCACATTTTTTGATTGCATGTGATGTTTATCTTTTATGCATCTTATTTTGCTTAGTACGGAGGTATCATTATAAGATGATCCCTTAACTAAATTTCAAGGTAAAAGTGTTCTCCCCGAGTATGCACCATTGCTACAGTTCATCGTGCTGAGACACCATGTGATGATCGAGTGTGATAGACTACGTTCACATACAACGGGTGCAATACAGTTTTGCACATGTAGAATACTCGGGTTAAACTTGACAAGCCTAGCATGTACAGACATGGCCTCGGAACACTTGAGACCGAAAGGTCGAACGTGAATCATATAGTATATATGATCAACATAGATATGTTCACCATTGATGACTAGTCCATCTCACATGATGATCGAACATGGATTAGTTGATTTGGATCATGTATCATTTAGATGACTTGAGGGATGTCTATCTAAGTGGGAGTTCTTAAGTAATTTGATTAATTGAACTTCATTTATCAGGAACTTACACTAGTAGAAAATAGGGCTTTGGTCACAGCTCAATGTACACATTAGTCCCAGTTGCATTACGAACCTGGACTAATGTGAGCATTAGTCCCGGTTCGAGCGGCTAGAGCGTCGTCCCGGTTCAAATGGGACCTTTAGTCCCAGTTTGAGACACGAACCGGGACTAAAGGGCATCGCACCCTTTAGTCCCGGTTCGTGTCTCAAACCGGGAATAAAGGTCTAATCTTTAGTCCCGGTTTGAGATAGGAACCGGGACTAAAGGTCTAATCTTTAGTCCCGGTTTGAGATACGAACCGGGACTAAAGGGTGCGATGCCCTTTAGTCCCAGTTCGTGTCTCAAACCAGGACTAAAGGGTTTCGTGTCTCAAACTCTATCCCCCCCCCCCCCCCCGTGTATCGCCATTTCAGTTTTGAAAAAAAACAAAAGAAAATGATAAAAACTTCAAAAATTAAAATCCTTCGAGATATAGTTATATTACTACATCTACTAGTTAGGAAAATTAAAAAACTTGAATTTGGACATGTTTTGCAAAAAAGTGTTATGAACGATTTCAAAAAAATGTATAATATATTAAAATGTTCAGCATGAAAATCCGCATCCGATTTTGACAGCCGTAGGCCCTTTTGCAAATTTTTAGAATCCTCAAATTCTAAAAGGAAAAAAAGGTATACTCAAATTTCAGTTTTTTTGAATTTTGGTTAAATCTGGTCAAAATGTGGTCAAAGTACTTATTGAAGAAGTATTAGTGTTATTAAATAATTATTCAAGAATATTAGTGTTACTAAATAATTATTTTGGTTTTTTGAATTTTGGTCAAATCTGGTCAAACTATAACCAAACTACTTATTCAAGAAATATTACTCTTACTAAATAATTATTGTTTTTTAGAATAACAGTTTCAAACTCAAACAGTGAAACATGTGACTTCATGCTTAAGCTAAACTCCTGAGGGTTAATAGGATTGACATCTTACTATTGTTAGGAAAACAACAAGTGCAGACTTGGAAACTAGGAGGAATAGAACTCGGAAGTTAAGCATGCTCAGGCTAGAGTAGTGACGGGATGGGTGACCGGACGGGAAGTTATAAGATTTGGAATGATGAGGATGAGGGGTGATTAGAGAATAGAGATTATAGATTAAACTGAGTAGTGAAGAGGGGTGATTAAAGATTAAATTGTAAAATAATTCAGAAATTTGAAAATCGAAAAAAAAATTCAAAAATTTTCCTTTAGTCCCGGTTGGTGTTACCAACCGGGACTAAAGGTGGAGCTCTAGTAAGCGGCCACGTGGAGGGCCTTTAGTCCCGGTTCGTAACAGAACCGGGACTAAAGGGGGGGCTTTAGTCCCAACCCTTTAGTCCCAGTTCCAGAACCAGGACTAAATGCCCGTTTTCTACTAGTGTTAGTCCTGATAGTATTTGCATATCTATGTTCTAGATCAATGGCCCGTGCTATCGTTCCCCTGAATTTTAATGCGTTCCTAGAGAAAGTTAAGTTGAAAGATGATGGTAGCAACTACACGGACTGGGTCCATAACTTGAGGATTATCCTCATTGCCGCACAGAAGAATTATGTCCTTGATGCACCGCTAGGTGAAAGGCCTGCTGCAGGAGCGGATGCGGCTGTTTTGAACGTCTGGCAAGCTCGATCTGATGACTACTCGATAGTTTAGTGTGCCATGCTTTACGACTTAGAATCGGGACTTCAAAGATGTTTTGAACGTCATGGACCATATGAGATGTTCCAGGAGTTGAAGTTAATATTTCAAGCAAATGCCCGATATGAGAGATATGAAGTCTCCAACAAGTTCTATAGCTGCAAGACGGAGGAGAACAGTTCTGTTAGTGAACACATACTGAAAATGTCTGGGTATCATAATCACTTGACTCGGCTGGGAGTTAATCTTCCAAATGATAGTGTTATTGACAGAGTTCTTCAATCACTGCGACCAAGCTACGAAGGCTTCGGGATGAACTATAATATGCAAGGGATGGACAAGACAATTCCCGAGGTCTTCGCAATGCTCAAAGCTGTGGAGGTAGAAATCAAGAAGGAGCATCAAGTGTTGATGGTTAACAAGACCACTAGTTTCATGAAAAAAGACACTCCCTGGAAGAAGCCCAAGTCTGGACCTAAGCCTGAAACTGAGTGCTTCTACTACAAAGGGATTGGTCACTAGAAGCGGAACTGCCCCAAGTATTTGGCGGATAAGAAGGATGGCAGTTCCTTGCCTCCCCTCGTAGTTGAGGGATAAATTGTTGTCTTAGCGTCTTTCAAGTTCTTCATAGTGACCAGCAGATATAAATCCCAAGTGACTCAAAGAATAGAGCTATGCTCCCCGGCAACGGCGCTAGAAAATAGTCTTGATAACCCACAAGTATAGGGGATCGCAACAGTTTTCGAGGGTAGAGTATTCAACCCAAATTTATTGATTCGACACAAGGGGAGCCAAAGAATATTCTCAAGTATTATCAGTTGAGTTGTCAATTCAACCACACCTGGATAACTTAATATCTACAGCAAAGTATTTAGTAGCAAAGTAATATGATAGTAGTGGTAACGGTAGCAAAAGTAATATTTTTGCTGTTTTGTAGTGATTGTAACAGTAGCAACGGAAAAGTAAATAAGCGAAGAACAATATGTGAAAAGCTCGTAGGCATTGGATCGGTGATGGAGAATTATGCCGGATGCGGTTCATCATGTAACAATCATAACATAGGGTGACACAGAACTAGCTCCAATTCATCAATGTAATGTAGGCATGTATTCCGAATATAGTCATACGTGCTTATTGAAAAGAACTTGCATGACATCTTTTGTCCTACCCTCCCGTGGCAGCGGGGTCCTAATGGAAACTAAGGGATATTAATGCCTCCTTTTAATAGAGTACCGGAACAAAGCATTAGCACATAGTGAATACATGAACTCCTCAAACTATGGTCATCACCGGGAGTGGTCCCGATTATTGTCACTTCGGGGTTGCCGGATCATAACACATAGTAGGTGACTATAGACTTGCAAGATAGGATCAAGAACTCACATATATTCATGAAAACATAATAGGTTCAGATCTGAAATCATGGCACTCGGGCCCTAGTGACAAGCATTAAGCATAGCAAAGTCATAGCAACATCAATCTCAAAACATAGTGGATACTAGGGATCAAACCCTAACAAAACTAACTCGATTACATGATAGATCTCATCCAACCCATCACCGTCCAGCAAGCCTATGATGGAATTACTCATGCACGGCGGTGAGCATCATGAAATTGGTGATGGAGGATGGTTGATGATGACGATGGCGACGAATCCCCCTCTCCGGAGCCCCGAACGGACTCCAGATCAGCCCTCCCGAGAGGTTTTAGGGCTTGGCGGCGGCTCCGTATCGTAAACGCGATGAATTCTTCTCTCTGATTTTTTTCTCCCCGAAAGCAAATATATAGAGTTGGAGTTGAGGTCGGAGGATCTCCAGGGGGCCCACGAGGTAGGGGGCGCGCCCTAGGGGGCAGGCGCGCCCTCCACCCTCGTGGACAGGGTGTGGGCCCCCTGGTCTTCATCTTTTGCAAGGATTTTTTATTATTTCGAAATAGACGTTCCGTGAAGTTTCAGGTCATTCCGAGAACTTTTGTTTCTGCACATAGATAACACCATGGAAAGTCTGCTGAAAACAGCGGCAGTCCGGGTTAGTTCCATTTAAATCATGCAAGTTAGAGTCCAAAACAAGGGCAAAAGTGTTCGGAAAAGTAGATACAACGGAGACGTATCAACTCCCCCAAGCTTAAACCTTTGCTGGTCCTCAAGCAATTCAGTTGATAAACTGAAAGTGATAAAGAAAAACTTTTACAAACTCTGTTTGCTCTTGTTGTTGTAAATATGTAAAGCCAGCATTCAAGTTTTCAACAAAGATTATGACTAACCACATTCACAATAACTCTTAGGTCTCATGTTTACTCATATCAATGGCATAATCAACTAGCGAGCGATAATAATAAATCTCGGATGACAACACTTTCTCAAAACAATCATAATATGATATAACAAGATGGTATCTCGCTAGCCCTTTCTGAGACCGCAAAACATAAATGCAGAGCACCTTTAAAGATCAAGGACTGACTAGACATTGTAATTCATGGTGAAAGAGATCCAGTCATAGTCATACCCAATATAAATTAATAGTAATGAATGCAAATGACAGCTGCGCTCTCCAGCTAGTGCTTTTTAATAAGAGGGTGATGACTCAACATAAATGTAAATAGATAGGCCCTTCGCAGAGGGGAGCAGGGATTTGTAGAGGTGCCAGAGCTCGGTTTTGAAATAGAGATAAATAATATTTTGAGCGACATACTTTCATTGTCAACATAACAACCAAGAGATGGCGATATCTTCCATGCTACACACATTATAGGCGGTTCCCAAATAGAATGGTAAAGTTTATACTCCCCCTGCACC
The DNA here is from genome assembly GCF_018294505.1 of Triticum aestivum. Taxonomy (NCBI): domain Eukaryota; kingdom Viridiplantae; phylum Streptophyta; class Magnoliopsida; order Poales; family Poaceae; genus Triticum; species Triticum aestivum. Next base: position 100,834,232 of record NC_057802.1, read on the forward strand.
AACAAGCATCAATCCATGACTTGCTCGAAACAACGAGTGTCTCCAACAAGCAACAGGCCCAGGGGGAGTTTTGTTTGCAATTATTTTGATTTAGTTTGCATAAAGCATGGGACTGGGCATCCCGGTGACCAGCCATTTTCTCGTGAATGAGGAGCGGAGTCCACTCCTCTTGAGAATAACCCGCCTAACATGGGAGATACGGACAGCCCTAGTTGATACATGAGCTATTCGAGCATACAAAACAGAATGTTTATTTGAAGGTTTAGAGTTTGGCACATACAAATTTACTTGGAACGGCAGGTAGATACCGCATATAGGAAGGTATAGTGGACTCATATGGAATAACTTTGGGGTTGAAGGGATTGGATGCACAAGCAGTATTCCCGCTTAGTACAAGTGAAGGCTAGCAAAAGACTGGGAAGCGACCAACTAGAGAGCGACAACAGTCATGAACATGCATTAAAATTAATAAACATTGAGTGCAAGCATGAGTAGGATATAATCCACCATGAACATAAATATCGTGAAGGCTATGTTGATTTGTTTCAACTACATGTGTGAACATGTGCCAAGTCGAGTCACTTAAATCATTCAAAGGAGGATACCACCCCACTGTACCACATCACAACCATTTTAATAGCATGTTGGCACGCAAGGTAAACCATTATAACTCATAGCTAATCAAGCATGGCATAAGCAACTCTGATCTCTAATTGTCATTGCAAACATGTTTATTCATAATAGGCTGAATTAGGAACGATGAACTCATCATATTTACAAAAACAAGAGAGGTCGAGTTCATACCAGCTTCTCTCATCTCAGTCAGTCCATCAGATATCGTCCTAATTGCCTTTCACTTGCACGACCGAACGATGTGAATAATAATAAGAGTGCACGTGCATTGGACTAAGCTGGAATCTGCGAGCATTCAATAAACAGGAGAAGACAAGGAAATATGGGCTCTTGGTTAAATCAACAATAATGCATATAAGAGCCACTTCAACAATTTAATCATGGTCTTCTCCTACGACCCCCAAAGAAAAGAAATAAAACTATTTACATGGGAAAGCTCCCAACAAGCAAAAGAAGAACAAGAAATCTTTTTGGGTTTTATTTTTAATTATTACTACTACAGGAAGAAAAGTAAACTAGCTAAAAGCTACACTAATTTTTTTGTTTTTTCTTAAGGTTTATTAAACACACAAGAAGAAAGCAGGAAAAAGAAAATAAACTAGCATGGATATTACAGTGAAAGAGTATGAGCACCGACATCTAGCAATGAGTGTGTGAACATAAATGTAATGTCGGTGAAAAATACGTACTCCCCCAAGCTTAGGCTTTTGGCCTAAGTTGGTTTATTGCCAAGGATGGCCTGGCGGATATCTATAGTTGTAGCTGGGGTCGTACTGAGCTGCGGCAGTTATTGCCTCCTGAGCTGCAGCGTGGCGGCGAGCTGCCTCCGCCCTCCTCTCGTACTCATCTGCCTCCTCTCTGGTAATAACATATCTTCCTTTTGCCTGGTAATCAAAGAAGGCAGGAGCAGGGGGAGTAATACGGACAGCACGACGTTTGTCAAAGATTAAGCGATACCGGAGAGGTGATTCATTCCTCTCGATAAACTGGTGGTGGACCATAGCATTATAGTCTAAATAAGTAGGAGGCAACTCAATATCATCCTCACGAATGTCCACACCAAGAAAATCAGCTAAGCGGGTTACATAAATTCCTCCAAAGAAATCTCCATTAAATCTATTATGATGCAACCTACGTGCAACAATGGCTCCCAAGTTATAAGTTTGGTCTCCTAACATAGCACTCCTAAGAATACTGAGATCAGGGACACACATGTGACATGCTTCATCTTTACCATTTATGCACCTACCTATGAAAAGAGCAAAATAATGCATAGCAGGAAAATGAATGCTCCCTATGGTAGCTTGTGCTATATCTCTAGATTCCCCCACAGTTATGCTAGCAAGAAAATTTCTAAATTCAGATTTGCGAGGTTCACTAGCACTACCCCACTGTGGAAGTTTGCAAGCAGCGGTAAAATCCTCTAAGTCCATAGTATAAGATTTTTCATAGAGATCAAACAGGACAGTTGGAGAATTACATGAAGATGAAAATTCAAACCTCCTCACAAAGGAACTAGTGAGATAGTGATACTGGCGGCATTTGTCTGCCTCAAAGCTCACAAGATCAGCGTTGCGCAAGTATGTGTTAAATTCTTCTTTGATTCCCGCTCGATCCATAAAATTTTCTGAAGGCCATTCACAAGGCCGCACTGGAGCGTCCCTTGGTGGCTGCTCGTCAGCATCATGCATTGCAAGCCTGGGTCCTTGCTTCCTTGAAGAACCACCTTGGAACATTTTCCTAAGCATATTTCTTCCTCTGAAAAATTTGTGAAATTTTTAGTAACTTCAAATAAAAGTGAACCAAACTCAATAAAATTGATAGCAACTACTCCTACAAGTGCCTAGAGCCTATATCATGCATTACAATTACTTGGGACCATATAAATTTGACATGCAAGCTCAAGAACATGGTCACCTAAGCAGCACAAATTTGCAATGAATAAAGCACTAGAACAAAAACAAATTGGACCAATGGAGTAGTCACATACCAAGGAACAATCCCCCCAAGCAGTTTTGTGAGAGGTGCTTTGAGCAAGGAGATCGAAAATCGCAACAAAATGAGCTAGAACTCGTGCTTCAGCTGGATATTGGTGTTTGTGGGAGGAGGAAGGAGTGTGTGGGTGCAGGAATAAGTGGAGGAGGGGCCACCATGGGCCCACGAGGTAGGGGGCGCGCCCTCCACCCTCGTGGCCAGGTGCTTGCCCCTCCTGCTGTGTTCTCAGTGCCAGATATTCTCAAATATTCCAGAAAAAATCATATTCCATTTTCAGGGCATTCGGAGAACTTTTATTTTCAGGGTATTTTTATATTGCATGGATAAATCAGGAAATAGACAGAAAAATACTAATTTTACTTTATTTCAACTAAATAACAGAAAGTAGAAGGAGGGTACAGAAGGTTGTGCCTTCTAGTTTCATCCATCTCATGCTCATCAAAAGGAATCCACTAACAAGGTTGATCAAGTCTTGTTAACAAACTCATTCCGACTAACATGGAATCGGAGAAATTTCGAATAACACTATGTTACCTCAACGGGGATATGCACATCCCCAATAATAAGAATATCAAATTTCTTCTTGACAGTAGGAAGAGTAAATTCAAAACCTCCAAAAATAATCGATGGAATTTTTCCAATAGAATTTATACTATGAACTTGAGGTTGTTTCCTCGGAAAGTGTACCTTATGCTCATTACTATTAACATGAAAAGTGACTGCCTTTGTTGCAATCAATAACAGCCCCTGCAGTATTCAAAAAGGGTCTTCCAAGAATAATAGACATAATATCATCCTCGGGAATATCAAGAATAACAAAGTCCGTTAAAATAGTAACGTTTGCAACCACAATAGGCACATCCTCACAAATACCGACAGGTATAGCAGTTGATTTATCAGCCATTTGCAAAGATATTTCAGTAGGTGTCAACTTATTCAAATCAAGTCTACGATATAAAGAGAGAGGCATAGCACTAACACCAGCTCCAAGATCACATAAAGCAGTTTTAACATAGTTTCTTTTAATGGAGCATGGTATAGTGGGTACTCATGGATCTCCTAGCTTCTTAGGTATTCCACCCTTAAAAGTATAATTAGCAAGCATGGTGGAAATTTCAGCTTCCGGTATCTTTCTTTTATTTGTAACAATATCTTTCATGTACTTAGCATAAGGATTCATTTTGAGCATATCAGTTAATCGCATACGCAAAAAGATAGGTCTAATCATTTCAGCAAAGCGCTCAAAATCCTCATCATCCTTTTTCTTGGATGGTTTGGGAGGAAAAGGCATGGGTTTCTGAACCCATGGTTCCCTTTCTTTACCGTGCTTCCTAGCAACAAAGTCTCTCTTATCATAACGTTGATTCTTTGATTGTGGGTTATCAAGATCAATAGCAGGTTCAATTTCTACATCATTATCATTACTAGGTTGAGCATCATCATGAACATCATCATTGACATTTTCACTAGGCTCATGTTCATTACCAGATTGTGTTTCAGCATCAGAAATAGATATACCATTTGGATTCTCAGGTGTTTCAGCAACAGGTTCACTAGAAGTATGCAAAGTCCTATCATTTTTCTTTTTCTTCTTTTTAGAAGGACTAGGTGCATCAATATTATTTCTCTGAGAATCTTGTTCAATTCTCCTAGGGTGGCCTTCAGGATACAAAGGTTCCTGAGTCATTCTACCAGTTCTAGTAGCCACTCTAACAGCATAGTCATTCTTCTTACTATTCATTACATTGAGCAAATCATTTTGAGCCTTAACTACTTGTTCTACTTGAGTGGTAACCATAGAAGCATGTTTAGTAATGAGTTTAAGTTCACCTTTAACATTAGCCATGTAATCACCCAAGTGTTCAATCATATAAGCATTTCGTTTTAATTGTCTACCAAAATAAGCATTGAAATCTTCTTGCTTAACCATAAAGTTATCAAACTCATCCAAGCATTGGCTAGCAATTTTAGTAGGAGGGATTTCAGCTTTATCATATCTATAGAGAGAGTTTACCTTTACTACCTGTGTCGGGTTATCAAGACCATGAGTTTCTTCAATAGGTGATGGATTAAGATCATATGCTTCTGCAACACGCGGTAAATTAAGACCGTGTATTTCTTCAATAGGAGGTAAATTCTTAACATCTTCAGCTTTAATACCCTTTTCTTTCATAGATTTCTTTGCCTCTTGCATATCTTCACGACTGCGAAATAGAAGACCTCTCTTATTTGGAGTTGGTTTAGGAATAGGCTCATGAATTGGCTCAGGAAGTGCCCAATTATTTTCATTTGTCAACATATTATTCAATAGAATTTCAGCTTCATCCGGTGTTCTTTCCCTGAAAACAGAACCAGCACAACTATCCGGGTAATCTCTGGAAGCATCGGTTAGTCCATTATAAAAGATATCAAGTATTTCATTTTTCTTAAGAGAATGATCAGGCAAAGCATTAAGTAACTTGAGAAGCCTCCCCCAAGCTTGTGGGAGACTCTCTTCTTCAATTTGCACAAAATTGTATATTTCCCTCAAAGCAGCTTGTTTCTTATGAGCAGGGAAATATTTAGCAGAGAAGTAATAAATCATATCCTGGGGACTACGCACACAACCAGGATCAAGAGAATTAAACCATATCTTAGCATCACCCTTTAATGAGAACGGAAATATTTTAAGGATATAAAGGTAGCGAGGTTTCTCATCATTAGTAAATAGGGTGGCTATATCATTTAATTTAGTAAGATGTGCCACAACAGTTTCAGATTCATAGCCATGAAAAGGATCAGATTCAACCAAAGTAATTATATCAGGATCAACAGAGAATTCATAATCCTTATCGGTAACACAGATAGGTGAAGTAGCGAAAGCAAAGTCAGGTTTCATTCTATCATTAAGAGATTGCTGCTTCCATTTAGCTAATAACCTCTTGAGTTCATATCTATCTTTGCAAGCTAAAATAGCTAAAGAATCTTCTTTATCAAAAACATAACCCTCAGGAATAACAGGCAAGTCTTCATCATCACTTTCATCAATATAATCAGTTTCAATAATTTCTTTCTCTCTAGCCCTAGGAATTTGTTCATCATGAAATTCACTAAGGGGCACAGTAGTATCAAGCATAGAAGTATTTTCATCATAAGTACATGCATAGCAGAAGTGGCATCATCAATAACATGCGACATATCAGAACGAATAGCAGAAGCAGGTTTAGGTGTCGCAAGCTTACTCAAAACAGAAGGTGAATCAAGTGCAGAGCTAGATGGCAGTTCCTTGCCTCCCCTCGTAGTTGAGGGGTAAATTGTTGTCTTAGCGTCTTTCAAGTTCTTCATAGTGACCAGCAGATATAAATCCCAAGTGACTCAAAGAATAGATCTATGCTCCCCATCAACGGCGCCAGAAAATAGTCTTGATAACCCACAAGTATAGGGGATCGCAACAGTTTTTGAGGGTAGAGTATTCAACCCAAATTTATTGATTCGACACAAGGGGAGCCAAAGAATATTCTCAAGTATTAGCAGTTGAGTTGTCAATTCAACCACACCTAGATAACTTAATATCTGCAGCAAAGTATTTAGTAGCAAGCAAAGTAATATGATAGTAGTGGTAACGGTAACAAAAGTAACGGTAGCAAAAGTCATATTTTTGCTGTTTTGTAGTGATTGTAACAGTAGCAATGGAAAAGTAAATAAGCGAAGAACAATATGTGAAAAGCTCGTAGGCATTGGATCGGTGATGGAGAATTATGCCGGATGCGGTTCATCATGTAACAATCATAACATAGGGTGACACAGAACTAGCTCCAATTCATCAATGTAATGTAGGCATGTATTCCGAATATAGTCATACGTGCTTATGGAAAAGAACTTGCAAGACATCTTTTGTCCTACCCTCCCGTGGCAGCGGGGTCCTAATGGAAACTAAGGGATATTAAGGCCTTCTTTTAATAGAGTACCGGAACAAAGCATTAGCACATAGTGAATACATGAACTCCTCAAACTATGGTCATCACCGGGAGTGGTCCCGATTATTGTCACTTCGGGGTTGCCGGATCATAACACATAGTAGGTGACTATAGACTTGCAACATAGGATCAAGAACTCACATATATTCATGAAAACATAATAGGTTCAGATCTGAAATCATGGCACTCGGTCCCTAGTGACAAGCATTAAGCATAGCAAAGTCATAGCAACATCAATCTCAGAACATAGTGGATACTAGGGATCAAACCCTACCAAAACTAACTCGATTACATGATAGATCTCATCCAACCCATCACCGTCCAGCAAGCCTACGATGGAATTACTCACGCACGGCGGTGAGCATCATGAAATTGGTGATGGAGGATGGTTGATGATGACGATGGCGACGAATCCCCCTCTCCGGAGCCCCGAACGGACTCCAGATCAGCCCTCTCGAGAGGTTTTAGGGCTTGGCGGTGGCTAGGGATGCCAACGGGGCCCCATACCCGCCAAACCCGTGGGGATTTCATCTATTAGGGTGTGGGGATGGGTGAAAAACATCCCCATGGGGATATTTACCAAACTATTTTAATCCCCATAGGGTACAATGGGGATGGGGACGATATCCTATTCCCCAGACCCAATACCCATCGGGGACCCGGTTAGTAACTGTGATACTGCAGTCAACCTTAAAATATTCACAAACAAACTTGCGAAAACAAAAAAAAAACTTTGAAAAAACCTTAAACCTATCTCACATCCTCACCTCAGCTGCCACCATGACCAAGAAGTCAATACGACCTGGATAGGCATTAGCAGGACAAGGTAAATACCATGTATGTATGTTGATTATAGGGTGTCATATTATGTATATGAGTATTTGTTTATGGGGATGGGGATCCTAATGGGGCCCCGTTCCCCAGTGGGGCATGGGTATGAGGAAATTTCATCCCCAGTCATGTAAACGAGGATGGGGATGGGCTGATAGGGAATAGATGAGGATGGGGATGTTGTAGGTATCCCCATAGGGGAGTGTCCCCGTTGCCAACCCTAGCGGCGGCTCTGTATCGTAAACCGCGATGAATTCTTCTCTCTGATATTTTTCTCCCCGAAAGCAAATATATAGAGTTGGAGTTGAGGTCGGAGGAGCTCCAGGGGGGCCACGAGGTAGGGGCGCGCCCTCCACCCTCGTGGACAGGGTGTGGGCCCCCTGGTCTTCATCTTTTGCAAGGGTTTTTTATTATTTCCAAATAGACGTTCCGTGAAGTTTCAGGTCATTGCGAGAACTTTTGTTTCTACACATACATAACACCATGGAAAGTCTGCTGAAAACAGCGTCAGTCCGGGTTAGTTTCATTCAAATCATGCAAGTTAGAGTCCAAAACAAGGGCAAAAGTGTTTGGAAAAGTAGATACAACGGAGACGTATCATGTTACAAGGTGTGAAGTTGAGTCAGACTCAACGCCCGACCACTGCAGAAGATAGAGAGAAAATGAAAGTCATTTCCTATGCCTTAACCAAAGCTTCTATTATGTATGCTACGCTGTGTACCAGACCTGATGTATGCCTTGCTATAAGTCTAGCAGGGAGGTACCAAAGTAATCCAGGAGTGGATCACTGGACAGCGGTCAAAAACATCTTGAAGTACCCGAAAAGGACTAAGGATATGTTTCTCGTTTGTGGAGGTGACAAAGAGCTCATCGTAAATGGTTACGTCGATGCTAGCTTTGACACTGATCCGGATAACCCTAAGTCACAGAATGGATACGTATTTATATTGGATGGTGGAGCTGTCAGTTGGTCCAGTTCCAGGCAGAGCGTCGTGGCAGGATCTGTTGGAAATATGCCCTAGAGGCAATAATAAAATGGTTATTATTATATTTCCTTGTTCATGATAATTGTCTATTGTTCATGCTATAATTGTGTTATCCGGAAATCGTAATACATGTGTGAATACATAGACCACAACATGTCCCTAGTGAGCCTCTAGTTGACTAGCTCGTTGATCAACAGATAGTCATGGTTTCCTGACTATGGACATTGGATGTCATTGATAACGGGATCACATCATTAGGAGAATGATGTGATGGACAAGACCCAATCCTAAGCATAGCACAAGATCGTGTAGTTCGTTTGCTAGAGCTTTTCCAAATGTCAAGTATCATTTCCTTAGACCATGAGATTGTGCAACTCCCGGATACCATAGGAGTGCTTTGGGTGTGCCAAACGTCACAACGTAACTGGGTGGCTATAAAGGTGCACTACGGGTATCTCCGAAAGTGTCTATTGGGTTGGCACGAATCGAGACTGGGATTTGTCACTCCGTATGACGGAGAGGTATCTCTGGGCCCACTCGGTAATGCATCATCATAATGAGCTCAATGTGACCAAGTGTTTGGTCACGGGATCATGCATTACGGTACGAGTAAAGTGACTTGCCGGTAACGAGATTGAACAAGGTATTGGGATACCGACGATCGAATCTCGGGCAAGTAACGTACCGATTGACAAAGGGAATTGTATACGGGATTGATTGAATCCTCGACATCGTGGTTCATCCGATGAGATCATCGTGGAACATGTGGGAGCCAACATGGGTATCCAGATCCCGCTGTTGGTTATTGACCGGAGAGTCGTCTCGGTCATGTCTGCATGTCTCCCGAACCCGTAAGGTCTACACACTTAAGGTTCGGTGACGCTAGAGTTGTAGAGATATTAGTATGCGGTTAACTGAAAGTTGTTTGTTGTCCCGGATGAGATCCTGGACGTCACGAGGAGTTCCGGAATGGTCCGGAGGTAAAGATTTATATATGGGAAGTCCTATTTTGGCCACCGGAAAATGTTCGGGATTTTTTGGTATTGTACCGGGAAGGTTCTAGAAGGTTCCAAAGTGGGGCCCACCTGCATGGGGGGACCCACATGAACGTGGGTAGTGGGGGCAAGGCCCCCCACCCCTGGTCAAGGCATACCAAGATCCCACCTTAGAAGGAATAAGATCATATCCCGAAGGGATAAGATCAAGATCCCTAAAAAAGGGGGATAACAATCGGTGGGGAAGGGAAATGATGGGATTTCTTTCCCCCACCTTTGCCAACACCCCAATGGACTTGGAGGGCAAGAAACCAGTCCCCTCCACCCCTATATATAGTGGGGAGGCGCATGGGAGCAGCACCCAAGCCCCTGGCGCCCCCCTCTCCCTCCCGTGACACCTCTCCCTCTCACTGAGCTTGGCGAAGCCCTGCCAAGATCCCCGCTACTTCCACCACCACGCCGTCGTGCTGCCGGATCTCCATCAACCTCTCCCTCCCCTTGCTGGATCAAGAAGGAGGAGACGTCTTCCCCAACCGTACGTGTGTTGAATGCGGAGGTGCCGTCCGTTCGGCGCTCGGTCATCGGTGATTTGGATCACAACGAGTACGACTCCATCAACCCCGTTCACTTGAACGCTTCCGCTCGCGATCTACAAGGGTATGTAGATGCACTCCTCTCTCTCGTTGCTAGATGACTCCATAGATTGATCTCGGTGATGCGTAGAAAATTTTAAATTTCTGCTACGATCCCCAACAGTGGCATCATGAGCTAGGTCTATGCGTAGTTTCTATGCACGAGTAGAACACAAACTTTTTGTGGGCGTAGATGTTGTCAATCTTCTTGCCACTACTAGTCTTATCTTGTTTTGGCGGCATCGTGAGATGAAGCGGCCCGGACCGACCTTACACGTACGCTTACGTGAGACAGGTTCCACCGACTGACATGCACTAGTTGCATAAGGTGGCTAGCGGGTGTCTGTCTCTCCCACTTTCGTCGAATCGGATTCGATGAAAAGGGTCCTTATGAGGGGTAAATAGAAGTTGGCATATCACGTTGTGGTTTTACGTAGGTAAGAAACGTTCTTTCTAGAAACCTATAGAAGCCACGTAAAAACATGCAACAACAATTAGAGGACGTCTAACTTGTTTTTGCAGCATATGCCTTGTGATGTGATATGGCCAAAAGGATGTGATGAATGAAATATATGTGATGTATGAGATTGATCATGTTCTTGTAATAGGAATCACGACTTGCATGTCGATGAGTATGACAACCGGCAGGAGCCATAGGAGTTGTCTTTATTTTTTGTATGACCTGCGTGTCATTGAATAACGCCATGTAAATTACTTTACTTTATTGCTAAACACGTTAGCCATAGAAGGTGAAGTAATCGTTGGCGTGACAACTTCATGAAGTCACGATGATGGAGATCATGGTGTCATGTCGGTGACGAAGATGATCATGGCGCCCCGAAGATGGAGATCAAAGGAGCAATATGATACTGGCCATATCATGTCACTATTTGATTGCATGTGATGTTTATCATGTTTTACATCTTATTTTCTTAGAACGACGGTAGCTTAAATAAGATGATCCCTCACAATAATTTCAAGCAAGTGTTCCCCCTAACTGTGCACCGTTGCGAAGGTTTGTTGTTTCGAAGCACCACGTGATGATCGGGTGTGATAGATTCTAACGTTCGAATACAACGGGTGCAAGCCAGATTTACACACACAATACACTTAGGTTGACTTGACGAGCCTAGCATGTACAGACATGGCCTCGAAACACGGAAGACCAAAAGGTCGAACATGAGTCGTATAGAAGATACGATCAACATGAAGATGTTCACCGATGTTGACTAGTTTGTCTCACGTGATGATCGGACACGGCCTAGTTGACTCGGATCATGTTTCACTTAGATGACTAGAGCGATGTCTATCTGAGTGGGAGTTCATTGAATAATTTGATTAGATGAACTTAATTATCATGAACTTAGTCTAAAATCTTTACAATATGTCTTGTAGATCAAATGGCCCACGCTAATGTTGCCCTCAACTTCAACACGTTCCTAGAGAAAACCAAGCTGAAAGATGATGGCAGCAACTATACGGACTGGGTCCGGAACCTGAGGATCATCCTCATAGCTACCAAGAAAGATTATGTCTTAGAAACACCGCTAGGTGACGCACCCATCCCAGAGAACCAAGACGTTATGAACGCTTGGCAGCAGCGTGCTGATGATTACTCCCTCTTCAGTGCGGCATGCTTTACAACTTAGAACCGGGGCTCCAAAAGCGTTTTGAGCAACACGGAGCATATGAGATGTTCGAAGAGCTGAAAATGGTTTTCCAAGCTCATGCCCGGGTCGAGAGATATGAAGTCTCCGACAAGTTCTTCAGTAGTAAGATGGAGGAAAATAGTTCTGTCAGTGAGCACATACTCAAAATGTCTGGGTTACACAACCGCTTGACTCAGCTGGGAGTTAATCTCCCGGATGACGCGGTCATTGACAGAATCCTTCAGTCACTTCCACCGAGCTACAAGAGCTTTGTGATGAACTTCAATATGCAGGGGATGGAAAAGACCATTCCTGAGGTATATTCAATGCTGAAATCAGCGGAGGTGGAGATCAAAAAGGAACATCAAGTGTTGATGGTGAATAAAACCACTAAGTTCAAGAAAGGCAAGGGTAAGAAGAACTTCAAGAAGGACGGCAAGGGAGTTGCCGCGCCCGGTAAGCCAGTTGCCGGGAAGAAGCCAAAGAATGGACCCAAGCCAGAGACTGAGTGCTTTTATTGCAAGGGAAGTGGTCACTGGAAGCGGAACTGCCCCAAGTACTTAGCGGACAAGAAGGCCGGCAACACCAAAGGTATATGTGATATACATGTAATTGATGTGTACCTTACCAGCACTCGTAGTAGCTCCTGGGTATTTGATACCGGTGCGGTTGCTCATATTTGTAACTCAAAGCAGGAGCTGCGGAATAAACGGAGACTGGCAAAGGACGAGGTGACGATGCGCGTCGGGAATGGTTCCAAGGTCGATGTGATCGCCGTCGGCACGCTACCTCTACATTTACCTACGGGATTAGTTTTAAACCTCAATAATTATTTAGTGCCAGCTTTGAGCATGAACATTGTATCAGGATCTCGTTTAATTCGAGATGACTACTCATTTAAATCCGAGAATAATGGTTGTTCTATTTATATGAGAGATATGTTTTATGGTCATGCCCCGTTGGTTAATGGTTTATTCTTAATGAATCTCGAACGTAGTGTTAAACATATTCATAGTGTGAATACCAAAAGATGTAAGGTTCATAATGATAGTCTCACATACTTGTGGCACTGCCGTCTTGGTCACATTGGTGTCAAACGCATGAAGAAGCTCCATGCAGATGGACTTTTGGAGTCTCTTGATTACGAATCATTTGACACATGCGAACCATGCCTCATGGGTAAGATGACCAAGACTCCGTTCTCCGGAACAATGCAGCGAGCAACCAACTTATTGGAAATCATACATACTGATGTGTGCGGTCCAATGAGTGTTGAGGCTCGCGGTGGCTATCGTTATGTTCTCACTCTCACTGATGACTTGAGTAGATATGGGTATGTCTACCTAATGAAACACAAGTCTGAGACCTTTGAAAAGTTCAAGGAATTTCAGAGTGAGGTTGAGAATCAACGTGACAGGAAAATAAAGTTCTTACGATCAGATCATGGAGGGGAATATTTGAGTCACGAATTTGGCACACACTTAAGGAAATGTGGAATAGTTTCACAACTCACACCGCCTGGAACACCTCAGCGAAATGGTGTGTCCGAACGTCGTAATCGCACTCTATTGGATATGGTGTGATCTATGATGTCTCTTACCGATCTACTGCTCTCATTTTGGGGCTATGCTTTAGAGACTGCTGCATTCACTTTAAATAGGGCTCCGTCGAAATCCGTTGAGACGACACCGTATGAATTATGGTTTGGGAAGAAACCTAAGCTGTCGTTTCTAAAAGTTTGGGGATGCGATGCTTATGTCAAGAAACTTCAACCTGAAAAGCTCGAACCCAAGTCAGAAAAATGCGTCTTCATAGGATACCCTAAGGAAACCATTGGGTATACCTTCTACCTCAGATCCGAAGGCAAGATCTTTGTTGCCAAGAACGGGTCCTTTCTGGAGAAAGGGTTTCTCTCGAAAGAAGTAAGTGGGAGGAAAGTGGAACTTTATGAAGTACTACCTCTTGAACTGGAAGGTAGCGCAGCTCAGGAAGATGTTCCTGTGGTGCCTGCACTGACTAGAGAGGAAGCTAAAGATGATGATCAAGGTACTTCAGATCAAGTTACTACTGAACTTCGTAGGTCCACGAGGACACGTTCCACACCAGAGTGGTATGGCAACCCTGTCCTGGAAATCATGTTGTTAGACAACGGTGAACCTTCGAACTATGAAGAAGCAATGGCGGGCCCAGATTCCAACAAATGGCTTGAAGCCATGCAATCCGAGATAGGATCCATGTATGAAAACAAAGTGTGGACTTTGACAGACTTGCCCGATGATAGACAGACGCGGATGGTAATGTGACCATCTATAAGGCTCGACTTGTCGCTAAGGGTTATCAACAAGTTCAAGGGGTTGACAACGATGAGACTTTCTCACCCATAGCGAAGTTGAAGTCCATCTGAATCATGTTAGCAATTGCCGCATTCTATGATTATGAGATATGGCAAATGGACGTCAAAACGGCATTCCTTAACAGCTTTCTTAAGGAAGAATTGTATATGATGCAGCCAGAAGGTTTTGTCGATCCTAAGAATGCTAACAAGGTATGCAAGCTCCAGCGCTCCATCTATGGGCTGGGGCAAGCATCTCGGAGTTGGAACATTCGATTTGATGAGATGATCAAAGCGTTTGGGTTTACACAGACTTATGGAGAAGCCTGTGTTTACAAGAAAGTGAGTGGGAGCTCTGTAGCATTTCTCATATTATATGTGGATGACATACTGTTGATGGGAAATGATATAGAATTCTTGGGAAGCATAAAGGCCTACTTGAACAAGTGTTTTTCAATGAAGGACCTTGGAGAAGCTGCTTATATATTAGGCATCAAGATCTATAGAGATAGATCAAGACGCCTCATTGGTCTTTCACAAAGTACGTACCTTGACAAGATATTGAAGAAGTTCAATATGGATCAGTCCAAGAAGGGGTTCTTGCCTGTATTGCAAGGTGTGCAATTGAGCACGGCTCAATGCCCGACCACGGCAGAAGATAGAGAAAAGATGAGTGTCGTCCCCTATGCCTCGGCCATAGGGTCTATTATGTATGCCATGCTGTGTACCAGACCTGATGTAAACCTTGTCGTAAGTTTGGTAGGAAGGTACCAAAGTAATCCCGGCATGGAACACTAGACAGCGGTCAAGAATATCCTGAAGTACCTGAAGAGGACTAAGGATATGTTTCTCGTTTATGGAGGTGACGAAGAGCTCGTCGTAAAGGGTTACGTCGATGCTAGTTTCGATACAGATCTGGATGACTCTAAGTCACAAACCGGATACGTGTATATTTTGAATGGTGGGGCAGTAAGCTGGTGCAGTTGCAAGCAAAGCGTTGTGGCGGGATCTACATGTGAAGAGGAATACATGGCGGCCTCAGAGGCAGCACAAGAAGCAATCTGGGTGAAGGAGTTCATTACCGACATAGGAGTTATTCCCAATGCGTCGGGCCCGATGACTCTCTTCTGTGACAACACTGGAGCTATTGCCCTTGCCAAGGAGCCCAGGTTTCATAGGAAGACCAGGCATATCAAGCGTCGCTTCAACTCCATTCGTGAAAATGTTCAAAATGGAGACATAGATATTTGTAAAGTACATACGGACCTGAATGTAGCAGATCCGTTGACTAAAACTCTCCCTAGAGCAAAACATGATCAACACCAGAACTCTATGGGTGTTCGATTCATCACAATGTAACTAGATTATTGACTCTAGTGCAAGTGGGAGACTGTTGGAAATATGCCCTAGAGGCAATAATAAAATGGTTATTATTATATTTCCTTGTTCATGATAATTGTCTATTGTTCATGCTATAATTGTGTTATCCGGAAATCGTAATACATGTGTGAATACATAGACCACAACATGTCCCTAGTGAGCCTCTAGTTGACTAGCTCGTTGATCAACAGATAGTCATGGTTTCCTGACTATGGACATTGGATGTCATTGATAACGGGATCACATCATTAGGAGAATGATGTGATGGACAAGACCCAATCCTAAGCATAGCACAAGATCGTGTAGTTTGTTTGCTAGAGCTTTTCCAAATGTCAAGTATCATTTCCTTAGACCATGAGATTGTGCAACTCCCAGATACCATAGGAGTGCTTTGGGTGTGCCAAACGTCACAACGTAACTGGGTGGCTATAAAGGTGCACTACGGGTATCTCCGAAAGTGTCTGTCGGGTTGGCACGAATCGAGACTGGGATTTGTCACTCCGTATGACGGAGAGGTATCTCTGGGCCCACTCGGTAATGCATCATCATAATGAGCTCAATGTGACTAAGTGTTTGGTCACGGGATCATGCATTACGGTACGAGTAAAGTGACTTGCCGGTAACGAGATTGAACAAGGTATTGGGATACCGACGATCGAATCTCGGGCAAGTAACGTACCGATTGACAAAGGGAATTGTATACGAGATTGATTGAATCCTCGACATCGTGGTTCATCCGATGAGATCATCGTGGAACATGTGGGAGCCAACATGGGTATCCAGATCCCGCTGTTGGTTATTGACCGGAGAGTCGTCTCGGTCATGTCTGCATGTCTCCCGAACCCGTAGGGTCTACACACTTAAGGTTCGGTGACGCTAGAGTTGTAGAGATATTAGTATGCGGTTAACCGAAAGTTGTTCGGAGTCCCGGATGAGATCCCGGACGTCATGAGGAGTACCGGAATGGTCCGGAGGTAAAGATTTATATATGGGAAGTCCTATTTTGGCCACCGGAAAATGTTCGGGTTTTTCGGTATTGTACCGGGAAGGTTCTAGAAGGTTCCGAAGGGGGCCCACCTGCATGGGGGACCCACATGAACGTGGGTAGTGGGGGCAAGGCCCCACACCCCTGGTCAAGGCGCACCAAGATCCCACCTTAGAAGGAATAAGATCATATCCCGAAGGGATAAGATCAAGATCCCTAAAAAAGGGGATAACAATCGGTGGGGAAGGGAAATGATGGGATTTCTTTCCCCCACCTTTGCCAACGCCCCAATGGACTTGGAGGGCAAGAAACCAGCCCCCTCCACCCCTATATATAGTGGGGAGGCGCATGGGAGCAGCACCCAAGCCCCTGGCGCCTCCCTCTCCCTCCCGTGACACCTCTCCCTCTCGCTGAGCTTGGCGAAGCCCTGCCGAGATCCCCGCTACTTCCACCACCACACCGTCGTGCTGCTGGATCTCCATCAACCTCTCCCTCCCCTTGCTGGAACAAGAAGGAGGAGACGTCTTCCCCAACCGTACGTGTGTTGAACGCGGAGGTGCCGTCCGTTCGGCGCTCGGTCATCGGTGATTTGGATCACGACGAGTACGACTCCATCAACCCCGTTCACTTGAACGCTTCCGCTCGCGATCTACAAGGGTATGTAGATGCACTCCTCTCTCTCATTGCTTGATGACTCCATAGATTGATCTTGGTGATGCGTAGAAAATTTTAAATTTCTGCTACGATCCCCAACAGGATATACGTGTGAAGCGGAGCACATAGCTGCTTCAGAAGTAGTGAATGCAGGAGTATGGATGAAGTTCATATCCGATGTAGGTGTAATACCTAGTGCATGGGTCCAATGAAAATCTTTTGTGACAATACTGGAGCAATTGCCTTGGCGAAGGAATCCAGATTTCACAAAAGAACCAAAACCATAAGAGACGCTTCAACTCCATCCGTGATCAAGTCAAGGAGGGAGACATAGAGATTTGCAAAATACATACGGATCTGAATGAGGCAGACCCATTGACTAAGCCTCTTCCATGAGCAAAACATGATCAGCACCAAGACTCCATGGGTGTTAGAATCATTACAATGTAATCCAGATTATTTTTTGACTATTTGCTGTAGGGCAACAGCCCCATAGTCCTTTTTATTCCAGAATTTTTTGCCCAGGCCTGTTTAAATCCGCTCCCACCGGGAGTCGAACCCAGGACCTGGGGTGCTACTAAGGTCGCTGCAGCCACTAGGCTACAGGCCCGTTCGCTAATCCAGATTATTGACTCTAGTGCAAGTGGGAGACTGAAGGAAATATGCCCTAGAGGCAATAATAAAGTTGTTATTTTATATTTCCTTATATCATGATAAATGTTTATTATTCATGCTAGAATTGTATTCATCGGAAACTTGATACATGTGTGGATACATAGACAAAACACAGTGTCCCTAGTATACCTCTACTAGACTAGCTCGTTAATCAAAGATGGTTAAATTTCCTAACTATAGACATGTGTTGTCATTTGATGAACGGGATCACATCATTAGGAGAATGATGGACAAGTCCCATCCGTTAGCTTATCATAATGATCATTAAGTTTTATTGCTATTGCTTTCTTCATGTCATATACATATTCCTTTGACTATGAGATTATGCAACTCCCGGGTACCAGAGGAATACCTTGTGTGCTATCAAACGTCACAACGTAACTGGGTGAGTATAAAGATGCTCTACAGGTATCTCCTAAGGTGTTTGTTGGGTTGGCATAGATCGAGATTAGGATTTGTCACTCCGAGTATGGGAGAGATATCTCTGGGCACTCTCGGTAATTGCTACCTCTTGAGCATGCGTTGGTTTTCCCGTAAAGAAGAAAGGGTGATGCAGCAAAGTAGGGTAAGTATTTCCCTCAGTTTTTGAGAACCAAGGTATCAATCCAGTAGGAGGTTACACGCAAATCCCTAGTACCTGCACAAAAAAATAAGAATCTTGCAACCAACGCGATAAAGGGTTGTCAATCCCTTCACGGCCACTTGTAAAAGTGAGATCTGATAAAAATAATAAGATAAATATTTTTGGTATTTTTATGGTATAGATTGGAAAGTAAAGATTGCAAAATAAAATACATCGGAAACTTATATGATGGAAAATAGGCCCGGGGGCCATAGGTTTCACTAGTGGCTTCTCTCATGATAGCATAAATTACGGTGGGTGAACAAATTACTGCCGAGCAATTGATAGAAAAGCGCATAGTTATGAGAATATCTAGGCATGATCATGAACATAGGCATCACGTCCGTGTCAAGTAGACCGAAACGATTCTGCATCTACTACTATTACTCCACACATCGACAGCTATCCAGCATGCATCTAGAGTATTAAGTTCATAAGAACAGAGTAACGCATTAGGCAAGATGACATGATATAGAGGGATAAACTCAAGCAATATGATATAAACCCCATCTTTTTATCCTCGATGGCAACAATTCAATACGTGCCTTGCTGCCCCTGCTGTCACTGGGAAAGGACACCGCAAGATTGAACCCAAAGCTAAGCACTTATCCCATTGCAAGAAAGATCAATCTAGTAGGCCAAACCAAACCGATAATTCGAAGAGACTTGCAAAGATATCAAATCATACATATAAGAATTCAAAGAAGGATCAAATATTGTTCATAGATAATCTTGATCATAAACCCACAATTCACCGGATCTCGACAAACACGCCACAAAAAGTATTTCATCGAATAGATCTCCAAGAGAATCGAGGAGAACTTTGTATTGAGATCCAAAGAGAGAGAAGAAGCCATCTAGCTAATAACTATGGACCCGAAGGTCTGTGGTAAACTACTCACACATCATCGGAGAGGCTATGGTGTTGATGTAGAAGCCCTCCATGATCGATTCCCCCTCCGGTGGAGCGCCGGAAAAGGCCCCAAGATGGGATCTCACGGGTACAGGAGGTTGCGGCGGTGGAAATAGGGTTTCGTGGTGCTCCTGGATGTTTTCAGGGTCTAAGAGTATATATAGGCGAAGGAAGTAGGTCGGTGGAGACACGAGGGGCCCACGAGGGTGGGGGAACGCCTACCCCCTAGGCGCGCCTCCCTACCTCATAGCCGCCTCGTTGCTTCCTTGACGTCCACTCCACATCTCCTAGATTGCGTTTGTTCTGAAAATGATCCTCGCGAAGGTTTCATTCCGTTTGGACTCCGTTTGATATTCGTTTTCTGCGAAACACAGAAATAGGCAAAAACAACAATTTGCACTGGGCCTCCGGTTAGTAGGTTAGTCCCAAAAATAATATAAAAGTGTATAATAAATCCCAATAAACATCCAAAACAGATAATATAATAGCATGGAACAATCAAAAATTATAGATACGTTGGAGACGTATCAAGCATCCCCAAGCTTAATTCCTGCTCGTCCTCGAGTAGCTAAATGATAAAAACAGAATTTTTTATGTGGAATGCTACCTAGCATAATTCTCAATGTAATTTTCTTTATTGTGGCATGAATGTTCAGATCCAAAAGATTCAAGACAAAAGTTTAATATTGACATAAAAATAATAATACTTCAAGCATACTAATAAAGCAATCATGTCTTCTCAGAATAACATGGCCAAAGAAAGATATCCCTACAAAATCATATAGTCTAGCTATGCTCTATCTTCATCACACAAAATATTTAAATCATGCACAACCCCGATGACAAGCCAAGCAATTGTATCATACTTTTCATGTTCTCAAACTTTTTCGATCTTCACGCAATACATGAGCGTGAGCCATGGACATAGCACTATATGTGGAATAGAATGGTGGTTGTGGAGAAGACAAAAAAAGAAGATAGTAGGGATTGCCATGTAAGTGAGTGAGTATCAACGGGCTATGGAGATGCCCATCAACAGATATCAATGTGAGTGAGTAGGGATTGCCATGTAACGGATGCACTAGAGCTATAAGTGTATGAAAGCTCAACAAAAAAAAACTATGTGGGTGTGCATCCAACTCGCTTGCTCACGAAGACCTAGGGCATTTTGAGGAAGCCTATCATTGGAATATACAAGACAAGTTCTATAATGTAAAATTCCCACTAGTATAGGAAAGTGACAACATAAGAGACTCTCTATCATGAAGATCATGGCGCTACTTTGAAGCACAAGTGTGGTAAAAGGATAGTAACATTGTACCTTCTCTCTTTTTCTCTCATTCATTTTTTTGTTTGGGCCTTTCACTTTTTTTATGGACTCTTTTCTTTCTTCTTCTTTTTTTAGTCCGGAGTCTCATCCCGACTTGTGGGGGAATCATAGTCTCCATCATCTTTCCTCACTTGGGACAATGCTCTAATAATGATGATCATCGCACTTTAATTTACTTACAACTCAAAAATTACAACTCAATACTTAGAACAAAATATGACTCTATGTGAATGCCTCCGGCGGTGTACCGGGATATGCAATGAATCAAGAGTGACATGTATGAAAATCATGAACGGTGGCTTTGCCACAAATACGATGTCAACTACATGATCATGCAAAGCAATATGACAACGAATGAGCGTGTCATAATAAACGGAACAGTGGAAAGTTGCATGGCAATATATCTCGGAATTGCTATGGAAATGCCATAATAGGTTGGTATGGTGGCTATTTTGAGGAAGGTGTATGGTGGGTGTATGATACCGGCGAAACATGCGCGGTATTAGAGAGGCTAGCAATGGTGGGAGGGTGAGAATGCGTATAATCCATGGACTCAACATTAGTCATAAAGAACTCACATACTTATCGCAAAAATCTATTAGTTATCGGAACGAAGTACTACGCGCATGCTCCTAGGGGGATAGATTGGTAGGAAAAGACCATCGCTCGTCCCCGACCGCCACTCATAAGGAAGACAATCAATAAATAAATCATGCTCCGACTTCATCAGATAATGGTTCACCATACGTGCATGCTACGGGAATCATAACCTTTAGCACAAGTATTTCTCAAATTCACAACTACTCAACTAGCATGACTCTAATATCACCATCTTCATATCTCAAAACAATCATAAAGAATCAAACTTCTCATAGTATTCAATGCACTTTATATGATAGTTTTTATTATACCTATCTTGGATGCTCATCAGTTTAGGACTAAAATTTTAACCAAAGCAAATTACCATGCTGTTCTAAAATACTCTCAAAATAATATAAGCGAAGCATGAGAGATCAATAATTTCTATAAAATAAACAACCACTATGCTCTAAAAAGATATAAGCGAAGCACTAGAGCAAAATTATCTAGCTCAAAAGATATAAGTGAAGCACATAGAGTATTCTAATAAATTTCGATTCATGTGTGTCTCTCGAAAAGGTGTGTACAGCAAGGATGATTGTGGTAAACTAAAAAGCAAAGACTCAAATCATACAAGACGCTCCAAGCAAAACACATATCATGTGGTGAATAAAAATATAGCCTCAAGTAAAGTTACCGATAGATGAAGCCGAAAGAGGGGATGCCTTCCGGGGAATCCCGAAGCTTAGGCTTTTGGTTGTCCTTGAATTTTACCTTGGGGTGCCTTGGGCATCCCAAAGCTTAGGCTCTTGCCACTCCTTGTTCCATAATCCATCAAATCTTTACCCAAAAACTTGAAAACTTCACAACCCAAAACTCAACAGAAAATCTCATGAGCTCTGTTAGCGAAATAAAACAAACCACCACTTTAAGGTACTGTAATGAACTCATTCTTTATTATATATGTGTTAAACCTACTGTATTCCAACTTCTCTATGGTTCATACCCCCCGGTACTAGCCATAGATTCATCAAAATAAGCAAACAACACACCAAAAACAGAATATGTCAAAAACAGAACAGTCTGTAGTAATCTGTATCAAACGCAAACTTATGTAACTCAAAAATTCTGCAAAAATAGGACTACCTGGATAATTTAATTATTGATCTACTTCAATTGGAATCAGTATTTTATCATGTTTTGGTGATTTTTAACAATTGTTTTCGTGAGCAGAAAGTTTCTGTTTTTTTCAGCAAGATCAAATAATTATCACCCAAGAAGATCCTATAGGTTTTACTTGGCACAAACACTAATTAAAACATAAAACCACATCTAAACAGAGGCTAGATGAAATATTTATTACTAATCAGGAACAAAAATCAAGGAACAAAAATAAAATTGGGTTGCCTCCCAACAAGCGCTATCGTTTAACGCCCCTAGCTAGGCATAAAAACAAGAATAGATCTAGGTATTGCCATCTTTGGTATTGGGAAAGAAAAGAGAAATTTCATATAGCATTTATCTTTCTATTTTGAGAAAGCACGTGGCCATTAATGGTGGAAGAAAGATTAAGCATGCTACGGAAATTTGCATCTAAGCTAGCCTTCATCTCTTTGATAATTTCATTTTGATAAAAGCACAAAAGAGAGGTGGATTCAACCTTCTCACTCATGGGGTTCCCAAATATAGTTTTTATCTTTTCATAGGTATCTATGGCACCCCCCTCAAGAAAACCTTCTTCAAAAATAGAATCTAGAACTTGCTTGAACGAAGAGGGTAAGCCAACATAAGAGCTTTTTAGGTATATCTCAATTTGATATTGGGGCACATAGCTGGCTTGGATCCTTAATAGCCTATCCCAAGCATCTTTCAAAGACTCATCAAGTAAATAACGAAAAATTCCGGGATCATCTTCATCGAAATTACTCAAACCCTCATTGATAACCCCGGTGGGACTTTCCATAGCATCATTATTTATGAGCTTAGAGAGAACAGAGGGACTATCCAAAGTACTAAAACCCGGGAGAAAACCCTTAGCCCTTTTCGATTCGGCCATGGCGAAAGAAAAGCAAACGGGAAAGAGGCGAATAAAACGGCAAAGGTGAAGTGGGGGAGAGGAAAACGAGAGGCAAATGGCAAATAATGTAATGCGAGGGATAAGAGTTTGTGATGGGTACTTGGTATGTCTTGACTTGAGAGTAGATCTCCCCGGCAACGGCGCCAGAAATGGCTCATTGTCGGGAGATCAAATCCTGACTTGACTTGGTGTATACCTCCCCGGCAATGGCGCTAGAATCCTTCTTTCTACCACTTGAGCATGCGTTGGTTTTCCCTTGAAGAGGAAAGGGTGATGCAGCAAAGTAGCGTAAGTATTTCCCTCAGTTTTTGAGAACCAAGGTATCAATCCAGTAGGAGGTTACACGCAAATCCCTAGTACCTGCACAAACAAATAAGAACCTTGCAACCAACGTGATAAAGGGGTTGTCAATCCCTTCACGGCCACTTGCAAAAGTGAGATCTGATAAAGATAATAAGATAAATATTTTTGGTATTTTTATGGTATAGATTGGAAAGTAAAGATTGCAAAATAAAATACATCGGAAACTTATATGATGGAAAATAGGCCCGGGGGCCATAGGTTTCACTAGTGGCTTCTCTCATGATAGCATAAATTACGGTGGGTGAACAAATTACTGCCGAGCAATTGATAGAAAAGCCCATAGTTATGAGAATATCTAGGCATGATCATGAACATAGGCATCACGTCCGTGTCAAGTGGACCGAAACGATTCTGCATCTACTACTATTACTCCACACATCGACCGCTATCTACCATGCATCTAGAGTATTAAGTTCATAAGAACAGAGTAACGCATTAGGCAAGATGACATGATCTACAGGGATAAACTCAAGCAATATGGTATAAACCCCATCTTTTTATCCTCGATGGCAACAATTCAATACGTGCCTTGCTGCCCCTGCTGTCACTGGGAAAGGACACCACAAGATTGAACCCAAAGCTAAGCACTTCTCCCGTTGCAAGAAAGATCAATCTAGTAGGCCAAACCAAACTGATAATTCGAAGAGACTTGCAAAGATATCAAATCCTACATATAAGAATTCAGAGAAGAATCAAATATTGTTCATAGATAATCTTGATCATAAACCCTCAATTTATTGGATCTCGACAAACACACCGCAAAAAGTATTACATCGAATAGATCTCCAAGAGAATCGAGGAGAACTTTGTATTGAGATCCAAAGAGAGAGAAGAAGACATCTAGCTAATAACTATGGACCCGAAGGTCCGTGGTAAACTACTCACACATCATCGGAGAGGCTATGGTATTGATGTAGAAGCCCTCCGTGATTGATTCCCCTTCCGGCGGAGCGCCGGAAAAGGCCCCAAGATGGGATCTCACAGGTACAAAAGGTTGCGGCGGTGGAAATAGGGTTCCGTGGTGCTCCTGGATGTTTTCAGGGTATAAGAGTATATATAGGCGAAGGAAGTAGGTCGGTGGAGCCACGAGGGGCCCACAAGGGTGGGGGGCGCGCCTACCCCCCTGGGCGCGCCTCCCTACCTCGTGGCCGCCTCGTTGCTTCCTTGACGTCCACTCCAAGTCTCCTGGATTGCGTTTGTTCCAAAAACGATCCTCGCGAAGGTTTCATTCTGTTTGGACTTCGTTTGATATTCCTTTTCTGCGAAACACTGAAATAGGCAAAAAACAGCAATTTGCACTGGGCCTCCGATCCAGTTAGTAGGTTAGTCCCAAAAATAATATAAAATTGTATAATAAAGCCCATTAAACATCCAAAACAGATAATATAATAGCATGGAACAATCAAAAATTATAGATACGTTGGAGACGTATCAGTAATGTACATCATAATAAGCCTTGCAAGCAATGTGACTAATGAGTTAGTTGCGGGATGATGTATTACAGAATGAGTAAAGAGACTTGTCGATAACGAGATTGAACTAGGTATGAAGATACCACGATTGAATCTCGGGCAAGCACTACTAGGAAAAGGCCTACTAGTGGCGCACCAGTTTTGCCTACTAATGGCGCACTACTGGTGCGCCACTAGTATTTTTTACTAATGGCGCACCAGTGGTGCGCCATTAGTATCTGGTATACTAATGGCGCACCACTGGTGCGCCATTAGTATAGGCCACGGTGCGCCATTAGTATAGGCCACAGGTGCGCCATTAGTATTTTTGAATTTTGAAGGCGGGAAAATAGTAGTGGCGCACCGTCTAACCCCCACCGTGCGCCGTTGCTATTTTTGAATTTTGAATTTGGATCTGGATCGCGATTTTTTTGCCCATTTTTTGCTCGTTTTTTGCATGATATTATTTCAAATATTGTTCCCCTTTTTGGATCTTGTACGTTCTTTTGCCGTGTTCTTTTGTCGGAGAGGAGTTCGCCGGAGAGATCGAATGTTATGAGTTATGTGATTTGGTGATCGAATGTTGTTCGGAGTCCCGAATGAGATCACGGACATGACGAGGAGTCTCGAAATGGTCAAGAGGTAAAGATTCATATGTAGGACGATGATATTCGGACACCGGAAGTGTTCTGGGGGTACCGGGTACATATCGGGTCACCGGAAGGGGTTCCGGGCACCCCCCCTGGCAACTTCATGGGCCTAATGGTCCAAGAAGGGGACAAACCAGCCCCTAAGGTGCTGGCGCACCCCATGTAGGCCGAATTAGGAGGGGAAGGAAAGAGGGGAAGAGAGAAAGGAAGGGGACGGATTCGGCCTCCCCCTTCCTTCCCTCCTCCCTCCTCCTTCCTTCCCCCTCCGGATGAACATGGAAGGGGGAGGCTAAATTGGGAGGCGCCAAAGTAGGATTCCTCCTACTTGGGGCGCCCCCTTGGTTGCCTCTCCTCCCCTCCAACCTATATATATGAGGGGGCGCACCGCTAGAACACACAACAACATCTGTTAGGCGTGTGCGGCGCCTCCCTCCACAGATTACACCCTCGATCATATCTCCGTAGTGCTTAGGTGAAGCCCTACGTGGATCACTTCACCATCACCTTCATAAAGTCGTCGTGCTGACGGAACTCTCCCTCGACACTTTGCTGGATCAAGAGTTCGAGGGACGTCATCGAGCTGAACATGTGCAGAACTCGGAGGTGCCGTACGTTCGGTGCTTGATCGGTTGGAGCAAGAAGAAGTTGGACTACATCAACCGTGTTGTCAAACGCCTCTGCTTTCGGTCTACGAGGGTATGTAGACACACTCTCCCCCTCTCATTGCTATGCATCCAGTAGTATGCGTCGGTGCTATACAAATGGTTTTTGACCCCTTTCCGCGACGGCATTTGGAACTGTCACTGTAACATCCCAAATTTTCAATTTGGAATGTTATACATTAGATCATCATTGCATAGCATATTTTATTGCATATTGGAAAATCCTCGAAAATCCTAAGCAACTCAAGGACCCTCAGAGAGAGTTGGGGATTTTCCCGGTTTTCATATTAGATTTTTATCAAATAATGAAACGAGGATTTTTGGTTTAATTTATTTTTCCCTCCGAAAAATATTTCATATTAAAATATATGAGAGGAGAAAATATGACTTCTCCAAAATAATTGAAATATTGGAGGAAAAATATTAAAATCAAATATTTGATTTTATTCGGATTTTATTTGCAATTTTATTTGCATTAGAAAAATTGTACGTTTTCAAAACTGCATTTTTGGGCCAAGAAAATGTTCATCTCGTTCTAATTATTTTAATTAGACGGTGAAAATTTGTTTTGGCATTTTTGGATTTTTATTTATTTTTCTATGATTTTTTTGGTTCCGTGAAATTATTTTAAAAAAACGCGCGAGCGCCGACTGGGCCGAAGCCCAGCCGCGCGGCCCAGCCCGCCGCCCGAGCCGTCCCCGACCTGGAGACCGCCGCCGCCCGAGTACCACTCGACGCCGCCGCCGCCTTACCCCTCCCCCACGGCACCCCCCCCCCCTCCTATATATCCCCGCCCAACCCCGCCGCCTCCCTCACCCCGATCCCCGCCTCGACCGAAGCCGCCGACGCCGAAGGAGCCCGACGCCGGAGCCGAGTCGACGCCGCCGAAGGAGCTCGCCGCCCGGAGCCCGAACGCCGCCGCCCGCCGCACCTCGACGTCGCCCGTCGCCTCCCCGAGCCCCGCCGCCCCTCGCCGCACCCCCCGAGGCCCGACGGAGCCCGTCCCGAGCCCCGCCGGAGTTGCCCCGACGAGGTAGCCTTAGCCGCCGCCGACCGTCCGGTTTTTTTTCAAAAACCGCCTCGGTTTAATATTTTTTCGAAACCCTAGGTTTTTATTTTTTATTAGATTGGTTTATTTTTTGGTTTAGTTAGTTAGTGAACGTTCGCCGGATCGTTCGTTTTAACGAACGTGTTCGCCGGTTAGTCGCAGTTAACGAACGTCCGTTCGTTTAACTGTTCGTCAGTTTTCTTTTTCGTCGGATTTTCCGCGATTATTCCAGATCGCGATTTCTGATCAGATTTTCGTTTTGGTATATCTTTTAGCTCGTTTATCGGAATCAGGCGATTCAAGCGCCTAGAGTTTCGTCTCGAAATTTTCTTTCCGTTTAACCTATTCAAACAAGTTTTTGCTACTGTAAAATTTGACTTAGATCCAGATTAGTAAACGAAGCTTGTTTCTTTCGCCGTTTGACTTTCGTTGCTTCGTTTGATTCGATTCTTTTTGCAAACCAGAGTTCTTAAGTTGAACTTTCTGGTTAGTTCCTTCATTTGAGTTTTACCTGTGCATTAGATGAGTGCCTATTGTATGCTTGTTTGTTTGCGATAGAGTACCCGGAGTGCGCCGCTTGCTACTTCGAATCTCTAGGTTTCACGGATCATCAACAAGGCAAGTTACACTTTGATCATACCTCTTTACTACCTAGTTATATTGCATTAGATCAACCCTCAAACATTGCATGGTTAGGATCTAATTAAATTGTGGGAATTGGGAAGTAGTTGAGGTAGTACCTATCACCTGTTTTTTTATCAAACCCTTGGGAGTTACTTCTACGTTCGCTCATATTGCTATGTTATGCTAGTAGACGTGGATTGGGTTTGAGTGTTACCATGACAGATGTGAGATTGTTAATCAATGGTTAACCTTAAGGTGGCAACTAAAACTCACATCTGGGTGGATTGAGGTACCTGGGTATTCGAGGATTGCCTGTTTTCTTTTGGACCGCTACCCAGGTTCAAAGGGATCATGAGATTATTCATGCTAGAAACTTCCGTGTGCAGCCACAAGCTATTATGGGCTCTAGCATAGTTGAGTAGGTTACATGATCTCTTGAAGACGTGGGCTAGCAGAT
Source organism: Triticum aestivum (assembly GCF_018294505.1). Lineage (NCBI taxonomy): Eukaryota > Viridiplantae > Streptophyta > Magnoliopsida > Poales > Poaceae > Triticum > Triticum aestivum. Next base: position 100,862,711 of record NC_057802.1, read on the forward strand.
GTAGGGGAAAGTAGGTGTAACTATCCACCCGGAGTAAAGAGTTATTGTTTCTGAAAGACTATGTCTCGGTCATCCGTTTCTCAAACATCATGTAGTGCGAGAATCAAGCGGAGGCGATCGAGTCTTGTGGGGAAAAGTGTACAAACCTCTGCAGAGTGTATCAACTAATCATGGTTAGCCGTGTCCCCGGTTATGGACATCTTGAGTATCTAGTACTTGGATTATCATGTGAATCTCATCATGTTACTTTAATTAATTTTGTTGGGTTTGATGATGATACTTAATTGGGATTGAGAATGCTGTCAACCATTCTCAATGTTTAACAACCACCATGATAGTTAAATAAAATTTATTCCTTTGCTGTAGGGAAAATTTGAATTTTCACAAAACTGTAACCATAGAGCCTTCTACCAGCCATATATGCATGTAGTATAGCATTATTTTGTTCATTACTCTCTATGTGTTACATTGCCAGCATATTCCATGTGCTGACCCGTTTTCGGGCTGCAACGTTTCATGTTGCAGACTTTTCAGACGACGAGTAAGGTGCCTTAGGTCGTGGTCTTATACTCAGTGATGCCGTTGGAGTTGATGGACTCACTTATCTTCCAAGTCTTCCGTTGTTATCGTTTTTAGATGGCCTTAAGCCATATTTGTCATACTTATTTCTCTCTTGAGATACTCGATGTAATAAGTGTGTGATTCCTACTCTGTTGTAAATCCTCCAAGTACTGTGCGTGTCAGCATTACTGATCCAGGGATGACACTGGTGCACGGTAGATCAGACTATTTGAGGTCTGGTTGCTACAAAGGTGGTATCAGAGCACACGCTAACTGTAGGACACAACTACTAAGCTTAAACCCTAGAACACTACTCTCTTCTCATTTCTAACTCCTCTCCACTTTCTACTCTTTTAGGAAGGTCGGATGCAAGGAACAAGTTCATGCAACCGGATGAAGATACACCTTTTGGACGACACTTGAAGGAAGTCACTAAGTACCTGAACATCGGAATACCAAGCTTCACCAGGACTTACAAAGCCACACTACCAGAAGAGGAGCACTGGAAGATTCAAGTTCAAGTTCCAGGAAGGACGTTTATGCCAGTCACTGAGCCTATAGAGTTTTCCTTTGATGCACCAACCTGGAGTTTAGGGAAGAGCATGGCAGCCCACATTTCTATGGGACGCATTGGAGAAGTCTACCACAGGGAGCTTAAGGATGCTATTTATCAGATTTGTGGACGCCGGGATGAGCAATGGGAGATGATCAGCACCAAGAAGGATGGATCAATTGCAGCTTTCATCCAGGAGCAAAACCAACACATTCGTCGCCAGGAGAACCAGATGTGCGCAGACATGATAGATCTGAAGAAGGCATTGACCAAGATCACAGAGTTGGAGGAAGAACTCAAGGCTACACGCGAGGATTGTATGGAGGAAATCGTCGCACTAGTGAGGAAGAACGACGACCTGATAAAGAAGATGGGAGTATTCATGGGAGACCCAGCACCAGGAGGAGGAGATGATGATTCTACTTGCCCAGATAACTACATCATCATCGACGACACCGACTCGGACCCCAGTGAAGATGACTTTGTTGATGAAGCTGGAGCAGATATCATGGAGTCTTCGACCGATCAAAATTTCTAGTAGATCACCATATCAGTAGTACCCCATGTATATAGTATAGTCCGAGCACTTTGTAACGATAGTTAGATCGATTGTATGCCTTGTTTGATTGAGTGGTATTGATTGTGTTTGTCTCATGAGCATATGGGTAGTGTTTTCCCTCTAGACCTCATTCTATTCTAAATTCTCATCTCTTCTAAACCTATCATATGCCTCCGAGACGCGACACCGGATTTGTTTTCCCACCAAAGATCACTCAGTTGATTCAGCAGTGGAATGCCCTGATGCAAGTGTTAGTACAGAACCAAGGCAACAACAACAACCCACCACCACCACCTGTTGATCACTTAGCCCGTTTCTTGAGGTTGAATCCCCTTGATATGTATGAATGGATTTGTGGATAAGTTTAATTGCCCACCAAAGTTCTCAGAACACCTATGTTAGTAACCTCACCAGGAGCAGAGTATATGGCAAGCCAAGGATGTTTTCAGATGCCATTGGCCATAGGTAGGCATGTTTTCCCCTCAGACCTAATAGTTTTGGAGTTGCAAGGTTTGGACGTAATATTGGGTATGGATTGGCTATCGATGTATGGGGGAAACATCGATTGCGCCAGAAAGACGATTTCGCTTACCACCCCAGAAGGAAGAAGGATTAAGTATGTATCCCGGCATGTGCCGAAGAGGACTCAAGTAAATTCCTTATCAGGAGTTGTACAGGAAGAAATACCAGTGGTGAAGGATTACCCGGATGTATTTCCAGAAGAGTTGCCAGGCATGCCACCAGGTAGAGACATAGAGTTTTTGATTGAACTTTTGCCAGGCACAGGGCCGATATCTAAGAGACCGTACAGGATGCCCGCTAAGGATTTGGAAGAAATTAAGAAGCAGATTAAGGAGTTACTGGATAAAGGCTATATTCGCCCAAGTTCTTCACCTTGGGGATCACCCGTACTTCTAGTGGAGAAGAAAGATGGATCGTTGAGGATGGTTGTTGATTATCGAGGATTGAATGAAGTGACCATCAAAAATAAGTACCCACTGCCGATGATCAATGATTTGTTTGACCGATTACAAGGAGCTAAGGTATTTTCCAAGATCGATCTACGATCAGGATACCATCAGTTAAAGATTCGAGAGCAGGATATACCTAAGACGGCTTTTACCACCAGGTATGGGCTATATGAGTATACCGTTATGTCATTTGGTCTGACTAACGCACCTGCCTATTTCATGAACCTGATGAACAAAGTGTTTATGGAGTTTTTGGATAAGTTCGTCGTAGTGTTCATTGATGACATTTTGGTCTACTCAAAGAACGAAGAGGAGCATAAGGAGCATTTGCGTTTGGTACTTGAGAAGCTCAGAGAACATCAGCTATACGCCAAGTTCAGCAAATGTGAGTTTTGGCTGAAGAAAGTTGGATTCCTCGGACATGTTATATCCAGAGAAGGCTTGCAGTAGACCCCACCAAAGTCGACGCAGTAACAAGCTGGGAATCACCCACGTCAGTTGGAGAAATCCGAAGTTTTCTTGGACTTGCAGGATACTACCGGAGGTTCGTTGAGAATTTCTCGAGGATTGCTAAGCCCATGACAGAGCTGTCAAAGAAGGACACCAAGTTCAATTGGACTGAGGAATGTGAAACTAGTTTCCAAGAGTTGAAGAAACGTTTGGTTACATCACCAGTGTTGATTCTGCCAGATCAACGCAAGGATTATGAAGTATATTGCGACGCTTCACGTCGAGGACTTGGAGCAGTGCTAATGTAGGAGGGAAGAGTTGTTTCATATGCTTCACGACAACTTAAACCCCATGATAAGAATTATGCCACCCATGATTTGGAGTTAGTAGCCGTAGTACATGCGTTGAAGACATGGAGACATTTTCTCATCGGAAACCACTGTGAGGTGTACACGGATCACAAGAGTTTGAAGTACATTTTCACGCAAAAGGAGTTGAATCTCAGGCAAAGGAGATGGTTGGAGCTCATTAAGGATTATGATATGAGATTGCATTATCACCCCGGGAAGGCTAACGGAGTAGCAGATGTGTTGAGCCGCAAGAGCCATGTCAACACACTCATGACCGGAGAGTTACCGAAATTATTAGCCGAGGATCTTCGCGAGCTATGTTTGGAGATAGTTCCAAGAGGCTATTTAGCAACGTTGGAGATTCAGTCTACCCTGATGGAAAAGATCAGAGAAGCTTAGAAGACAGACAAGGAGATTGACGAGATAAAGGAAAGGATGAGCAAAGGAAAAGCCAAGGGATTTCGTGAGGATGAGCACGATACCTTATGGTTTGAGGACCGCGTTTATGTGCCCAATGATCCGGAGATCAGGAAGTTGATCTTACAAGAGGCCCATGATTCACCGTATTCGATTCACCCAGGAAATACCAAGATGTATTTGGATTTGAAGGATACTTTCTGGTGGACCGGAATGAAGAAAGATATTGCGGAGTATGTAGCAGTTTGTGATGTATGTCAGAGAGTGAAGGCAGAGCATCAGAAGCCAGCAGGATTGCTACAGCCATTGTCGATACCCGAATGGAAATGGGATAAACTAGGCATGGATTTTATCACAGGATTGCCCAGGACTCGTTCAGGCTATGACTCAATATGGGTTGTAGTCGATCGTTTGACGAAAGTAGCCCATTTCATCCCAGTGAAGACCACTTACACCAGTGCTAAGTTGGCAAAGATATACATGACCAGGATCGTATGTCTGCATGGAGTTCCGAGGACCATTGTATCAGATAGAGGAACCCAATTTACTTCAAAGTTTTGGAATCAGTTACATGATACTTTGGGTACCAGGCTAGAGTTCAGTACAGCCTTTCATCCACAGACAGACGGACAGACCGAGAGAGTCAATCAGATTTTGGAAGATATGCTGAGAGCTTGTGCGCTAGATTATGGATCTAGTTGGGACGACAATTTGCCGTATGTAGAGTTTTCTTACAACAACAGTTATCAATCCAGTTTGAAGATGGCCCCTTTCGAAGCTTTATACAGAAGGAGGTGTAGAACACCATTGTTGTGGAACGAAGTTGGAGGCCGCCAGTTGTTTGGACCAAATTTGATTAAAGAGTCTGAACGGAAAGTGAAGTTGATTCGCGATAGGCTCAAGGTAGCCCAATCCAGGCAGAAGAGTTATGCGGATTCAAAACGCAAGGAGACAGTTCACGAAGTCGGAGACAGAGTGTATCCTCGTGTATCACCACTTAGAGGAGTGAAGCGCTTTGGAGTTAAAGGAAAGTTAGCGCCACGTTTTGTAGGACCATACAAAATTTTGGAGCGTATGGGAGAAGTTGCTTACAAACTGGAATTGCCTGAAGGATTGTCAGGAGTTCATGATGTATTTCATGTTTCCCAGTTGAAGAAGTGCCACGCAGAGATGGCTGAGATACCACTGAGAGGTACGGTGCCATTGGAAGCGATTCAGTTGGATAGTGACTTGACCTATGACGAGAAACCAGTTAAGATTCTTGAGTATGCCAGCCGAGTCACCCGCAGCAAGGTTATCAAGTTTTGCAAAGTTCAGTGGAGTCACCATACCGAGGACGAAGCCACCTGGGAGCGAGAGGAAGATCTACGGAAAAACCACTCTCACCTATTTCCTAGCCAACCCGAATCTCGAGGGCGAGATTCATCTTAAGGGGGTAGGTTTGCAACATCCCAAATTTTCAATTTGGAATGTTATACAGTAGATCATCATTGCATAGCATATTTTATTGCATTTTGGCAAATCCTCGAAAATCCTAAGCAACTCAAGGACCCTCGGAGAGAGTTGGGGATTTTCCCGGTTTTCATATTTGATTTTAATCAAATAATGAAACGAGGATTTTTGGTTTAATTTATTTTTCCCTCCGAAAAATATTTCATATTAAAATATATGAGAGGAGAAAATATGACTTCTCCAAAATAATTGAAATATTGGAGGAAAAATATTAAAATGAAATATTTGATTTTATTCGGATTTTATTTGCAATTTTATTTGCATTAGAAAAATTGCACGTTTTCAAAACTACATTTTTGGGCCAAGAAAATGTTCATCTCGTTCTAATTATTTTAATTAGATGGTGAAAATTTGTTTTGGCATTTTTGGATTTTTATTTATTTTTCTATGATTTGTTTTGGTTCGGCGAAATTATTTAAAAATACGCGTGAGCGCCGACTGGGCCGAAGCCCAGCCGCGCGGTCCAGCCCGCCGCCCGAGCCGTCCCCGACCTGGAGACCGCCGCCGCCTTACCCCTCCCCCACGGCACCCCCTCCCCTCCTATATATCCCCGCCCGACCCCGCCGCCTCCCTCACCCCGTTCCCCGCCTCGACCGAAGCTGCCGACGCCGAAGGAGCCCAACGCCGGAGCCGAGTCGCCGCCGCCGAAGGAGCTCGCCGCCCGGAGCCCGAACGTCGCCGCCCCTCGCCGCACCCCCCGAGCCCCGCCGGAGCCTGTCCCGAGCCCCGCCGGAGTTGCCCCGACGAGGTAGCCGCAGCCGCCGCCGACCGTCCGGTTTTTTTTCAAAAACCGCCTCGGTTTATTTTTTTTCGAAACCCTAGGTTTTTATTTTTTATTAGATTGGTTTTTTTTTCGGTTTAGTTAGTTAGTGAACGTTCGCCGGATCGTTCGTTTTAACGAACGTGTTCGCTGGTTAGTCGCAGTTAACGAACGTCCGTTCATTTAACTGTTCGCCAGTTTTCTTTTTCGTCGGATTTTCCGCGATTATTCCATATCGCGATTTCTGATCAGATTTTCGTTCTGGTATATCTTTTAGCTCGTTTATCGGAATCAGGCGATTCAAGTGCCTAGAGTTTCATCTCAAAATTCTCTTTCCGTTTAACCTATTCAAACAAGTTTTTGCTACTGTAAAATTTGACTTAGATCCAGATTAGTAAACGAAGCTTGTTTCTTTCGCCGTTTGACTTTCGTTGCTTTGTTTGATTCGATTCTTTTTGCAAACCGGAGTTCTTAAGTTGAACTTTCTGGTTAGTTATTTTATTTGAGTTTTACCTGTGCATTAGATGAGTTCTTATTGTATGCTTGTTTGTTTGCGATAGAGTACCCGGAGTGCGCCGCTTGCTACTTCGAATCTCTAGGTTTCATGGATCATCAGCAAGGCAAGTAACACTTTGATAATACCTCTTTACTACCCAGTTTTATTGCATTAGATCAACCCTCAGACATTGCATGGTTAGGATCTAATTAAACTGTGGGAATTGGGAAGTAGTTGAGGTAGTACCTATCACCTATTTTTTTATCAAACCCTTGGGAGTTACTTCTACGTTCGCTCATATTGCTATGCTATGCTAGTAGACGTGGATTGGGTTTGAGTGTTACCATTACATATGTGAGATTTTTAATCAATGGTTAACCTTAAGGTGGCAACTAAAACTCACATCTGGGTGGATTGAGGTACCTGGGTATTCCAGGATTGCCTGTTTTCTTTTGGACCGCCACCCAGGTTCAAAGGGATCATGAGATTATTCATGCTAGAAACTTCCGTGTGCAGCCACAAGCTATTATGGGCTCTAGCATAGTTGAGTAGGTTACATGATCTCTTGAAGACGTGGGCTAGCAGATGTAGGGGAAAGTAGGTGTAACTGTCCACCCGGAGTAAAGAGTTATTGTTTCTGAAAGACTCTGTCTCGGTCATCCGTTTCTCAAACATCATGTAGTGCGAGAATCAAGCGGAGGCGATCGAGTCTTGTGGGGAAAAGTGTACAAACCTCTGCAGAGTGTATAAACTAATCATGGTTAGCCGTGTCCCTGGTTATGGACATCTTGAGTATCTAGTACTTGGATTATCATGTGAATCTCATCATGTTACTTTAATTAATTTTGTTGGGTTTGATGATGATACTTAATTGGGATTGAGAATGCTGTCAACCATTCTCAATGTTTAACAACCACCATGATAGTTAAATAAAATTTATTCCTTTGCTGTAGGGAAAAATTGTCTTTTAGCAAAACTGTAACCATAGAGCCTTCTACCAGCCATATATGCATGTAGTATAGCATTATTTTGTTCATTACTCTCTATGTGTTACATTGCCAGCATATTCCATGTGCTGACCCGTTTTCGGGCTGCAATGTTTCATGTTGCAGACTTTTCAGACGACGAGTAAGGTGCCTTAGGTCGTGGTCTTATACTTAGTGATGCCGTTGGAGTTGATGGACTCACTTATCTTCCAAGTCTTCCGCTGTTATCGTTTTTAGATGGCCTTAAGCCATATCTGTCATACTTATTTCTCTCTTGAGATACTCGATGTAATAAGTGTGTGATTGCTACTCTGTTATAAATCCTCCAAGTACTGTGCGTGTCAGCATTACTGATCCAGGGATGACACTGGTGCACGGTAGATCAGACTATTTGAGGTCTGGTCGCTACAGTCACCAAGTGAGTGTGGGCGATAGGGGGGTCCTTCCCACACGACCCAGAAACCATCGGGGATATGCCCTCCTGGCACACACGCTCGGCAAAATGAGGTCGTGTACGACCGGCAAGCGCTCAAATATGGAAATACGTACAGTAGAGCTAAAAATACAATTACACAGGCGAAATAGTTTTCGGTCGCAAGTACATCCCACACAGTCAGTCCCCGCTAAACGTTTCCGTTTATATGTACATCCCACACAGTCGCTTCAAGGAAAACGTTTCTGTTCATAGGTACATCACGCACAATTTTTCCCGTTAAATCATTTGTGATAGTGTTGCCATTGCACACGATATTAACAATTTTATCGTTTGTGTTATTGAATGCATCACACACGGTCCATAGAAGAAAATGTGTGGCAAAGGCTGTCCATCACACACAGTTTTTATGTGGTAAACGTTTGCGCAAGGTGGCCTAACGCAAACAGTTTTCAAGAGAAAGTCGTGTGTGATTGTTCATTGATCCAACACGGTTTATTCCTAGAAACTGTGTGCGTTGCCTGAGGTCATCGCCGACGGTATTTTTTCAATAACCGTTTGCAATAGCAAAACCCAATTAGCAGGCTAATTCGCCATTAGCACGCTAATTTCCCTATTATTAATAATCCATTTATTAATCTAATTGACATTCATATTAAGCACATAATATATTTCATTTCCATATTAAGGAAGCGAGATTTCATAATTGAAATACATCAGAGTACAACATGATATAGCTTCAACACTCAGCTACCCCATTACACAACTGCACAAGCACCAAGTTTCACATGCAACATGTAGAACCATTCGAAATTAGCATCATAGACGGTATATAGACAGATACATCTCATCTAGAAAACTGCTGTAGCAGAAGGCGAATATTGAGCCTTCATTCATGTTGAAGGTCTTTGCAACTTTAGGCCAGTGCCTGTGGATGATTGACTGTCCGTCATTCGTCCTCTTCAGGAACACTTCAATATTGAACTGTGGGTGTTGTATGAAAACCTTCCTCGCCTCCTGACCATAGAGGTTGTTTGAGAGGTAATCATCAGTAAACTGCTTTGGAAAGGCCTGAAAACAAGGATGTGTATAAATATCTTCTCTATATTGGAAATGGGGCAAAGGAATAAAAAAGGCAAGGGATAATAGTTAGTACCATCTTATAGTGAACTGATGTCTTCTTCATTGTGCAAACAAAGATCTTGTTGTTTTTTGTCGCTAATTTCTTTATCCTAACAATCTTTCTGAGTTTCTTGATTTGATTGATATTCATGGACAACTCATTCCCCATATGCAAAAAGGGTCGAACAGTGGGTCAAAACCTCTGATAGCAGGACCTACATGTGCAAGACCAAATTGTTAAAAACCTAAATGTTAGAATGGTTCCTGCAATTGCACAATAATGTGCTATTAGACAACGGACCATGCACGTGCTAACCTCGATTGTAAACCTCAGTGCTTCCCATTGTTTCCCTACAACACATATAAGGTAGTTAGTCATCAGGTTAAGTAAGGGTTCACATGCTATCACTACTAGAGAAAACCCTAGTAGTAGCGCTTGAAATATGCATAGCAGTAGCGCTGGGTCCAGCGCTACTGCTAGCGCGCTACAGCTAAGTTGTAGCAGTAGCGCTGGTACGGGCAGCGCTACTGGTAAGTATTATTAGCAGTAGCGCTTCCAGGACCAGCGCTACGGATAACTATCTGTAGTGCTTGTTCATATGAAGCGCTGCTACTAAGCCAGCACTACTGCTAGGTGCTTCGCAGCGCTACTTCTAATGTTCCTGCTTTCACAGATTTGCACCCCCTCTACGTATTTGTGATGTATTTATACATGCTCTATACAATAGTTTCATCAAATCATAGTAAACATACACTATTCTCATCATATCATAGACATACAATAGTCTCGTCATACCATCATCATCATCATCATCATTCAACACAAATATCATCACATCACGAAAATAGCGACACACACAAGTTTCATCATCTCTATCTAAACCATGATGTAGAAGAGAAGAGCGATCAACATGAGCAAGAGCGCGGCTATGTAGTACCGGCGGTCCTGCCCCTGCTCATGCTGGAGTGTCCACCTCAAGTAACTACTTTCCGCTTCAGCTCTGCTGTCGAACCCTCTGTGGCTAGCACTCGGGTACCTGTGCACCTGGGCCTGAGCGGCTGGCCAGTGGCCGTAGACTCCTGGAACCCTCCCAAGGTACACGGCATAGTAGTTCTTCGCCATCTCTGATCTATGTACCTGCATCATGAGTTGATGAATTGAACGATAATATGCAACATATTGTACTTAAGAAAACAAAGAGGCATAATTAGCAAAATACAAGCAACTGATAACCCACAAGTATGGGGGAACGCAACAGTTTTCGAGGGTAGAGTATTCAACCCAAATTTATTGATTCGACACAAGGGGAGCCAAAGAATATTCTCAAGTATTAGCAGTTGAGTTGTCAATTCAACCACACCTGGATAACTTAGTATCTGCAGCAAAGTGTTTAGTAGCAAAGTAGTATGGAAGTAATGGTAACGGTAGCAAAAGTAATATTTTTGGGTTTTGTAGTGATTGTAACAGTAGCAATGGAAAAGTAAATAAGCGAAAAAAATATGTGAAAAGCTCGTAGGCATTGGATCGGTGATGGAGAATTATGCCGGATGCGGTTCATCATGTAACAGTCATAACATAGGGTGACACAGAACTAGCTCCAATTCATCAATGTAATGTAGGCATGTATTCCGAATATAGTCATACGTGCTTATGGAAATGAACTTGCATGACATCTTTTGTCCTACCCTCCCGTGGCAGCGGGGTCCTAATGGAAACTAAGGGATATTAAGGCCTCCTTTTAATAGAGTACCGGACCAAAGCATTAACACATAGTGAATACATGAACTCCTCAAACTATGGTCATCACCGGGAGTGGTCCCGATTATTGTCACTTCGGGGTTGCCGGATCATAACACATAGTAGGTGACTATAGACTTGCAAGATAGGATCAATAACTCACATATATTCTTGAAAACATAATAGGTTCAGATATGAAATCATGGCACTCGGGCCCTAGTGACAAGCATTAAGCATAGCAAAGTCATAGCAACATCAATCTCAGAACATAGTGGACACTAGGGATCAAACCCTAACAAAACTAACTCGATTACATGATAAATCTCATCCAACCCATCACCGTCCATCAAGCCTACACTGGAATTACTCACGCACGGCGGTGAGCATCATGAAATTGGTGATGGAGGATGGTTGATGATGACGACGGCGACGGATTCCCCTCTCCGGAGACCGGAACGGACTACAGATCAGCCCTCCCAAGAGGTTTTAGGGCTTGGCGGTGGCTCCATATCGTAAAACGCGATGAATCCTTCTCTCTGATGTTTTTCTCCCCAAACACGAATATATGGAGTTGGAGTTGAGGTCGGTGGAGCAACAGGGGGCCCACGAGGCAAGGGGCGCGCCCAGGGGGGCAGGCGCGCCCCCCACCCTCGTGGACAGTAGGTGGGCCCCCTGGCCTTGATTCTTTCACCAATATTTTTAATATTTTCCAAAAATAAGTTCCGTGGAGTTTCAGGTCATTCCGAGAACTTTTGTTTCTGCACATAAATAACACCATGGCAATTCTGCTGAAAACAGCGTCAGTCCGGGTTAGTTCCATTCAAATCATGCAAGTTAGAGTCCAAAACAAGGGCAAAAGTGTTTGGAAAAGTCGATACGACGGAGACGTATCATCTCCCCCAAGCTTAAACCTTTTCTTTGTCCTCAAGCAATTCAGTTGATAAACAGAAAGTGATAAAGAAAAACTTTTACAAACTATGTTTGCTCTTGTTGTTGTAAATATGTAAAGCCATCATTCAAGTTTTCAGCAAAGATTATGACTAACCACATTCACAATAACTCTTAGGTCTCATGTTTACTCATATCAATGGCATAATCAACTAGCGAGCAATAATAATAAATCTCGGATGACAACACTTTCTCAAAACCATCATAATATGATATAACAACATGGTATCTCACTAGCCCTTTCTGAGGCCGCAAAACATAAATGCAGAGCACCTTTAAAGATCAAGGACTGACTAAACATTGTAATTCATGGTAAAAGAGGTCCAGTTATAGTCATACCCAATATAAATTAATAGTAATGGGTGCAAATGACAGCGGTGCTCTCCATCTGGTGCTTTTTAATAAGAGGGTGATGACTCAGCATGAAATTAAATAGATAGGCCCTTCCCAGAGGGAAGTAGGGATTTGTAGAGGTCCCAGAGCTCGATTTTAAAGCAGAGATAAATAATATTTTGAGCGGCATACTTTCATTGTCAACATAACAACCAAGAGATGGTGATATCTTCCATGCTACACACATTATAGGCGGTTCCCAAATAGAATGGTAAAGTTTATTCTCCCCCTCCACCACAAGCATCAATCCATGGCTTGCTCGAAACAACCAGTGCCTCCAACTAAGAACAGTCCCAGGGGGGTTTTGTTTGCAATTATTTTTATTTGATTTGCATAAAGCATGGGACTCGGCATCCCGGTGACCAGCCAGTTTCTCGTGAGTGAGGAGCGGAGTCCACTCCTCTTGAGAATAACCCGCCTAACATGGAAGATACGGACAGCCCTAGTTGATACATGAGCTATTCGAGCATACAAAACAGAATTTCATTTGAAGGTTTAGAGTTTGGCACATACAAATTTACTTGGAAGGGCAGGTAAATACCGCATATAGGAAGGTATTGGTGGACTCATATGGAATAACTTTGGGGTTTAAGGGATTGGATGCACAAGCAGTATTCCCGCTTAGTACAAGTGAAGGCTAGCAAAAGACTGGGAAGCGACCAACTACAGAGCGACAACAGTCATGAACATGCATTAAAATTAATAAACATTGAGTGCAAGCATGAGTAGGATATAATCCACCATGAACATAAATATCGTGAAGTCTATGTTGATTTGTTTCAACTACATGTGTGAACATGTGCCAAGTCGAGTCACTTAAATCATTCAAAGGAGGATACCACCCCATCATACCACATCACAACCATTTTAATAGCATGTTGGCACGCAAGGTAAACCATTATAACTCATAGCTAATCAAGCATGGCACGAGCAACTATAATCTCTAATTTTCATTGCAAACATGTTTATTCATAATAGGCTGAATCAGGAACGATGAACTAATCATATTTACAAAAACAAGAGTGGTCGAGTTCATACCAGCTTCTCCCATCTCAATCAGTCCGTCATATATCATCATAATTGCCTTTCACTTGCATGACCGAACGATGTGAATAATAATAAGAGTGCACGTGCATTGGATTAAGCTGGAATCTGCAAGCATTCAATAAACAGGAGAAGACAAGGCAATATGGGCTCTTGGGTAATTCAACAACAAAGCATATAAGAGCCACTTCAACAATTTCATTATGATCTTCTCCTATCGACCCCCAAAGAAAAGAAAAAGAAATAAAACTATTTACACGGGAAAGCTCCCAACAAGCAAAAGAAAAATGGGAAATATTTTTGGGTTTTCTTTTAATTATTACTACTACAGCAAGAAAGTAAACTAGCTAAAAGCTACTACTAATTTTTTTGGTTTTCCTTAAGGTTTATTAAACACACAAGAAGAAAGCATAAAAATAAAATAAATTAGCATGGATAATACAATGAAAGATTATGATCACCGACATCTAGCAATGAGTGTGTGAACATAAATGTAATGTCGGTGGGAAATACGTACTCCCCCAAGCTTAGGCTTTTGGCCTAAGTTGGTTTATTGCCACGGATAGCCTGGCAGATATCCATTGTTGTAGTTGGGGTCGTACTGCGAAGAGGAGGACTCCAATTGCCACTGATTGGCAATCATCTCCGGATCCCACTGGTAATTAGTCTGTCGTGGAGGATCAAATTGTGGTTCCGGCTGTGGCTCTGTGGCTGACGTAGGATTCCGGTAGGCGTGAATGGCCGCCAGCGAAACGAGATACTGGCCTGCAGATAGATCAAACAAGGAAGGTGAGGGAGTCCGGGATTAGGGGGTCCTTGGACAGCCGGACTCTATACTTTGGCCGGACTGTTGGACTATGAAGATATAAGATTGAAGACTTCGTCCCGTGTCCCGATGGGACTCTCCTTTGCGTGGAAGGCAAGCTCGGCAATTCGGATATGTAGATCTCCTCCCTTGTAACCGACTCTGAGTAACTCTAGCCCCCTCCAGTGTCTATATAAACCGGAGGGTTTAGTCCATAGGACAACAACAATCATAATCATAGGGTAGCTTCTAGGGTTTAGCCTCTACGATCTCGTGGTAGATCAACTCTTGTAATACTCATATCATCAAGATCAATCAAGCAGGAAGTAGGGTATTACCTCCATCGAGAGGGCCCGAACCTGGGTAAACATTGTGTCCCCCGCCTCCTGTTACCATCCGCCTTAGACGCACAGTTCGGGACCCCCTACCCGAGATCCGCCGGTTTTGACATCGACATTGGTGCTTTCATTGAGAGTTCCACTGTGCCGTCACGATAAAGGCTTGATGGCTCCTTCGATCATCGACAATGATGCGATCCATGGTGAGGTTTTTCACCCCAGACAAATCTTCGTATTCGGCGGCTTCGTACTACGGGCCAACTCGCTTGGCCATCTAGAGCAGATCGAGAGCTACGCCCCTGGCCGTCAGGTCAGGTTTGGAAACTTAAACTATACTGCCGACATCCGCGGAGACTTGATCTTTGACGGATCCGAGCCTATGTCAGGTGCGCCGCACAGTCACGACGAGGATGACTTAGCTCTGCCGTCGGACGGTATTCGGGAGATCACACCTGTGGCTACTCTGGCCCTCAATCCGGAGCAGATTGCGCCGTCCGGGGATGGGTGGATGGACCCCGCCACGGAGGCCGCACACTCAGCGGCGATAGAGCCGAATACTGACTTCACCTCCTATGAGACCCGTGTTGCCGGACACTTGGATTCGTCCCCGGCCACGGGCTCCGAACCGCCTGCGTCCGTGCCTATCGAATCTGATTGGGCACCGATCATGGAGTTTTCCTCCGCGGATATCTTTCAGCACTCACCACTGGGCGATGTGCTAAACTCATTAAGGTCTCTCTCCTTGTCAGGAGACCCTTGGCCGAACTATGTCCGGCTGGAGTGGGATGCGGACGACGAAGAAATTCGCTCCCCACCCACCACCCACTTAATAGCCACTGTCGACGAGTTAACCGACATGCTTGATTTCGACTCCGAAGACATCGACTGTATGGACGACGATGCAGGGGAAGAACAGGAACCACCGCCCACAGGGCGCTGGACTGCCACCTCATCATACGACATATACATGGTGGATACACCCAAAGAAAACAATGACGAGGAACGGAAGGATGCAGAGAAGCAACCAAAGCAACGACATAGGCACCGCTCCAAATCCCGCCTCGGCAAAAACAGCGATAACAGCGCAAGAAAGAATAATACCCCGGTCGACTCCAGAGGAAACGACGACCACATGGACCCAGCGACAGAGCAGGATGAGCAGACGGTGAACATAGTACGGAGCCGCTGTCCGACAACGGTGGCGCCGAGGGTAAAGCTAATCAACCTGTCTCCGGAGAGGAGAACAGTCCGGACGACGATGGACACATCATCCCGAAAAGGCACTTGGAGCAAGAGAACCTCCATAGAAGGCTTCTTGCCACCGCGAGGAGTCTAAAGAAGCAGAAGCAACGGCTGAAGGCCGCGCAAAATACACTCAACGGTAGATGGAACAAAGTGCCCGACACTGCAGAAAAGTACGGTGGCAGTCGCCACACAAAAAGCTATCCAAAGCGCAAGCTGCTGCCTGAATTCGATGACGAGGCTTTAGAGCCTATACAGCCGAAAAATAAAACGGCCGATCAGCCGGATCGACCATCCCGTGGCCGCGATAGGGCGGCTAACGATGTCGGTATGACCAGGTCCATCTATGGATCTAGGAAGCGCGCTCCAGCACAGAATCAAAACCGAACACTACAACCGTCAGAACGCTATGACACATCCAAATACAGGGGTGCCGCGCACCCCCTATGCTTCACCGATGAGGTGCTGGATCACGAATTTCCAGAGGGATTCAAACCCGTGAACATAGAGGCATACGACAGAACGACTGACCCTGGGGTCTGGATTGAGAACTTTATCCTTCATATCCATATGGCTCGCGGAGATGATCTCCACGCCATTAAATACTTGCCCCTCAAGTTGAAAGGACCAGCTCGGCACTGGCTGAAGAGCCTCCCTGAAAACTCAATTGGAAGTTGGGAAGAGCTTGAGGATGCTTTTAGGGCTAATTTTCAAGGGACCTATGTCCGGCCTCCGGATGCAGACGATTTAAGTCATATAATTCAACAACCCGGAGAGTCAGCCCGACAGCTTTGGAACAGATTCCTCACTAAGAAGAATCAAATTGTCGACTGCCCGGACATCGAAGCCTTAGCGGCTTTCAAACACAGTGTCCGGGACGAATGGCTCGCCAGACACCTCGGCCAGGAAAAACCGAGGACAATGGCAGCCTTAACAAGCCTTATGACCTGCTTTTGCACCGGCGAAGATAGTTGGCTGGCCCGTAGCGGCACCAGCGACCTAGGCACATCCGAAGTCAGGGATGGTAATGGGAAACCGCGACGCCATAAAAGCAAGCGTCAAAGCAATGAAGACAGCCCAGACAACACGGCCCAATCAAAACGCAGACTAAGGCATAGCCTAGTGGTGGGAAGGGGCTGATGCCTTCCCACCCACCCAGGTTCAAGGCATGGTACTTGCAATATGGGTTTGTTGCACCAATTATACTGTAAGGGGTTCCCTTACAGTCTTTCTGTAAAAAAAACAAAAAACACGGCGGTAAACGCCGGATTCAGGGGCTCTCAACCCGGTCAACGGAAAAAAGCCATTTAAAGGCTGCAGAGATGGACCGTCCAGCCTAAACAAGATTCTAGACAGATTATGTCAGATTCATGGCACCTCCGACAAACCTGCAAATCACACCAACAGAGAATGCTGGGTCTTCAAGCAAGCCGGCAATCTAAACGCCGAGCACAAGGGGAGGGAGACACCAAGTGAAGACGAGGATGAGCCTCGCCGGCAAAACACTGGGGGACAGAAAAAATTCCCACCAAAGGTCAAAATAGTGAACATGATTCACGTAACAAAGAGGAGGAGCAAAGGCGCACTCCGAGACGTATGCACCGTGGAGCCCCTCACCCAAGATCAACCCTTGGTCGGCCTGCCCGATCACTTTCGATTGCAGGGATCACCCGACTAGTATCCGGCACGGAGGATCTGCTGCCTTGGTGCTAGACCCAATATTTAACGGATACCATCTCACCCGAGTCCTTATGGACGGCGGCAGTAGTCTCAATCTGATATATCAGGACACAGTCCGCAAAATGGGGATAGACCCGACAAGAATTAACCAAAGCAATACTACCTTTAAAGGAGTAATACCAGGCCCAGAGGCCCGCTGCACGGGCTCTCTAGTACTAGAGGTTGTATTCGGTTCTCCCGACAACTTCCGAAGTGAAAAGTTAACCTTCGACATCGCTCCATTCCGAAGCGGCTATCAAGCACTACTCGGAAGAACGGCCTTCGCTCGTTTTAACGCAATACCGCATTACGCTTATCTTAAGCTCAAGATGCCCGGTCCACGTGGCACCATCATAGTTAGCGGAAACACAGAGCGCTCCTCGCATACGGAAGAATGTGTGGCGGCTTTAGCAGCCGAACACTGACTGGCCTCTCCAACCAGAATAAAGGATCGGTCGTCAAGACAGTGGACACGGCTAGACGAGTCCGGCGCAACACTGGCTGTAACAGCTCAGATAAACCTAATATTGGGTTGATGGATATACCCCATAGGTGGTGCTAGGGGCTTCCCGCATGTAAAAAGAACTACAGTTCGGGTTGACCTTATTTAGATTGAATTTTAATGGTTTATTAAGAATAACCAATTTTTCGCACGAATACTTTCACCTGAGTTTTTCTCTTTTACAGACGATAATCGTGCTACACCCTTCCCGGATACGGCACAACGGAGACACAGGCGCAGACGTGCAGCAGGGCCCCGCTCAAAGGTTTCTTTTTAGATTAAGACCCTGTGTAAACCTTTCTTACTGTCTCTTGTTGCTTCACACCCTCCGGATACTCAACACAACCGAGAGGGATGCTGGCGTTATTGGCATTTCGCCATGTCAGACTAATGCACGTACCTGGAAATTCAGGGTTCATTATCAAGGGCGTTACTCAGCCCGGTATATGTTGTAAAGACCGAATACCTTAGGGAGTGTTCAGCGTCGCGAGTTTGGCCTTATATGCATTAGCTCCGAATCATGTCTTTGGTCAATAGTTGGGTTTGCCCGGCTCCCGTGTTTTGCTACCTTACGTTCCGCTCTATCGGCTAAGGTGGCACCGGGAGAACTACTGCGATTGTGCCCTGGTTCATCTGGACGAGCACCTCAGTAGAGAAAGCCGAAAACTGACTGTCATGATAAAGCGCGAGACTGGTCAACCACTCGATGACTCATCGGAATCTTCGCGATTCCTCCGCATTAACGAAGGACCGGTTTCCCGGTCATGTATGTACGCGCACCGTATTCGGATAGACGCGGAAGTACCAGGGGCTATATAGTAGCCCCACCGTCAAACTCCTATGGCTAAGTGAAAGTGTTAAAGCAATATAGTCTGATTGCCTTGTTCGCCGCGCTATCACCTCCTTAATGGACCAAGACGTTGGATCAAGTGTGAATACGCGTTTTTCCAAAACACCCCCGCATTATATGCGTGGGGGCTGAAGCCGGCGACTGCAAACTTTCACGTTATATACATACATAAACGGCCGCACAGGAGGCATCATAATACTTTCAGGCAAAAGTATAAACACAACCTTTATAATCAAAATAGCATTGTTTTTACAATTGGGATACATGTCACTAGAACATGATACTCTTCGCGCACTGAGCCTCTATTAAACGAGCGCCTTCTAGGACTTCTTTAAAATAGTGCTCGACCGATACCTGGCCTACGGCCGAACTCTGGGTTGCAATAGCGGTGGCCTCCATATCTGCCCAGTATGTCTTAACACGGGCAAGGGCCATCCGCGCACCCTCTATGCACGCCGACCTCTTTGCAGCGTCGATATGCGGCACAGCACCAAGGAATCGTTGCACTAAACCAAAATAAATATTCAGCCTTGGTCCTTCCGGCCAAAGATGATCCACGACAGACCTCATGGCAAGCCCGGACAACCTATGGAGCTCAGCCCACTCGGCCATTGGCTCATTTAATAGCAGCGGACGCATTGGAGCACTGAACTGCGACCAGAACAACTTTTCCACTTCATGATCTTTTTGATCTTTGAAAAACTCAGTCGCATCAGCAGCACTCGTTGCCAAGTCCAAGTACGCGTCTGCAGCACTCCATAATTGATCCAGAGGGGCATACTTCAGATCTCCGAACTTCGTCCGCAACAAAAAGGGCTTCCCAGCCGTGATATCTCCGGCTTGACGAAGCTCCTGCTTCCTCGCTCTGATTTTAGAGCGGGTCTCCTTGGCTGCTACCATGGCTTTCTCTTCGAGAAGCTCATACCGGTCGGCGGCATCCTTAAGCTCAACAGCCATCTTGGCTATTTTATCTTCGCTCTGGCGATGAGCAGCCTGTTCGGTTCTTAATTCTTCGACCACCTTTAGGGCGGCCGTATCACTTCTCCTCGCTTGTTCCTTGGCTCGGGCAAGCTCCGCCCGAAGGGTCTCCACGGCGGTAGCTCCATCTGCAGTCACAACATATTATAGATACTAGCATCATGCCCCTCTTAATATCTGTTAACCACCGGAGAATACATACCCTGTGCCCGTCAAGCCGCTTGTTTACAAGCACGATGTCGGCATCTTCCGCATCAAGTCGCCGCTCCAGTTCGGCAAACTCACAAGTCCGGCCAGCCACCGGACCCTCAGCCGCCTGCACATAAAAGCAGCATGATCATTACCTGGGACTATGATCCTCTGTTTGCCGCCTTTGGACAGCAACCAGAGTCTCAGGGGCTACTATCTGCATAGGGCACTCCTAGCGTGTGCGGTACCGTCGAAATATATATATATATATATTACTTTGCGTACCTCAAAGCCTTTTAGCAGGCTCATAAATGCTTCATGCAACCCACTTTTGGCAGATCAAATCCTCTCAACCACCGTACCCATTAAAGTACGATGCGCCTCTGAGATAGCCGCTTGCTCCAGAAGACCCATCAGTATGTCCGGTTGTGCACCGGACAGTCCCGGACTCTTTCTGTTGCTCTCCTTAGGAGCCGAATCCTCCGGACTTCGGGTGGCCGAAGGGTTACCTTCTGGCCTTGACGGATCAGGAGAAATCCTCCGCGACGACACCTCAGGGTCGTCCGCCTCATGAGGCAGGGAGACAGGGGGAGGCATTTCACTCTCCATCATCCCCGGAAGAAGATCCCCCCAAGACGAACTCTGTCGAGAAGGGCTACGGTCCGAACTGCAAGACATACGTCTCGGTTATTGTCCTCGGGGACGAAGCAGGATATATTTACCAAAAGTACTCTTGTTCACTTACAGCTCGGTGGAGGGCTGACCCCCTTGCGGGCACAGTGCAGTAAGGACGCCCTCCGGGGCAGGGCCCCCTGGCGAAGGTTTCTTCCCTTGTTTGGAAACCCTTGTTTCCAAATCTTCAGAGGCGGTCCTTTTCCTTCCTTGGGGAGAGGGAATTTCAGATTCTTCTCCCCGATTATCCTCCTTCGCGGAAACACTAATTCCCCCGATTTGGATGAGTAATGCGTGAGGCCCACTTTCGGCTTCTTTATTCCTCCCTTTATCTTGCCCTGATGGCGCTTGATAAGGTGCGAGCTCAAGCATCCTGGCTAGTACAGGATCCGGTGAGCCTTCGGGAAGGGGGGCCGAACACCTGATCATCTTCGCCTTTTTTATCCAGTCCTGGTCAAAGAGCGATTTTTCAGAATGATGTTGTGACAAATTAAAAGACAGCGTGTTCGGTCGCAGAATTACTTACGTGGGTATCTGGACGGTTGCAGTTTAGACCCGCATCCTCGGTGGTGTCCGGACACTTTATTCGTGATCCGAAGAACAACCCATACATCCCTTCGAGCGTCACGCCGAAGAATTGCTGAATAGTCCGCGGTCCTTCCGGGTTGAACTCCCACATACGGAGAGGTCGGCGTTGACATGGCAGGACCCGACGAACTAACATGACTTGCATTACCTTGACAAGGCTGACATCTCTCTTGAGGAGATCACGGATGCGACTCTGCAATGTCGGCACGTCATCAACTGGCCCCCAGTCAAGCCCCTTGTTGACCCATGACGCCAGTTGTGGCAGGGGGCCCGAACGGAAGGCGGAGGCAGCTGCCCACTTAGTACTTTGGGGAGCTGTGATGTAAAACCACTCCCGCTGCCATAGGTCGTACATCTCCGGGAAGGAACCCTTTGGCCATGGAGCATCGGCGCCTTTGCTTATTATGGCACCTCCGCATTCTGCGTGTCGCCCATCGATCATCTTCGGCTTCACATTGAAGGTCTTGAGCCATAAGCCGAAGTGTGGAGTGATGCGGAGGAAGGCCTCACACACGACGAGATGTGAAGGATGGAATCTAGAGCTAGATCATGGCAATCGAGCCCGTAATAGAACAAAAGCCCTCTAACAAAGGGATCAAGACTAAAGCCTAGCCCTCGGAGGAAGTGGGAAACAAATACGACACTGTCGTTGGGTTCGGGAGTAGGGATGACCTGCACTTGAGCAGGCAGCCTGTGCGAGATTTCGGCGGTCAGATACCTAGCTTCTTGATGTCCTCCTCTGTGATAGAGGAGGGTATCCACCGGCCTTGAAGGTTGGATCCGGACATGATTGAAGGTCTGAAGCGCTTAGCCGGAGCCTCGGGTGTTGGAATTCGAGGTGGGGGAAGGGAAGGATCGAGCGCGAGAAGAAAAGGACAGGCCTTGGCCCCTTTATAAAGAGGGTGAATATCAAGCGTCCTCCGCGTGGCCGTTTGGAACTTGCCTAAAATCGAGGAGTCATACCAACGGACACGATTGGGTTGCCCGCACCCGTATTGATGAGAATCCCGTGATAAGAGGAAGACGATCTCTGCTTCGACAAGACGTGCCAATAAAACCGCCTCGCAACACGTGCAGTGGCAGGCTGGGAAAAACGGTTCGTCATGACCGGACCACGGCAGAACGTCACGCTATGAAAAGTTGTCAGCAGATTAGATTTGTGGAAATATTATACTCTCTACGGTGGTATGTGGAATTTTTTTTGCAGAGCCAGACACGATCCTAGTGTTCAAAATCTTCTATGGAGTATTCGGAGGAAGAACCCGCCTTGCAATGCCGAAGTTGTCATTGAAGCCTGGTTCAGGGGCTACTGAGGGAGTCCTAGATTAGGGGGTCCTCGGACAGCCGGACTATATACTTTGGCCGGACTGTTGGACTATGAAGATACAAGATTGAAGACTTCGTCCCGTGTCCGGATGGGACTCTCCTTTGCATTGAAGGCAAGCTTGGCAATTCGGATATGTAGATCTCCTCCCTTGTAACCGACTCTGTGTAACCCTAGCCCCCTCCAGTGTCTATATAAACCGGAGGGTTTAGTCAGTAGGACAACAACAATCATAATCATAGGCTAGCTTCTAGGGTTTAGCCTCTACGATCTCGTGGTAGATCAACTCTTGTAATACTCATATCATCAAGATCAATCAAGCACGAAGTACGGTATTACCTCCATCGAGAGGGCCCGAACCTGGGTAAACATTGTGTCCCCGCCTCCTGTTACCATCCGCCTTAGACGCATAGTTCGGGACCCCCTACCCGAGATCCGCCGGTTTTGACATCGACAGAAGGAGAAGGCAAGGTAATAGTCTCAGGGTGATGTTTATCAAAGAACAATTTGTATTTAAGTGCCCCTTCCCTATTCTTAACAATGAAATCATGTGCTACCATACTCTTATAATCTAAATAAACAGTGGGCAGCAATTTTTCTTCTTTTTCATAGTGCCTAATAGGTATGTTATAAAATGTAGCAAGGCGTGAAGCATAGACACCTCCAAAGATGGGGCCCTTTGTACGGTTCAGACTTAACCGTTTGGCAATAATACCGCCCATACTAATAGGTTCATCGCGGAATAAACCATGGAACAAAATAATAATATCAGGAACACTAAGGTTTCCACAGTTTCCGCGACCAATTAAGCAACGACTAGCAAATATTGCAAAGTAGCGTAAAACAGGAAAATGTATGCTAGTGATTCTTGCATCGGAAACCTTCCTAGTTTCCCCTACAGTAATAGTATCAATAAACCCGTCCACATCTTTACGATGTGGTTCCTCTAAACTACCCTCGAAAGGTATTTTGCAAACCCTGCAAAATTCATCTAGTGGCATCTTCTTAACCACATCATATAAATGAAACTCTACTGAAGGAGGTGATTACTTAG
Organism: Triticum aestivum; assembly: GCF_018294505.1. Classification (NCBI taxonomy): domain Eukaryota; kingdom Viridiplantae; phylum Streptophyta; class Magnoliopsida; order Poales; family Poaceae; genus Triticum; species Triticum aestivum. Next base: position 100,886,265 of record NC_057802.1, read on the forward strand.
GATAATAGTAGAAGTTTTGCACAAAACTATTGGTGAGTAAGAGATACTGTTCGCGTTGGTCGCGGAGGAAGTCGGTGAGGCCTGCATTCTTAGCCAATTCATAAAAAACATCATAAATCCCGGCTGCTCTCAAGAAATCATCGGAAGGCCATTCACCCGGCCGAACCTCCGCGGTGCTAGGCAGATTATATTTGGGCCTCTCTGCTTCTTCACTTTGCTTTTCCTTCGAGCTTCGGCTCGATGAGCCCCTCAAAAATCTCTTCATCATTTTTTGAAAAATTCTGAAATTTTTAGTAACTTCAAATAAAAGTGAATCAAGCTCAACAAAATTCATAGCAACTACTCCTACAAGTGCCTAGGGCCTATATCATGCATTAGAACTACTTGGAACCATATAAATTTGACATGCAAGCTCAAGAACATGGTCACCTAGGCAGCACAAATTTGCAATGAATAAAGCACTAGAACAAAAACTAATTGGACCAATGGAGGAGTCACATACCAAGGAACAATCCCCCCAAGCAGTTTTGTGAGAAGTGCTTTGAGCAAGGAGATCGAAAATCGCAGCAAAATGAGCTAGAACTCGTGCTTGAGCTAGATGGTGATTTTTTTGGGAGGAAGAAGTGTGTGGGTGCAGGAATAAGTGAAGGGGAACCACCATGGGCCCACGAGGCAGGGGGCGCGCCCTGGACCCTCGTGGCCAGGTGCTTGCTCCCCCTGTTGTGTTCTCAGTGCCAGATATTCTCAAATATTCCAGAAAAAATCATATTAAATTGGCAGGCCATTAGGAGAACTTTTATTTTGGGGTATTTTTATATTGCATGGATAATTCAGGAAACAGACAGAAAAATACTATTTTTACTTTATTTCAACTAAATAATAGAAAGTAAAAGAATGGTACAGAAGGTTGTGCCTTCTAATTTCATCCATCTCATGCTCATCAAAAGGAATCCACTAACAAGGTTGATCAAGTCTTGTTAACAAACTCATTCTGAATAACATGGAACCGGAGAAATTTCGAATAACACTATGTTACCTCAATGGGGATATGCACATCCCCAATAATAAGAATATCATATTTCTTCTTGACAGTAGGTAGAGGAAATTCAAAACCTCCAAAAATAATCGATGGAATTTTTCCAATAGAGTTGATACTATGAACTTGAGGTTGTTTCCTCGGAAAGTGTACTGTATGCTCATTACCATTAACATGAAAAGTGACATTGCCTTTGTTGCAATCAATAACAGTCCCTACAGTATTCAAAAAGGTCTTTCAAGAATAATAGACATACTATCGTCCTCGGGGATATCAAGAATAACAAAGTCCGTTAAAATAGTAACATTTGCAACCACAACAGGCACATCCTCACAAATACCGACAGGTATAGCAGTTGATTTATCAGCCATTTGCAAAGATATTTCAGTAGGTGTCAACTTATTCAAATCAAGTCTACGATATAAAGAGAGAGGCATAACACTAACACCAGCTCCAAGATCACATAAAGCAGTTTTTAACATAGTTTCTTTTAATGGAGCATGGTATAGTTGGTACTCCTGGATCTCCTAGTTTCTTAGGTATTCCACCCTTAAAAGTGTAATTAGCAAGCATGGTGGAAATTTCAGCTTCCGGTATCTTTCTTTTATTAGTAACAATTTCTTTCATATACTTAGCATAAGGATTCATTTTGAGCATATCAGTCAAATGCATACGCAAGAAGATAGGTCTAATCATTTCAGCAAAGCGCTCAAAATCCTCATCATCCTTTTTCTGGGATGGTTTGGGAGGAAAAGGCATGGGTTTCTGAACCCAAGGTTCTCTTTCTTTACCGTGTTTCCTAGCAACAAAGTCTCTCTTATCATAACGTTGATTCTTTGATTGTGGGTTATCAAGATCAACAGCAGGTTCAATTTCTACATCATTGTCATTACTAGGTTGAGCATCATCATGATCATCATCATTAACATTATCACCAGGCTCATGTTCATTACCAGATTGTGTTTCAGCAATCAGAAATAGAAATATCATTTGGATTCTCAGGTGTGTCTACAACAGGTTCACTAGAAGCATGCAAAGTCCTATCATTTTTTTCTTCTTTTTAGTAGGACTAGGTGCATCTAAATTATTTCTCTGCGAGTCCTGCTCAATTCTCTTAGGGTGGGCTTCAGGATACAAAGGTTCCTGAGTCATTTTACCGGTTCTAGTAGCCACTCTAACAGCATAGTCATTATTCTTACTATTCAATTCATTGAGCAAATCATTATGAGCTTTAAGTACTTGTTCTACTTGAGTGGTGACCATAGAAGCATGTTTACTAATGAGTTTAAGTTCACCTTTAACTCTAGACATATAATCACCCAAGTGTTCAATCATATAAGCATTTTGTTCTAATTTTCTACCAAAATAAGCATTAAAATCTTCTTGCTTAAGCATAAAGTTATCAAATTCATCCAAACATTGGCTAGCAAACTTAGTAGGAGGGATTTCATCTTTATCATATCTATAGAGAGAATTTACCTTTACTACCTGTGTCAGGTTATCAAGACCATGAGTTTCTTTAATAGGTGATGGATTAAGACCATATACTTCTTCAACAGGCGGTGAATTAAGACCATGTATTTATTCAATAGGAGGTAAATTCTTAACATCTTCAGCTTTAATACCTTTTTCTTTCATAGATTTCTTTGCCTCTTGCATATATTTAGGACTGAGAAATGGAACACCCCTCTTCTTCGGAGTTGGTTTAGGAATAGTCTCAGGAAGTGTCCAATTATTTTCATTGGTCAACATATTATTCAATAGAATTTCAGCTTCATTCGGTGTTCTTTCCCTTAAAACAGAACCAGCACAACTATCCAGATGGTCTCTGGAAGCATCGGTTAGTCCGTTATAAAAGATATCAAGTATTTCATTTTTCTTAAGAGGATGATCAGGCAAAGCATTAATTAATTGGAGAAGCCTCCCCAAAGCTTGTGGGAGACTCTCTTCTTCAATTTGCACAAAATTATATATTTCCCTTAAAGCAGCTTGTTTCTTATGAGCAGGGAAATATTTAGCAGAGAAGTAATAAATCATATCCTGGGGAGTACGCACACAACCAGGATCAAGAGTATTAAACCATATCTTAGCATCACCCTTTAATGAGAACGGAAATATTTTAAGGATATATAAGTAGCGAGTTCTCTCATCATTAGTGAACAGGGTGGCTATATCATTTAATTTAGTAAGATGTGCCACTATAGTTTCAGATTCATAGCCACAAAAAGGATCAGTCTCAACCAAAGTAATTATAGCAGGATCAACAGAGAATTCATAATCCTTATCAGTAACAAAGATAGGTGAAGTAGCATAAGCAGGATCATATTTCATTCTAGCATTCAGAGTTTTTTGTTTAAGCTTAGCTAATAATTTCTTAAGATCACTTCTATCATTGCAAGCAAGAAAGTCTCTTTTAGTTTCTTCATCCATAACATAGCCCTCAGGCACAACAGGCAATTCATATTTATTAGGGGGAGAGTCTTCATCATCACTATCATCAATATTATCAGTTTCAATAATTTCATTCTCTCTAGCCCTAGCAAGTTGTTCATCGGGAAATTCACCAAGTGGCACAGTAGTATCAAGCATAGAAGTAGTTTCATCATAAGTATCATGCATAGCAGAAGTGGCATCATCAATAACATGCGACATATCAGAATTAATAGCAGAAGCAGGTTTAGGTGTCGCAAGCTTACTCAAAACAGAAGGTGAATCAAGTGCAGAGCTAGATGGCAGTTCCTTACCTCCCCTCGTAGTTGAGGGATAAATTTTTGTTTTCTCGTCTTTCAAGTTCCTCATAGTGACCAGCAGATATAAATCCCAAGTGACTCAAAGAATAGAGCTATGCTCCCCGGCAACGGCGCCAGAAAATAGTCTTGATAACCCACAAGTATAGGGGATTGCAACAGTTTTCGGGGGTAGAGTATTCAACCCAAATTTATTGATTCGACACAAGGGGATCCAAAGAATATTCTCAAGTATTAGCAGTTGAGTTGTCAATTCAACCACAACTGGATAACTTAGTATCTGCAGCAAAGTGTTTAGTAGCAAAGTAGTATGGAAGTAACGGTAACGGTAGCAAAAGTAATATTTTTGGGTTTTGTAGTGATTGTAACAGTAGCAACGGAAAAGTAAATAAGCAAAAAACAATATGTGAAAAGCTCTTAGGCATTGGATCGGTGATGGAGAATTATGCCGGATGCGGTTCATCATGTAACAGTCATAACATAGGGTGACACAGAACTAGCTCCAATTCATCAATATAATGTAGGCATGTATTCCGAATATAGTCATACGTGCTTATGGAAAAGAACTTGCATGACATCTTTTGTCCTACCCTCCCGTGGCAGCGGGGTCCTAATGGAAACTAAGGGATATTAAGGCCTCCTTTTAATAGAGTACCGGACCAAAGCATTAACACATAGTGAATACATGAACTCCTCAAACTATGGTCATCACTGGGAGTGGTCCCGATTATTGTCACTTCGGGGTTGCCGGATCATAACACATAGTAGGTGACTATAGACTTGCAAGATAGGATCAAGAACTCACATATATTCATGAAAACATAATAGGTTCAGATATGAAATCATGGCACTCGGGCCCTAGTGACAAGCATTAAGCATAGCAAAGTCATAGCAACATCAATCTCAGAACATAGTGGATACTAGGGATCAAACCCTAACAAAACTAACTCGATTACATGATAAATCTCATCCAACCCATCATCGTCCAGCAAGCCTACGATGGAATTACTCACGCACGGCAGTGAGCATCATGAAATTGGTGATGGAGGATGGTTGATGATGACGATGGCGACAGATTCCCCTCTCCGGAGCCCCGGACGGACTCCAGATCAGCTCTCCCGAGAGGTTTTAGGGCTTGGCGGCGGCTCCGTATCGTAAAACGCGATGAATCCTTCTCTCAAATTTTCCCCCCGAACACGAATATATGGAGTTGGAGTTGAGGTCGGTGGAGCAACACGGGGCCCACGAGGCAGGGGGGCGCGCCCAGGGGGCAGGCGCGCCCCCCACCCTCGTGGACAGGTGGTGGGGCCCCTGGCCTTGATTCTTTCGCCAATATTTTTAATATTTTCCAAAAATAAGTTCCGTGGAGTTTCAGGTCATTCCGAGAACTTTTGTTTCTGCACATAAATAACACCATGGCAATTCTGCTGAAAACAGCGTCAGTCCGGGTTAGTTCCATTCAAATCATGCAAGTTAGAGTCCAAAACAAGGGCAAAAGTGTTTGGAAAAGTAGATACGACGGAGACGTATCAGCAACCAATAGTAAACATAAATGACGAAGTTCCTCATACCCAAACTAATTAACTAGAGCGATCTACGCTAGTTCAGGACCACTGTTTAGTTACATCACATAGTTTCACTGTGCATAAATTCAAAGTTTAACCATAGAAAGATAGTAGTGACACATTGTCATCGACAATCAGTCCTCCATGTCGGCGGTCCAATCTTCATAGTCAGGGAGGAAGCACCCGAGCTTCTTGAAAGGCTTCAGGGCTAGATGTTGAGTGAGTAGCAGTGCTCAGACATCTTCCCGCGTGATTGGCCCATGGTAGAACATCCCTATTGGTTCAAGGACCTGCTTCATGATCACTTGGGCAAGTTCACATTGTACGTGATAAAACTCAGCTCTGATTTGATGATCCGGTTTGCTTCCTATGCTTGTGGCCCAGCTGACAATCTCGGCATCGTTGGTAGTAGTTGACATGCGAAGGCAGTTATTATCCCTTCTGTACTCGAGTAGGTGATGCATGAGGTAGAATCCATCAGCCATACTGGTGTGCGGTTGCTGGATGCAGCAGAAGTTGGTCTTATGACCAAAATCCAGCCCGCGATTCCTGTACTTTTTCACCTTGATATATCCACCAGACAGGCTGAAGGTTAACAGGGCACTATCAAGAACACTCTTTATGTGCTTGTAATCCTTTTTCCTGAGGTTCTTCGATGAGTCCAAGTACATAGCATGGGAGTATTCCAGGGACAGAACGATGAGGACGCCCCCCCCCCCCGCTGCACAAATTAAGTACACCTCAAATTAGCCTCCATGCTTACAAAGGAATGATTAACACTTACGAAAGGATATGTGCGGATGACTTATGATACGTCTCCAACATATCTATAATTTTTTATTGTTCCATGCTATATTATATTCTGTTTTGGACATTATTGGGCTTTATTATACACTTTTATATTATTTTTGGGACTAACCTATTAACCGGGGGCCCAGCCCAGAATTGCTGTTTTTTTGCCTATTTCAGAGTTTCGAAGAAAAAGAATATCAAACGGAATGAAACCTTCGGGAACGTGATTTTCGGAACGAACATGATCCAGAGGACTTGGACCCTACATCAAGACATCAACCAGGAGGGCATGAGGTAGGGGGGCGCGCCTACCCCCCCCCCCCCCAGGCGCGCCCTCCACCCTCGTGGGCCCCCTATTGCTCCACCGACGTACTCCTTCCTCCTATATATACCTGCGTACCCCCAAACTACCAGATACGGAGCCAAAAACCTAATTTCACCGCCGCAACCTTCTGTACCCGTGAGATCCCATTTGGGGCCTGTTCCGGAGCTCCGCCAGAGGGGGCATCGATCACGGAGGGCTTCTACATCAACACCATAGCCTCTCTGATGATGTGTGAGTAGTTTACTTCAGACCTTCGGGTCCATAGTTATTAGCTAGATGGCTTCTTCTCTCTTATTAGATCTCAATACAATGTTCTCCCCCTCTCTCGTGGAGATCTATTCGATGTAATCTTCTCTTGCGGTGTGTTTGTTGAGACCGATGAATTGTGGGTTTATCATCAAGTTTATCTATGAACAATATTTGAATCTTCTCTGAATTCTTTTATGTATGATTGGCTATCTTTGCAAGTCTCTTCGAATTATCAGTTTGGTTTGGCCTACTAGATTGATCTTTCTTGCAATGGGAGAAGTGCTTAGCTTTGGGTTCAATATTGTGGTGTCCTTTCCCAGTGACAGTAGGGGCAGCAAGGCACGTATTGTATTGTTGCCATCGAGGATAACAAGATGGGGTTTATATCATATTGCATGAGTTTATCCCTCTACATCATGTCATCTTGCTTAAAGCATTACTCTGTTCTTATGAACTTAATACTCTAGATGCATGATGGATAGCGGTCGATGTGTGGAGTAATAGTAGTAGATGCAGGCAGGAGTCGGTCTACTTGTCTCGGACGTGATGCCTATATACATGATCATACCTAGATATTCTCATAACTATGCTCAATTCTGTCAATTGCTCAACAGTAATTTGTTCACCCACCGTAATACTTATGCTCTTGAGAGAAGCCACTAGTGAAACCTATGGCCCGGGTCTATTTTCCATCATATTAATCTCCCATCAACAAGCTATTTCCGTTGCCTTTTATTTTGCTTCTATTTTACTTTGCATCTTTATCATAAAAATACCAAAAATATTATCTTATCATATCTATCAGATCTCACTCTCGTAAGTGACCGTGTAGGGATTGACAACCCCTTATCGCGGTGGTTGCGAGGATTTATTTGTTTGTGTAGGTGTGAGGGACTCGTGCGTGGCCTCCTACTGGATTGATACCTTGGTTCTCGAAAACTGGGGGAAATACTTACGCTACTTTGCTGCATGACCCTTTCCTCTTCAAGGAAAAACCAACGCGGTGCTCAAGAGGTAGCAACTTACGTGGGATGATAAGGTAAGAGAATCACTGCCTTGTCCTTATTAACTATCATGAATTCGCCGAGGTACGTGCTCGCATAGTCACGGTGCTCTTTGCAAACTGCCAAGAAGCTCTCGTGCATATAGTACGAGTCCGTGACACAGATATATTTTATGTTCTCGATCCTGATGAAGTAGTTGAGATACAACCCATACATGCGGATGAACTGGAAATCCAGCTTGGTCATGTGGAACATGTCGTATATGTAGTGAAATCGCATGATGAACTGATTCGCGGGCCAGTTCTCGATGTACAACTTCCCAGCTGGCACCTTAGCCGCGTAAAGCGGGTATCCTGGTTTTTCCGCGATCAGAAGGCTTTTCTCTCTGGCCAGCACATCTTCATGGAGTCTCCCTAGATCATTGTTCAGTATGTGCTCTAGCTCTTTGGTAGGTAGGATCGGCTCGCCGGCGACATGGAAATGCTGCGCACCTTCGATAGGTATTCTGTCTACCACTCGGGGCTTCAGAGACGGCTGGCTGCTTGAAGCAGCTCTGGCGCCTTTAGGGCCTTTCTTGTCTGGTCTCCTCCTTTGCTTCTTGGCGGGTGGCGGTAGTGAGCCCACCATACCTTCCCTAACCACCACCCCCATGTCGTCAGGCTAATCAGTGGACGGCCCTCGGGGGGTTGCTGGGTACAGGCGGCATCTGGAGGCGTCTCCTGCGAGGATCGCTTGAAGAGAGAATTTTTGCATTCTGCCTTAGGACGTTCCGGCTCCGGCAAATCAGGCAGCATCAAGTCATCATCTCCACACTCATAGCCAAAGTCTTCGTCGTCCTGAGCCATCAATCCTCCATCGGTATTATACTTGTATGGGTCATCATGATCCTCCTCCATGTCATCATCAACATTTTCTTCTTCGATAGCGGGGGCGACATGATCTGACACTAATGGAGGCTCTCCCTCGCGTCGTACGCTATCACCCGCCATGACACGTGCAGGTAATTTGGTAGGTGGGTGATGTTCATAACTTCTTGAGGAGGTAGCGTTGGCGTGATACTAGGCGCCTCGAGACGAAGAAGAAACTTCGGCCAAGGCAAGAACCAGATCTTGCATGCGCCAATCATCTTAGGGGTCTCGTCGTCATCGACTGGTACCGGAGGAGGCAAATCCTCGAAGCCCCCTAAGACACTGGCCACGTTAACCATTAAGATGCCATCGGGCGCCTCTCGGTTGTGGAACATGCGGTCCTTTGGCTTCACAATCGTGTCCTTTCCCACAGCCACCTTCTGGCCCTTGATGTCCTAGAGTAGGGTGCACGGCGTGTCGTCGGCCTACAAAGGAGACATGTCTGTGACATTAAACATCCGAAAGGCAACTGAAATGAAAGACTATAGACATGCGGGTGAAAAGGGTATGACGCGTAATTACCGTGAGGGCGTCGAGCTCAGCCAGCGACGAAGGCCCACTGAGCATGCCAGAGACGGAGGTCGGGCTGCTATAACAGGAACGGGACCTTTTGCGGTTGCTTGGGCAGGTGTTGGTGCTGTGGTGTTTGCCGAATTGCTCCCGACAAAGCTGGGAAGGGGAAAGTCCTCCGGCTGTGCATTTGGATTGCTCTTCGACCAATTGAAAATTGGTGGAATCAAGCTGGACACCGCGTCAGTGACCGCTGCATTGACTACCCCGAGCAACTCTTCTTTGGTCTCAGCTTTGGTCTTATTGACCACAATCGCAACCTTCTCGTCGATGCTCTGCTGAGTGATGACCAACCGTCTCTTCCTTCTTTCCTTTGGCTCCTCGTGGTAGCACGTCTTCCACGAGGCGCCATCTCCGACGCTGTGCACACGTCCATAGGACGGCGGCTTGTCCACCGGGACCTTTTTCAATATGTTGAGGGCCCGGTTGAATGGGGTGTCCCACTTGGGCCTCGCCAAAGACTGTGACGACTCATCGCTTTTGGCTGCCTTTTGGTGCTGCTCTTTCTGCAAAAGGAACGTGGATGGTTTACTAATGTGACAAAACTTGCAGTCGAATTGATTGGAAGCTAATATGATAATGTGGTAATATAACAATTACCAGAAGTCTCATGAACTCCCTCGTGTTCGGGTCCGTGTAAAAGATATTTTTGACTTTGTCCCACATGTACCGGGCCCTGATCCAGTCATGCTCCAGCGGGTCGGTGAACTCCGCCAAGGGGTCTGGGATTCCATGACTTTCATGTTCGGCGTCCTCCTTGGCCCATACGTGCCTCTTTGCCTCGTAACCATGGCTTTCGAGTCAGTGGGGAGGCGTGTTCCTGGCCTGGAGCGCCTTCATTTTCTCCGACCTTGCCTTGACTTCTTCTTTACCACAATTCTCCTTGAATTTTGCAAATTCCTCTTCCGTTATTGTCGATTATCAGCATGAATCTTGGACCACGGTTCATTCTTCGCAATCGCTTTTTTCACCCGAACTTTCCAGGAGGACAAGTCGTTGGTGAATGTCACCATCGCCTTGTCGTTTATCTTTGTCATGGCGACGTCGTCCCACGGCTCTTTATATTTGCCTTCATTCCGGCCGGGGAACATGAACCTATTGTCCAACTTCTTTAGGAGCATGTGCTCCATATGTGGTATCTGCTTCAACCTCTCGCCGTTGATGTTCACGGTTTCCCTGAGGATGCATCCAAGTTGATTTCCCCAGCACGAGCGCACATCCTCCGGCGCCGTTGGCTCTAACTTCTTGGGGTGCATCTCCGTGACCACAATTTGTCCGATGCCAAGATCATTTGGTCTTCGTGTCCTCTTCTTCTTCGTTGCTTTACCGGCTATGACAGCATTTTTGTCGGTCTCGGGGTGGTGTCGGTGCCGGTGCCAGTGTCGGCATCGGTGTCGGGGTTGGTGCCACTGCCGCCACCATGCAACCCCATCTGGTGTTCGTCCAGGTAATTGAAATAGTGATTTGCTGCCTCGATGGGGTCTGCAAGGCGAGAAGAACCACCCACGACTTCGGCGTCGGTAGACATGTTTCCTATTCAACAATTGTAATAAAAGATATAATGAAGAGAAAAATGGGGCCTATATTTGGTCGGAATGTTGATTCATTCCCCTTCCGGCAAATCCCGGGTACTCCATATGTACTAGTTTCTAGCACAAGTCATGTCGAAAATCACGAAAATTTTCGGCATCACCTTTGTTAAAAGTGGACATATGGAGCACCTGAAATTTGTCGGAACAGAAATGAATCAACATTCCGACAAACATAGGCCACTCGGATATTTTTCGACATTCAACCAACATTGCAAAACCAACATATAACATCAATGACATATATCATTCAAGCAAAAGCATGCTTGTACTTAAATACACAAAAATGACAAAAAATAGCTACAAACTTGCTCCTAGGGTTCATACATAGCTAACTCCTAGCACAAACTTGCTCTCTCTCTCTCTCTCCCTCTCTCTCTACTATTTTTGCTAACTTGCTCAAGATTTTGCTAACTTTGCTAAATTTGCTATTGTTTCTTTAATTTGCTACTATTTTTATACCTAATTTTTTGCTACTGTTTTTTTTAATTGCTACTGTTTTTTAATTGCTAATGTTTTTTAAACTTTGCTACTATTTTTTTTAAAAATTTGCTACCATTTTTTATACCTAATTTTTTGCTAACTTGCTACAAAAATTTGCTAACTTCCTAAAAAAACAAAAAACAAAAAAATGCTAATCAGCTACGACCCTAATTTGCTAAGAAAAGTTGATAACTTTGCTAAATTTTCCAACTTTGCTAATTTTTTTGCTAAATTTGCTAACTTACCCTAAAATTTGCTAAATTTTCCCTAAACAGAGAGAGAGGAGGGCAGGGGAGAGGGAGTCTTATGAAGAGGGAGCTCGGGCTTGGGCGGCGGTCGTCGAGGGCGGCGGACGGCGGCGGCGGCGGCGAGGTCGAGGGCGCGTGGGCAGGGGAGAGGCGGGGGCGGCGTTGTGGTCGAGGGCGGGTAGGGGAGACGCCGGTGAGGACGAGGGCGGGCTCGGGAGACGGCCGGCGACGAGGTCGACGGCGGCCAGGGGCGACGGACGGCGGTCGAGGGTTGGCAGGGCGACGGCGGTGGCGAAATAGTGGGGGAAGAGGGTGGGAGAGTAGTATGGACTTGGCAAAAATTGAGCCCTCGTGGTGGTTAACTCAAAATAGTAGTAGTGCTAGTTTAGGACCAGCGCTATAGCTAACTTAGCTATATGGGTGGGTTGTAATGCAGCGCTACTGCTAATGGCACATAGTAGTAGCGCTTGTTTAGGATCCAGCGCTATAGCTATATTAGCTATAGTGCTGGTTCACAATCCAGCGCTACTGCTAACTGTTCCAATTTTTATTATTTTCTTTTTATTATTTTCCTTCTCTAGTTTTTAGTTTTCTTTTCTTTATTATTTTCTTTTCCTTTTTTTCTACTTTTCTTTTTCTTTTGTACTGCTTTCTCCCTTTTGTTTTAGTTCTTTTGTTTTTCTCCCGACGACGGCGTCTCCCTCTCCCCCACTGTGCGAATATCGCCGGAACCATGCATGTGGTGGTAACATATCAGTTGACCGATAACGTTTACTTCAATGCGTACACAAAATAGATACATATATATATATATGTAGGTTTCTGATCAGCTGTGTCGACGACGTTTCACATTGAGCTTCTTCTTCCCTTTCTTGTTCGTTGCCGAGTAATTGAGCCCCTCCTTGTGACTTTTCCGGAGCCATGGAGTGTGATCTTTCTTAGGTAATGTAGTCTTGATTCTTCTTTTCACGTATGCTTCATCGTCATCGTCATCTTCCCTCATCGGGTTGCCGTATTGGTCGTAGTATTCCTCGTTGGTGACTCCATCCATTCCGACGATGCTCCTTTTGGATCTCCTCGTGACAACATGCCTGGGATTGGCCGGGTCGGTTATGAAGAAGCATTGTGTCATGTGCTTAGCGTGTACCCATGGCTCATTTTTGGCGATGACGTTAACGTTCACGGGAGTGCTCTTCATGTCGGGTATAGACATGCTGGTGAAATACTTGTTTTCTCTTACGACGTCCTTGGCCCATCTGACACGAAACATCGTCGCATCGTGCATTCCAGCATAGTCAAGCTCCCAGATCTCTTCGACCCTTCCGTAGAATCTTTCAGTTGTACCGTTGGCGTCAGTCACACATTAAATTGTCACCCTGGAGTTCTGGTAATCACTATCCATGTCTTTGGCCTCCGTGTAGAACATGTACCCATTGATATCGTAGGACTGATAGGTCGCGATCTTGGGCGCGGGGCCATGTGCTAAGGCGTGTACGAGCAATCTGTCCGAACTTCCCTCTTCCGGGGGGTTTTCAAGAACTTGCTCTTTGAACCAACGAAAGAAAGTGGCGTTGTGCTCTACAGTAACTTGGACATCCGTCTTGAGCATCCCCTTATCATGGTACTTCTTTGTGATGCTTTCTTTGTGCCGTGCCACATAATCATCTACCACATCTAGGTGTTGTAGCACTACTAAGTTAGCCCTGCCAAAGTCGTTCCATCGATCTAAGTAGTCCACGTGCAATTCCCTCCGGCCGTTGTTGTGACCATCTCCTTCAAGCTTCCCATCGTGCTTCTTGACGGGCAAACCAACAACAGGGTCTCCGACGCGTATATAATTCTCGCAAAAGGAGACGCACTCATGCGTCAGATACCCCTGGACGATGCTCCCTTCGGGACTAGACATGTTACGAATAAATCCTTTGATGACCCCATTTATCCTCTCGAACGGCATCATGCTGTGAAGAAATGTCGGCCCGAGGTCGATGATGTCGTCCACGATGTGGACACACAGATGCACCATGACGCCAAAGAATGCGGGTGGGAAGTACATCTCAAGCTCACATAGTATGACAATGATCTCTTCCTGTAGCCTTCGGAGCTGCTTCACACTTATGGACTTTCGAGAGATAACGTCGAAGAAGTTGCAGAGACCAGTAAGCGTGTCACAGACGTGCTTCTCCATTATCCCTCTAATGGCAATCGAGAGTATCTGCGTCATCATCACGTGACAGTCATGACACTTCATCCCGCTGAACCTTTTCTTCTTGCGGTCTAGAAATCTGCTTATCTTCCCACAGTAACCGGAACTGACTTTGATTCCCATAAGGCACTTGATGAATTGATCGATCTACTTTGCACTTAAGGTGATGCAATAAGGTGGGAAATAATTCGCCTCCTTCTTGTTGATTTTTCTGCCCCTTTCCCCCTCCTCCGTCTCCGTCTCCTCCATCAACTTTTTACGGTGGAGATCTTTCCTGATCTTCAAATCTTCCAAGTCTTTCCTTGCCTTTGGCCCATCCTTGGTCTTCTCCGGCATGTTCATCAGTGTGCCAAGAAAGCTCTTGAGGACATTCTTCGTAATATGCATTTGATCAAGGCAATGAGGTGTGTCGTGATTGGGCCAGTACTCCAAGTCCTAGAAAACAAACCTCGTTTTCCATACCTTCACCAGCAGCTCCGGTGCCTTTTTGATCTTTCCCGGCGTGGGGCATTGTTCCCAGTTTCTCAATAGCTCATCGATTTCGGCACCGCTCCTCTTATGTGGAGGTCCTCAAAGCTCAACCAACCCATTGAATAGATCTCCATGCTTTCTCCACGGGTCATCCTTCTCGAGCCATCTACGACGCCCCATGTACATGATTTTCCCGGACCCGCCATCTTTCATTGATGTAAACTGCTGAGACGTTGTATCATCCATGCACCTCGTGCATCCGCAGTATCCATGGCACACCTGGCCTGAGGTGTACCCGTAACCGAGATAGTCATGCACCGTCGTCATAAGCGCGGCTCTCATATGGAAATACTCTCCTTTGCTGGCATCCCATGTCCATGCCAGTGTTTTCCATAACGTGTGTAGCTCCTCTTGCAGAAGCCCCATCTCCAGGTTAATACTATTTCCCAGTTGTTTCGGCCCTTGAATCAGCATGATCATGTGTATGTACTTTGTCTTCATGCACTTCCATGGGGGGAGGTTGTACATCCATACAAACACGGGCCATGTGCTGTGGTTGGTGTTCTGGTTTCCAAACGGATTCATGCCATCGGTACTCGCACCAAGAATGATGTTCCTTGGATCTTCTGTAGCAAATCCATATACGACGTTGAATGCTCTCCACTGGCTACCATCTATGAGGTGTCTCAGCCTCGGATCATCTCCATCGCCGGGCTTCTTCCTCTCCGCGTGCCAGGGCATGAGCTTTGCTTCCTTAGGATCTATGAAATACCGCTGCAGACGGGGAGTGATCGGAAAGTACCATACAACTTTCTGAGTAGCTTTCTTTCCTGCCTTCTTGTATCGAGAAGCATTGCACACTAGACAGCTGGTTTTTTCTGCATGCTCCCCCCGATAAATGATGCAATCATTGATGCATGCGTGATACCTAATGTGCGGTAAATCAAAAGGGCAAACGATTTTCTTGGCTTCCTCAACACTAGTAGGACATAGGTTCCCCGCGGTAAAAACTTTATTATGTAGATACTTCAAATGCTCATCGAGGCTTTTGTCTGTCCATTTGTTTTTGGCCTTCCTCTTTAGAAGTTCGAGCGTGAAACTCAAGTGGGTCACCTCGGGATCGCAACCGTCATACAATGGAGTCCTCGAGTCTACTTCAAGTTGCGCCAGCTTGGCCTCCTCTCTAGAAGCAGCTCTCTCACTAGTCGTACTCTTGCGAAGGAGGTCTGGAACATGAGGGTCATGCACGACTGCAGTTAGTAGCGTCAAAGACTGCGGCGTGACCGCCGCCTCTTCTCCGCCATGTCCGGACTCTTCTTCGCCGTGTATGGAATCTTCTCCACCGCCGTCATTTCCGGACTCTTCCTCGCCACCATGTCTGGCGCCATCATCTTCGTGTCGATCGGTCATCTCTTTGTCTAGCCCCATGTCATTATTCCCTGCCATGTGGACGTCCTTCTCATCATTACCTTCTTCACTTATCCACTGAGTATAGCCATCCATGAAACCATTCATCAGCAGGTGCACCTTCAAGGTGCCACGATCAAAAGGGTCCAAAAGGACTCCTTACTTACATCTTGCACACGGACATCTAATCCTAGTCTGATTATTTGCATACATGTCCATCACCGCGGATTGCATGTACCACTCCACTTTCCATCCACTCACCTTCATGACCGACTGCACGGTATAACAAGCAAAATGGTTATAAAATAAATAATGCATGCTTCAAAGTCATATAAAATTTTGGCATGACCTTGCCTAGAAATAGGACATATTGAGTTTGCTCAAAATTCACCGAAACGGAAATAAATCGACATTTCGGCAAAACATAAGCAACTCGAGGGCATGTCACTCGCACAAATCTCTCCATATATATCCCAAACACACATATTCTCATTCACACACATATTTCCATTCTTGAAATGAACGACTTTTTACTCACCTATATATCTTCCGAGAGAGACTGAGAGCACGCGGTTAATTAGATGATGAGAGAGAACGATCGAGAGAGCACGTGTGGATGGCTAAATAGCTAGCTTGATCTAGTTGTTGGGGAGGAGAGGTGAATCTTGCTAGCTAACTAATGGAGAGGGGTTATGGTGGAGGGGCATTAATTAATGGGGAGAGAAGAGAGGTGTAGGAGAAAGAGAGAGGCCATTTATGGAGGAGGGTGCCATTAATGAGAGAAGAGAAGTAGGAGGAAGAGAGAAGAAAAGCAACAATGGTGGAGAGTGGAGAGGGGAAAGGAGGGGGAGAGAGGGCAAAGTGGGGGAGAGGAGGGGGAGGGGTGGAAAGGTGGCACCAGCCGCAACTAGCAGTAGCGCTGCTTAGCAAAAAGCATTGCTGCTATGGGACTTAGTAGTAGCGCTCTCTAGGAAAAGTGCTACTACTAAGTGGGCCCCATTAGCAGTAGCGGCGTGGTAAAATCAAGCGCTACTACTAAACTGTTAGTAGTAGCGCTTGTTTCTATACATCGCTACAACTCCAGCTACCGTTGGTGGCCTCGTCTGGTCCCACATAGTGGTAGCGTGTTTTTGCTTCCCAGCGCTACTACTACAGAGTTACTAGTAGCGCCTGCCGGGAAAAGCGCTACTGCTAAATAGCAGCAGCGGTTACTATTTTATAGCGCTACTACTATGCTACTGTGTATAAGCATTTTCCTCTTAGTGTATCAGTAAAATATGTTGATGGAAAATAAGCACATTGCAGATTCATCAGATTAATTCAAGCCACATGGAAAACCCATTTATCCAAACCAAGCATGATTAAGAACTAGGAAATGTAGCACTTTTATATGTTTCTCATGTATTAAGTGCAGCCAAATTTGATTTGTTCCTCACATGCACAACAATACAAAATTCTACCCACGACAATTTGGACATCGCATTGCAGAATTTAACCAAGCAGTTAACTAAACACCACAACAAATGAACCAAATATTAACTGAGCACCACATTGCACAATATAACATACTCCTAATAGAAGATCAGATAGTTAACCAAACCAAGCATGCTTAACAACTTGGAAATATAGCAATTGTATTTGTTTCTCATGTATTTACTATAGCCAAATTCAATTTATTCCTCACATGGTATACAATAACAGAATGCACCCACAACTATTGAACATCGCATTGCAGAATTGAACCAAACAGTTAACTAAACACCACAACACAAATGAACCAAACGTTAACTGAGCACCACATTGCATAATGTATAACCAAACCAAGCATGCTTGAAAACTTGGAAATATAACAATTGTATTCGTTTCTCGTGTATTTTGTAAAGATAAATTCAATTTATTTCTCACATGGAAGACAATACAAAATTGCAGCCTGAAGAATTGAACATCACATTTGCAGAATTGAACCAAACAGTTAAATGAAGATGACAACTAATTAACAAAACAGTTAATAAGTGAGCACCACACTGCACAACATATAGAACATATACACTAGAGCAACAGATTGCATGGTAAAATTAGATAACACAATTCACTAGAATTTGTGAAGGAAAGGCAGGAGCAGCACACGCAACGGGTAAACCGAGCATGCTTAACCGGCGTAGCTAGCAAATGGCAAGGTGCTCCTCCAAGATCTGGGGGTCGGCACGAATGGCAGCCATCACGACCTCATCCGCGCGTGCAGCCGCGATTTGCTTCTCTGCTGCCAAATGCTCCTTGAGATCCTGGCTATACTGCGTGCACCATGGCTTAGGGCGGCACTTATTTGGTGGAGGGGTCGGTGATTTGGGTGGAAGGTGTTGCGCTTGCACCGGCGGTCGGGGCATGTGGGATGTGGAAGGAGGAGGGGGTGGGGGTCGGGTGTGGATTACCCGCCTGGATAGATGAGGCCGAGCAGCGTGAAGGAGGGTCGCCGGCGAGGAGGCGGCACTGCAAGCAAGGAGTGAAGGTTTCAACTTGGAAAGGAGGTGGAAACAGGGGAAATGTGGCTTTTTGTAAGGGGGAGAGGGCGGGGAGGTAGATATTTACGCGGAAGCCGAAAATTTGGAATCGCTTCAGCGAAAAAACCGGCGTGCAAAGTGTCATCAGACACGGTCCCTTATTCAGAACTGTGTACGATATGTGAACATCACAAACAATTCAGATAGCTTAACCCGTGTGTGATGAGTTTGAACGTCAAAAATTTTGGTTCAAATTTCCATGGTTACAGTGGTCATCCACGTCATTGCATAATTTGGCTACACAAAGGAGACTATAGCACACCCACGCTTCTTAATCGAGCAAGTTCGGCAATTAAATAGAGCTAGCTGACCTAAACATTACTCTAACAAATTAAAGATCGGCGCTCTTAATTAAACAAAACAAAGAGTACTAGTACTACGCCTGGTGCTCGTCGATCTCTGCCGCCGCCTCCATGTCCAGCTCGCGCCTGACGGTCTCCTGGGGAAGGGGCTCCATGGCATCCATCGCACCATACTCGGCAAGCATCTCGCTATCCGCGTCTGCCATCTCTTTGGAAAAGGCAGCCACGAGCTGGGCATGAGCGGCCGCTATCTGGGCTTGGACGGGATCCTTCGTTGCAAGGTATGCGGCGGAGGAATGGACGGCTGCTCGAACGCTCTCGGCGATTGCCAACTCTTTGGTTGTGGGTTTCCGACCGTTGTCCGAGAAGCTTCGTTCGATTTGTGCGGTGACCGCCATGAGCTGGGCGTGGGCGACCTCGACATGGTCGTGGGCGGCCTCCATCAGGGCTAAGGCCGCCGCTGTGAAACGGACAGCTGTTGTGCCGCTCTCGCCGATTGCTATCCCCGAGGCAGATGTTGCTGTCACCACTTGAGAAGTAACAGCGGTCGTTTGGGCTGCCTTGGCCGCCCGGTCGCAGATTGCGGCCGCGCTCATGCACCTTGTTAACACGCGCATGGCGGCTGCGGCCGCACTCTCGCCGGAGTGGGCCACCGAAGTTGCCCTCACGACGCGGTTCCATGTGCCCATCTTTCACCGGCGACGATTGAACAGTGAAATGATATTTCGGGAGCGAGCTAGTGTGCTTGAGATGCCAGATGTGGACTGTAGCTGATGAACCTTCTCGCGTAAGCCATAGGCGTACTATACACTGACGGTGCTCCAGGATATTTTGTGCTGCATCTCACACGGTTGGTGATAATAAATTGTGTGCGATCTACTTGATTTTTCATATTGATTTGAATTACATAATGGGGTCACAGCGGCAATGGACGGTGTTTGAATTGCTAGACCTTTTATCTGTAGTGAACATGCAACTATATGTGTGTCGTAAAAGAATTGGAATTATTCAGGGTTCGTTTGAACATTTTATACATTAAATTGGTTTTCTAGCCATTTCAGGTGCACAATTCAAAATTAAACTACATGCACATGCTCCGGTGCACCAACATGGGTTGTAAAATAATATATGTGTCCATGGGTTTATGCTTATGTCCCATGCAAGAAATGGGAATGAAATTTGAACACCATGGCACCGTGGCTCTCCGGCAAACGTCGACGTACTTGCTTTTGTAATTCCAGTAAATCCAAAATTCGTCGGAAATTCATGAAACTTGGCATGCTATCATGGAGCGGCATCAACATACTGTGGTAAAAAATTTGTACCATTTGGGGCAGGTTTGGGTATAAGCTTCTCATAAACCAGAGCTTCTCACAACAAGTGTGATGGTTTTGGTAGTGAACGTTAGACCTTTCTGGACGAAACGGTATCCTTGCCTCTTCTCAATTTCAAATATTTTCCTAGTGTCAACATAGAACAACAGGAGTGTTGTGTCAATTTTTGGGATTTTTCGGGGTTCGCTTGAACATTTTTATACATTAACTGAGTTTTCTATGCATTCATGTGCATAATTCAAATTTAAACTATAGGCACATGCTCTAATGCATATAAATTAGTTGAAAATTCATATATGTGTCCTTGGTTGCCTGCTTAGGTCCCATGCAAGAAATTGGAATGAATGGCAAACACCCTACCACCGTCACTCGGCCGCAAACATTGAGATACCTGGTTTTTTAAATTCTAGTAAATCCAAAGCTCGTCTGAAAATCATGAAACTTGGCATGCTGTCATGGAGCGGCATCAACATGCTATGGTAAAAAAATTTGTCCCAATTGGGGCAGGTTTGGGGATATGCTTCTTAAAAACCAGAGCTTCTCACAACAAGCGTGATGGTTTCGGTAGGGAACGTTTCACCTTTCTGGACGAAATGATATCCATTGCCTCTTCTCGATTTCAATTTTTTTCCTAGTGTCAACATAGAACAACAGGTGTGTTGTGTCAATTTTTGGGAATTTTTGGGGTTCGTTTGGACATTTTTATGCATTAATTGAGTTTTCAATGCATTTATGTGTGTAATTCAAATTTGAACTACATGCACATGCTCTAATGCATATAAATTGGTTGAAAATTCAAATATGTGTCCTTGGTTGCATGCTTAGGTCCAATGCAAGAAATGGGAATGAATGTTAAACACCCTGCCACCGTCACTCGGCCGCAAACATTGAGATACCTGGTTTTTCAATTCTATTAAATCAAAAACTCATCTGAAATTCATGAAACTTGGCATGCTATCATGGAGCGGCATCAACATGCCGTGGTAAAAATTTTGTCCCATTTGGGGCAGGTTTGAGTATATGCTTCTCACAAACCAGAGCTTCTCACAACAAGCATGATGGTTTCGGTAGGGAACATCCCACCTTTGGGGACGAAACGATATCCATTGCCTCTTATTGTTTTCAAAAAATTTCTCATGTCAACATAGAACAACAGGAGTGTTGTGTCAATTTTTGTGATTTTTCGGGGTTCGTTTGGACATTTTTATGCATTAACTGAGTTTTCAATGCATTTATGTGCATAATTCAAATTTGAACTACATGCACATGCTCCAGTGCATATAAATTGGTTGAAAAATCAAATTTGTGTCCTTGGGTGCATGCTTAGGTCCCATGCAAGAAATGGCAATAAATTTCAAACACTAGGGCACTGTCACTCGGCCGCAAACATTGAGATATCTGGTTTTAAATTCTATTAAATCCAAAACTCGTCTGAAATTCATGAAACTTGGCATGCTATCATGGAGCGGCATCAACATGCCATAGTAAAAAATTTGTCCCATTTGGGGCAGGTTTGGGTATATGATTCTCACAAACCAGAGCTTCTCACAACAAGCATGATGGTTTCGGTAGGGAATGTCCCACCTTTGGGGACGAAACGATATCCATTGCCTCCTATTGCTTTCAAAAAAATTCTCGTATCAACATAGAACAACAGGAGTGTTGTGTCAATTTTTGTGATTTTTCGGGGTTCGTTTGGACATTTTTATGCATTAACTGAGTTTTCAATGCATTTATGTGCATAATTCAAATTTGAACTACATGCACATGCTCTAGTGCATATAAATTGGTTGAAAAATCAAATATGTGTCCTTGGGTGCATGCTTAGGTCCCATGCAAGAGATGGGAATGAATTTCAAACACCAAGGCACCGTTGATTGCCGGCGAAACATTGAGATACCTGGTTTTTAAATTCTAGTAAATCCAAAACTCGTCTGAAATTCATGAAACTTGGCATGCTATCATGGAGCGGCATCAACATGTCGTTGTAAAAATTTTATCCCATCTGGGGCAGGTTTGGGTATATGCTTCTCACAAACCAGAGCTTCTCACAACAAGCATGATGGTTTCGGTGGGGAACGTCCCACCTTTGGGGACGAAATGATATCCATTGCCTCTTATTGCTTTCAAAAAAATTCTCGTGTCAACATAGAACAACAGGAGTGTTGTGTCAATTTTTGTGATTTTTCGGGGTTCGTTTGGACATTTTTATGCATTAACCGAGTTTTCAATGCATTTATGTGCATAATTCAAATTTGAACTACATGCACATGCTCCAGTGCATATAAATTGGTTGAAAAATCAAATCTGTGTCCTTGGGTGCATGCTTAGGTCCCATGCAAGAAATGGGAATGAAATTCAAACACCGGGGCACCGTAGATTGCCGGCAAAACATTGAGATACCTGGTTTTTAAATTCTAGTAATCCAAAACTCGTCTGAAATTCATGAAACTTGGCATGCTATCATGGAATGGCACCCGACATGTTGTGGTATTTTTCGTCTCCATTTTGAGAGAAGGCACACTCGAATAATGACAGCCAACAAAGGCATTTTGAAAAAAATAGCTGCCACTTTAATATCTCAAACGTTTGCATAATTCAAACCATGTGCGTTCTGTTAACTATTCACGTGACGTCACATGTCTTGGTTTTAATGGCTGTAGGAGGTGCCGTGCGGACAGATGCTTGACCTTGACTGAACGAGAGGCGTGCGAGCGCAGTCCGGTGCGCAGGCTGACCGAGAGGCGTGCAAGCTGTACTCGAATGCATAGGCCCACCAAGAAGCGTGCGAGCTGTACGCTGCGCAGGCTCACTGGGAAGCGAGCCCTTTGACTTCCATGGCCGCCCGCCTTCTTCTCCGTGCGCGCGCCCCCGTCAGCGGCATGGGACGCCGTCGTCGAACACTACCTCTTAGCGCCGCCAACTGCCGTCCTCCCGCGCCCCGCCCATCGATCCCAGGACGACATATAAATTCGTATGACTGAATGAGCAAACTTGCATTTTTCTCTCTTAATGTACAGACTTATCAAACAATTTTCTTTTGAAAAAAAACGTCAATGGTTTTTAAATATAAAACACTCATCGCAAATGTTTTAGTTAGAACACCCGTATGCACCGGGAGCTTCCCCAGGAAGCCAAGGGAAAATGTGCCGAGCAGGATTTTTGCGGCTCTTGATTGCAAACGTTTTAGATAGAACATCGTATGCAAAGTGAGAGCAGGATTTGTGCATCTCTTCAACACAAACGGTTCTTTTGGATGACCCGTGTGCAACCACTTACAAACAATTTGGTAAGATTTGCATCTGTCATATTGGGTATATGTTGCCATTTGTCAAACTGGAAAGATTGACATTGGTTGATCTAGTAACATTGCCATTTGTCAACCTTGTAACACTGCGTTTTGTCAAAATATGAAGCTGAAAATCACTAGCAGTATCTAATTTTTGCAACAAAAATTCAGTAATTAAGCAAAGATTTCATTCATAGATTAAGCAGTCGTTCTTAATTTATACAAACAGTTCAACTCGACAGCTGAACCGACCAAACTTTTCCCCAATTGTTGCCAACCACGTACTAAAATAGCTAGTTCAACTATATATACTAGCTAATTTGAAGTACGTTGTACAGTTCCACCACATCTATAGTTAGATGAAATGATCAAAATAGCCCCTAAATACTACTACTACTACTGCGGAGGGGCTTTGTACTACTTCCGGCTGCCTCTGCTCTACCGAGCGCGCTCAGTAAGAGGCGGAGGAGGAGGGGCCTACCGACGAGCTGGGCAACTGCAATACGGTGCCTGTCGCTGTTGCAGCTTCAGCGACGCTCACCTCGAAAGCCCTCTGCCGCTCCAGACGACCCCTCTCGAAGCGGTGGTTCTCCTCGTAGATCTGATTCCTTGCCTCTGAGGCGGCGTGTGCCGCGGCCATGGCGGCGGTAAGGCTCTTTGCATGCTTGACGAGGCGCTCATCCTTCTCCCAACTCAGTGTAGCACGCAAGGTTGCTGACGCACCTGCGGGCATCCACCTCCGCCGACCGCCTTCGGGCGGCGGTGGCGAAGCGGGTGATGAATCCGGCGGTCGGTGATGGGGTGGCGGCCACGACCACCACCTCCCGCCTTCGGGTCGCGGTGGCGGAGCGGGTGATGGCCACGGTGGCCGGCAGTGGGGTGACGGCCACGACGGCCAACCTCCCGCCTTCGGGCCGCGGCGGCGGAGCAGGCGATGGCCCTGGCTTTCGACGGTGGTGTGGCGGCAACGGCGGCCGGCAACAGCTGCCGATGGGCACCGGCTGCGGAGCGTGCGGTGGGTGTTCCGCGCACACCCAACAGGGACGCCACACGCACTACACTATGCCGGGGACTGCGCCGCAGCCGCGGTGTAGCCTCCCAGCTAGAGCTGCCCTCTGATGACGACGGAGTGGCTGAGCGACGACGACGGACCGGTGCAATTGGCGATTGTGGGAGAAGCAGACGAGATAAGCTACAGGGAGGGAGGGGAAAATGCGATGCAGGACTCGCTGGCCATGAGGATTTTTATAGCAGGCTGGTAAGCATTGGGATTTTGGGGGATTTCACCGAGTCGGGCGGGAAGCTTGCGCGGAAACCTGCGAGGTTGCGCGGGAACGGGCTCACCGACGATTCATTGGCGCCACTATTTGACCAAAGAACGCCCCGGCGCGCTGCGCAAGCTTGCGCTGTAAGCCGTCTACGGCAGCGGGGTGACAAGACGTGTGAGAGGAGGACGAAAGGCCATGTACACATACGGTTAATAAAAAAAAGTTTGCGATTTAATTACCTACTGTACCCCGTCTTAGTTTATAAGTATGATTTAACTAATAAAATACGAATGCATGTCGCCAAAGATTATATAGTTGGATTCGTATTTGAACATAGTTTCCAATTATATAATTTTTTATAACATGCATTAACATTTTGTTGGTTAAATCCGAGGGCAAAGTATGGCACAGAATATAAAGGGGACTATAGACTAGACGGAGGTGGTAGCACACAGTCGCTCTCTACGCAGCGACACAACTGTCGGCCGGCTTGCAGGCGACCATTTCCTGCGTGTTCAACTGCTCTATGCGTGTGGTTGCTTGTGGTTCAGGCAGCCGCAGCGCGCTCTGCTCGCGTCCCGCCGTGCGCGCTCTGCTCTCACGTCCCTCCGGGTGCTCTGCCCTCGTCCCTCCACGCGCGCTGCCAGTGTTTGGGGCCGGCGCACGATCACGCATGTTCGTGTGCATGTCGTTGCGCCGGGCGCGGTGCAACGATGAAGTTACCCGCTGCAAAAACTACCATGCGTACGCGCAGAGAATCCAGGCCGCCCGGCCCCCATTTATTCCTACGGCCATTTACCTTATATCTCCCACGTCACACGACACAATAAGCACACCCATGATGACACATACAGAGAGGACATCCAGCGGTTCCAATGGCGCTCCCCGTGGCTCCAATAGCGCTCCCAGTGGCCGACGATGACAACGACGGGCAGTTCACCACGCATCACGTAGTGGACACCCACGTGAGGGGGAATGCCCTCTCGGTGGTGTACACGAACGATCCGGTCTCGGTGGAGAGCTCCATCCAAACTATGGAGCAGTTCCTTGCCGAGAACAAATACCGAGTGGTCGGCTTCGACCTCGAGTACACCATGGGTCGTGTCGGGAACGATCAGAAGGTTGTCGTCGCCCAGTTGTGCGTGCGACATGACGTCCTCGTCTACCACTACCACCTTGCCACAAGGCCTTGCAGCATTTCTCCAGGTTTATCAACAGCTCCGACTACAGTTTCGCTACGGTGGACACCACCAACGATCTAAAATCGCTCAAGGTTTCAGACTTGAAATGCCCGAATCTTGTCAACATCCAGCACCACTACAAGGTCTGGGGCAGCGACAAAAACAAACTGAACTCCCTGGTTGACCTCGCCTCGGCCATCATCGACCCCTACTACATGAAGATGAAGAATGAGAGCAATAAGGACAAGAACGCCTGGCACAGTGTGTGGCATGAGAGACTGCATGAACAACATGTCAAGTACATGGCCATGGACGCGTACACAAGCTACGAGATGTATAGGCGGATCGTTGACATGAGGAAGTGTCTTCTTCCTGCCCCAGACGAGGGATCGAGCCACAGAGCAGTGGCGGGAGAGTCACAAGAAGTAGATGACTAGACGATCATTTCTCCTACTTTAGAATGCATGCAATTGTTTATTGAGGTGTGTGCGAATGATCTGTATAGTCACTTATGTAATTGGATGTTTATTTCAGTTATATATATACATACATACATACATACATGTTATTCTACTGTAGACAGAGCAAATCACACGGCTTATTAGCAGCAATCGTCTCTGTTATTATTGGTCTTCGCGCACATTTCTGATTACGGACCTATTTGTCGCGTATCACACACATCTTGTTCAGTTGAACCGTTTCCATTGTGTTGCCTAATCACACACAGTTCATCCTAGTGAACCGTATGCTGTATATCGCACACGCCTTCATCTGGCTGCCTGTTTTTTTGTTCCTCCTCATCCCAAACAGTTAATTGAACTAAACTGTATGCCCTGCATCACACACGCAACTAAAATCTGAACCGTGTTTGATGCATCCATCATCGCAAACGTTTTGCACCTTTTTGATGGGTTTTTTACACCACCGTTTGTGATTATGGCATCGCACATAGTTTCGTCGAAGGGTCTCTGATCGTAGTGTCGTGTTTGGACCATCCTATAGTAGTGATCTCCTAGATAGATCTTGCGTGAGCGTAGGAATTTTTTGAAATTGCATGCTACGTTCCCCAACAACTCGTTGATCAAAGATGGTTAAGGTTTCATGACCATGGACATGAGTTGTCATTTGATAACGGGATCACATCATTAGGAGAATGATGTGATGGACAAGACCCATATGTTAGCTTAGCATATTGATTGTTCAGTTTTATTGCTATTGCTTTCTTCATGTCAAATACATATTCCTTTGACTATGAGATTATGCAACTCCCGGATACCGGAGGAATGCCTTGTGTGCTATCAAACATCACAACGTAACTGGGTGATTATAAAGATGCTCTACAGGTATCTCCGAAGGTGTTTGTTGAGTTGGCATAGATCAAGATTAGGATTTGTCACTCCGAGTATCGGAGAGGTATCTCTGGGCCCTCTCAGTAATACACATCATAAGCTTGCAAGCGAACGACTAAGGAGTTGGTCACGAGGTGATGTATTACGGAACGAGTAAAGAGACTTACTGGTAACGAGATTGAACTAGGTAAGAAGATACCGACGATCGAATCTCGGGCAAGTAATATACCGATGGACAAAGGGTACGTATGTTGTCATAACGGTTCGACCGATAAAGATCTTCGTACAATATGTAGGAGCCAATATGAGCATCCAGGTTTTGCTATTGGTTATTGACCGGAGAGGTGTCTTGGTCATGTCTACATAGTTTTCGAACCCATAGGGTCCGCACGCTTAACTTTCGTTAACGATATAGTATTATATGAGTTATATGATTTGGTGACCGAATGTTGTTCTGAGTCCTTGATGAGATCACAGACATGACGAGGAGTCTCTAAATGGTCGAGAGGTAAATATTGATATATAGGACGATAGTATTCGAACACCGGAATTGTTCCGGAGTGTATCGGGTATTTGTTGGAGTACCGGAGGGGTTACCGGAACCCCTGGGGAGAATATATGGGCCATGAGAGGGGAGCACACCAGCCCACAAGGGGTGGCGTGCCCCCCTATGGCAGGAGGCTGAGTAGGAGAAGGAGAAGAGGGGGTTCCCCCCTTCCTTCTCTTCTTCCCTCTTCCCTTTTTCCTTCCAGCAATTATGGTAAGGGTGGGGGGCAAATTGGGGAAGACCCCAAGTAGGATTCGGCCTACTTGGGGCGCACCCTGGCTGCTCCCCTCCCCTCCCACCTATATATATGTGGGGAGGGGGGCGCCTAGAACATACATCATCAATTGTTAACCGTGTGCAGCGCTCCCCTCCACAGTTTACACCCCTGGTCATATCTTCGTAGTGCTTAGGTGAAGCCCTGCGCGGATCACTTCACCATCACCGTCACCATGCCGTCATGCTGACGGAACTCATGTACTACCTCGACACCTTGCTGGATCAAGAAGCCGAGGGACGTCACCGAGCTGAACATGTGCAGAACTCGAAGGTGTCGTATGATCGGTACTTGATCGGTCGGAGCTAGAAGAAGTTCGACTACATCAACCGCGTTGTCAAATGCTTCCGCTTACGGTGTACGAGGGTACATAGACACACTCTCCCCCTCGTTGCTATGCATCTCCGTGGATAGATCATTGTGTGTGCCTAGAATTTTTTTTTCTTTTTCCATGCAACGATTCCCAACAGGTAAGGGAGTGGAAAATGCTGGCTACAGATTATTCTTCTGCATCCTTTGACAATTATTGTTTCCGAGAAGAAAATTCCATAGCAGATAGGGTTGGGGAACGTAGTAATTTCAAAAAAATTCCTACGCACACGCAAGATCATGGTGATGCATAGCAACGAGAGGGGATAGTGTTGTCCACGTACCCTCGTAGACTGAAAGCGGAAGCGTTACCACAACGCGGTTGATGTAGTCATACGTCTTCACGATCCGACCGATCAAGTACTTAGAGACATAAGAGCAGAAGAAAAAATGGGAAAATTCCACCATCTCCCAAAAACAGATGTGGCAATCTTGAAGAGAAAATTATCTACCTTGCAAAGGTATCTCGGCGGGATCAAATGTATGACGAGATTGCCAGACTCTACATCTGCGGGCCGGTAGGCCAGCCAACTAACTCTTCAAATGAAGAACTGATTACTCCACATCTATGAACCTATCATTCCCCGCCCTACCGAACACACGGCACCTCCGAGTTCAGCACACATTCAACTCGATGACGTCCCTCGAACTCCGATCCAGCCGAGCTTTGAGGGAGAGTTCCGTCAGCACGACGGCGTGGTGACGATGATGATGTTCTACCGACGCAGGGCTTCGCCTAAGCACCGCTACGATATGACCGAGGTGGATTATGGTGGAGGGGGCACCGCACACGGCTAAGAGATCCAAGGGATCAATTGTTGTGTCTCCAAAGGGTGCCCCCCTCCCCGTATATAAAGGAGTGGAGGAGGGGGAGGGCCGGCCCTCTCTATGGCGTGCCCTAGGAGGAGTCCTACACCCACCGGGAGTAGGATTCCCCCCCCCCTTCCAAGTAGTAGGAGTAGGAGTCAAGGAAAGAGGAGAGAAAAGAGAAGGAAGGAGGGGGCGCAGCCCCTCCCCCTAGTCCAATTCGAACTAGGCCTTGGGGGGCGCGTAGCCTCTCCTCTCTCTTTCCCCTAAAGCCCAATAAGGCCGATATACTCCCCGACGAATTCCCGTAACTCTCCGGTACTCCGAAAAAATACCTGAATCACTCGAAACCTTTCCGATGTCCGAATATAGTGGTCCAATATATCAATCTTTACGTCTCGACCATTTCGAGAATCCTCGTCATGTTCCCGGTCTCATCCGGGACTCCGAACTATCTTTGGTACATCAAAACACATAAACTCATAATATAACCGGCATCGAACTTTAAGCGTGCGGACCCTACGGGTTCGAGAATAATGTAGACATGACCGAGACACGTCTCTGGTTAATAACCAATAGCGGAACCTGGATGCTCATATTGGCTCCCACATATTCTACGAAGATCTTTATCGGTCAAACCGCATGACAACATACGTTGTTCCCTTTGTCATCGGTATGTTACTTGCCCGAGATTCGATCGTCGATATCTCAATACCTAGTTCAATCTCGTTACCGGCAAGTCTCTTTACTCGTTCCGTAATACATCATCCCGCAACTAACTCATTAGTTGCAATGCTTGCAATGCTTATAGTGATGTGCATTACTGAGTGGGCCCAGAGATACCTCTCCGACAATCGGAGTGACAAATCATAATCTCGAAATACGCCAACCCAACAAGTACCTTCGGAGACACCTGTAGAGCACCTTTATAATCACCCAGTTACGTTGTGACGTTTGGTAGCACACAAAGTGTTCCTCCGGTAAACGGGAGTTGCATAATCTCATAGTCATAGGAACATGTATAAGTCATGAAGAAAGCAATAGCAGAATACTAAAGGATCAAGTGCTAAGCTAACGGAATGGGTCTAGTCAATCACATCATTCTCCTAATGATGTGATCCCGTTAATCAAATGACAACTCATGTCTATGGCTAGGAAACATAACCATCTTTGATCAACGAGCTAGTCAAGTAGAGGCATACTAGTGACACTCTGTTTGTCTATGTATTCACACATGTATTATGTTTCCGGTTAATACAATTCTAGCATGAATAATAAACATTTATCATGATATAAGGAAATAAATAATAACTTTATTATTGCCTCTAGGGCATATTTCCTTCAGTCTCCCACTTGCACTAGAGTCAATAATCTAGGTCACATCACCATGTGATTTAATACCAATAGTTCACATCACCATGTGATTAACACCCATAGTTCACATCGTCATGTGACCAACACCCAAAGGGTTTACTAGAGTCAATAATCTAGTTCACATCGCTATGTGATTAACACCCAAAGAGTACTAAGGTGTGATTATGTATTGCTTGTGAGAGAAGTTTAGTCAACGGGTTTGCCACATTCAGATTCGTATGTATTTTGCAAATTTCTATGTCAACAATGCTCTGCACGGAGCTACTCTAGCTAATTGCTCCCACTTTCAATATGTATCCAGATTGAGACTTAGAGTCATCTGGATCAGTGTTAAAACTTGCATCGACGTAACCCTTTACGACGAACCTTTTTGTCACCTCCATAATCGAGAAACATATCCTTATTCCACTAAGGATAATTTTGAACGCTGTCTAGTGATCTACTCCTAGATCACTATTGTACTCCCTTGCCAAAATCAGTGTAGGGTATACAATAGATCTGGTACACAGCATGGCATACTTTATAGAACTTATGGCTGAGGCATAGGGAATGACTTTCATTCTCTTTCTATCTTCTGTCATGGTCGGGTTTTGAGTCTTACTCAATTTCACACCTTGTAACACAGGCAAGAACTCTTTCTTTGACTATTCCATTTTGAACTACTTCAAAATCTTGTCAAGGTATGTACTCATTGAAAAAACTTATCAAGCGTCTTGATCTATCTCTATAGATCTTGATGCTCAATATGTAAGCAGCTTCACCGAGGTCTTTCTTTGAAAAACTCCTTTCAAACACTCCTTTATGCTTTGCAGAACAATTCTACATTATTTCCGATCAACAATATACTTATCAGAAATGTTGTAGTGCTCCCACTCACTTTCTTGTAAATACAGGCTTCACCGCAAGTCTGTATAAAACTATATGCTTTGATCAACTTATCAAAGCGTATATTCCAACTCTGAGATGCTTGCACCAGTCCATAGATGGATCACTGGAGTTTGCATATTTTGTTAGCACCTTTAGGATTGACAAAACCTTCTGGTTGCATCATATACAACTCTTCTTTAATAAATCCATTAAGGAATGCCGTTTTGTTTATCCATTTGCCAGATTTCATAAAATGTGACAATTGCTAACATGATTCGGACAGACTTAAGCATAGATACGAGTGAGAAATGCTCATCGTAGTCAACACCTTGAACTTGTCGAAAACCTATTGCGACAATTCTAGCTTTGTAGATAGTAACACAACTATCAGCGTTCGTCTGCCTCTTGAAGATCCATTTAATCTCAATGGCTCGCCGATCATTGGGCAAGTCAATCAAAGTCCATACTTTGTTCTTATACATGGATCCCATCTCAGATTTCATGGCCTCAAGCCATTTTGCGGAATCTGGGCTCATCATCGCTTCCTCATAGTTCGTAGGTTCATCATGGTCAAGTAACATGACCTCCAGAACAGGATTACCGTACCACTCTAGTGAGGATCTTACTCTGGTTGACCTACGAGGTTCGGTAGTAACTTGATCTGAAGTTTCATGATCATCATCATTAGCTTCCTCACTAATTGGTGTAGGAGTCACAGGAACAGATTTCTGTGATGAACTACTTTCCAATAAGGGAGCAGGTACAGTTACCTCATCAAGTTCTACTTTCCTCCCACTCACTTCTTTCGAGAGAAACTCCTTCTCTAGAAAGTATCCATTCTTAGCAACGAATGTCTTGCTTTTGGATCTGTGATAGAAGGTGTACCCAACTGTCTCCTTTGGGTATCCTATGAAGAAACATTTCTCTGATTTAGGTTTGAGCTTATCAGGATGAAACTTTTTCACATAAGCATCACAACCCCAAACTTTAAAAAACAACAACTTTGGTTTCTTGCCAAACCACAGTTCATATGGTGTCGTCTCAATGGATTTAGATGGTGCCCTATTTAATGTGAATGCAGTTGTCTCTAATGCATAACCCCAAAACGATAGTGGTAGATCGGTAAGAGACATCACAGATCGCAACATATCTAATAAAGTATGGTTGCGATGTTCGGACACACCATTACGCAGTGGTGTTCCAGGTGGCGTGAGTTGCGAAACTATTCCGCATTGTTTCAAATGAAGACCAAACTTGTAACTCAAATATTCTCCTCCACGATCAGATCGTAGAAACTTTATTTTCTTGTTACGATGATTTTCCACTTCACTCTGAAATTATATGAACTTTTCAAATGTTTCAGACTTATGTTTCATCAAGTAGATATACCCATATCTGCTCAAATCATCTGTGAAGGTCAGAAAATAACGATACCCGCCACGAGCCTCAATATTTATCGGACCACATACATCAGTATGTATGATTTCCAACAAATCTGTTGCTCGCTCCATTGTTCCCGAGAACAGCGGTTTAGTCATCTTGCACAAGAGGCATGGTTCGCAAGCATCAAGTGATTCATAATCAAGTGATTCCAAAAGCCCATCAGCATGGAGTTTCTTCATGCGCTTTACACCAATATGACCTAAACGGCAGTGCCACAAATAAGTTGCACTATCATTATTAACTTTGCATCTATTGGCTTCAATATTATGAATATGTGTATCACTACGATCGAGATCCAACGAACCATTTTCATTGGGTGTGTAACCATATAAGGTTTTATTCATGTAAACAGAAAAACAATTATTCTCTAACATAAATGAATAATCGTATTGCAATAAACATGATCAAATCATATTCATGCTCAACGCAAACACCAAATAACACTTATTTAGGTTCCACACTAATCCCGAAAGTATAGGGAGTGTGCAATGATCATATCAATCTTGAAACCACTTCCAACTCACATCGTCACTTCACCCTTAACTAGTCTCTATTCATTTTGCAACTCCCGTTTCGAGTTACTACTCTTAGCAACTGAACTAGTATCAAATACCGAGGGGTTGCTATAAACACTAGTAAAGTACACATCAATAACATGTATATCCAATAAACCTTTGTTCACTTTGCCATCCTTCTTATCCGCCAAGTATCTAGGGTAGTTCCACTTCCAGTGACCAGTCCTTTTGCAGTATAAGCACTCAGTCTCAGGCTTAGGTCCAAACTTGGGCTTCTTCACTTGAGCAGTAGCTTGCTTGCCGTTCTACATGAAGTTCCCTTTCTTTCCCTTTGCCCTTTTCTTGAAACTAGTGGTCTTGTTAATCATCAACACTTGATGCTCTTTCTTGATTTCTGATTTCATCATCATGAAAAGCTCGGGAATCGTTTACGTTATCCCTTGCATACTATAGTTCATCACGAAGTTCTACTAACTTGGTGATGGTGACTAGAGAATTCTGTCAATCACTATCTTATCTGGAAGATTAACTCCCACTTGATTCAAGCGATTGTAGTACCGAGACAATCTGAGCACATGCTCACTGCTTGAGCTATTCTCCTCCATCTTTTGGCTATAGAACATGTTGGAGACTTCATATCTCTCAACTCGGGTATTTGCTTGAAATATTAACTTCAACTCCTGGAACATCTCATATGGTCCATGATGTTCAAAACATCTTTGAAGTCCCGATTCTAAGCCGCTAAGCATGGTGCACTAAACTATCAAGTAGTCATCATATTGAGCTAGACAAACGTTCATAACGTCTACATATGCTCCTGCAATAGGTCTGTCACCTAGCGATGCATCAAGGACATAATTCTTCTGTGCAACAATGAGGATAAACCTCAGATCACGGATCCAATCCGCATCATTGCTACTAACATCTTTCAACTTAGTTTTCTCTAGGAACATATAAAAATTAAACGGGGAGCAACATCGCGAGCTATTGATCTACAACATAGATATGCTAATACTACCAGGACTAAGTTCATGATAAATTAAAGTTCAATTAATCATATTACTTAAGAACTCCCACTTAGATAGACATCCCTCTAATCCTCTATGTGATCACGTGATCCATATCAACTAAACCATGTCCGATCATCACGTGAGATGGAGTAGTTTCAATGGTGAACATCATTTATGTTGATCATATCTACTATATGATTCACGCTCGACCTTTCGGTCTCAGTGTTCCGAGGCCATATCTGTTATATGCTAGGCTCGTCAAGTTTAACCTGAGTATTCCACGTGTGCAACTGTTTTGCGCCCGTTGTATTTGAATGTAGAGCTTATCACACCCGATCATCACGTGGTGTCTCAGCACGAAGAACTTTCGCAACGGTGCATACTCAGGGAGAACACTTATACCTTGAAATTTTAGTAAGGGGTCATCTTATAAAGCTACCGTCGAACTAAGCAAAATAAGATGTATAAAAGATAACATCACATGCAATCAAAATATGTGACATGATATGGCCATCATCATCCTATGCCTTTGATCTCCATCTCCAAAGCATCGTCATGATTTCCATCGTCATCGGCATGACACCATGATCTCCATCATCTTGATCTATATCAATGTGTCATCACATGATCGTCTCGCCAACTATTGTTATCGCATAGCGATAAAGTAAAGCAATTATTTGGCGATTGCATCTTATGCAATAAAGAGACAACCATAAGGCTTCTGCCAGTTGCCGATAACTTCAACAAAACATGATCATCTTATACAACAACTTATATCTCATCACATCTTGACCATATCACATCACAACATGCCCTGCAAAAACAAGTTAGACGTCCTCTACTTTGTTGTTGCAAGTTTTACGTGGCTGCTACGGGATGAGCAAGAACCGTTCTTACCTACGCATCAAAACCACAACGATAGTTTGTCAAGTTAGTGCTGTTTTAACCTTCTCAAGGACCGGGCGTAGCCACACTCGATTCAACTAAAGTTGGAGAAACTGACACCCGCTAGTCACCTGTGTGCAAAGCACGGCAGTAAAACCAGTCTCGCGTAAGCGTACGCGTAATGTCGGTCCGGGCCGCTTCATCCAACAATACCGCCGAACCAAAGTGTGACATGCTGGTAAGCAGTATGACTTATAGCGCCCACAACTCACTTGTGTTCTACTCGTGCATATAACATCTACGCATAAAACCTGGCTCGGATGCCACTGTTGGGGAACGTAGTAATTTCAAAAATTTCCTACGTACACGCAAGATCATGGTGATGCATAGCAACGAGAGGGGAGAGTGTGTCCACGTACCCTCGTAGACCGAAAGCGGAAGCGTTAGCACAACGCGGTTGATGTAGTCGTACGTCTTCACGATCCGACCGATCAAGTACCGAACGCACGGCACCTCCGAGTTCAGCACATGTTCAACTCGATGACGTCCCTCGAACTCTGATCCAGCCGAGCTTTGAGGGAGAGTTCCGTCAGCACGACGGCGCGGTGACGATGATGATGTTCTACCCGACGCAGGGCTTCGCCTAAGCACCGCTACGATATGACCGAGGTGGATTATGGTGGAGGGGGGCACCACACACGGCTAAGAGATCCAAGGGATCAATTGTTGTGTCTCCAAGGGGTGCCCCCCTCCCCGTATATAAAGGAGTGGAGGAGGGGGAGGGCCGGCCGTCTCTATGGCGCGCCCTAGGAGGAGTCCTACTCCCACCGGGAGTAGGATTCCCCCCCCCCCTCCAAGTAGTAGGAGTAGGAGTCAAGGAAAGAGGAGAGAGAAGAGAAGGAAGGAGGGGGCGCAGCCCCTCCCCCTAGTCCAATTCGGAGTAGGCCTTGGGGGGCGCGCAGCCTCTCCTCTCTCTCTTTCCCCTAAAGCCCAATAAGGTCCATATACTCCCCGGCGAATTCCCGTAACTCTCCGGTGCTCCGAAAAATACCCGAATCACTCGGAACCTTTCCGATGTCCGAATATAGTCGTCAAATATATCAATATTTACGTCTCGACCATTTCGAGACTCCTCGTCATGTCCCCGATCTCATCCGGGACTCCGAACTACCTTCGGTACATCAAAACACATAAACTCATAATATAACCGTCATCGAACTTTAAGCGTGCGGACCCTACGGGTTCGAGAACAATGTAGACATGACCGAGATACGTCTCCGGTCAATAACCAATAGCGGAACCTGGATGCTCATATTGGCTCCCACATATTCTACGAAGATCTTTATCGGTCAAACCGCTTGACAACATACGTTGTTCCCTTTGTCATCGGTATGTTACTTGCCCGAGATTCGATCGTCAGTATCTCAATACCTAGTTCAATCTCGTTACCGGCAAGTCTCTTTACTCGTTCCGTAATACATCATCCCGCAACTAACTCATTAGTTGCAATGCTTGCAAGGCTTATAGTGATGTGCATTACTGAGTGGGCCCAGAGATACCTCTCCGACAATCGGAGTGACAAATCATAATCTCGAAATACGCCAACCCAACAAGTACCTTCGAAGACACCTGTAGAGCACCTTTATATCACCCAGTTACGTTGTGATGTTTGGTAGCACACAAAGTGTTTCTCCGGTAAACGGGAGTTGCATAATCTCATAGTCATAGGAACATGTATAAGTCATGAAGTAAGCAATAGCAGAATACTAAACGATCAAGTGCTAAGCTAACGGAATGGGTCAAGTCAATCACATCATTCTCCTAATGATGTGATCCCGTTAATCAAATGACAACTCATGTCAATGGCTAGGAAACATAACCATCTTTGATCAACAAGCTAGTCAAGTAGAGGCATACTAGTGACGCTCTGTTTGTCTATGTATTCACACATGTATTATGTTCTGGTTAATACAATTCTAGCATGAATAATAAACATTTATCATGATATAAGGAAATAAATAATAACTTTATTATTGCCTCTAGGGCATATTTCCTTCAGATAGTTTACCAAAATTTAGCTTTACTTCTACTTCTTCTTCCGTGTGGGACTCTACCCCCCCCCCCCGACGTCTTCTTCTAGCGGCGACGACATGGTCTACGGTGATTCGGCGGCGCAGAATCCTGGCGGCAGACGTGGTGGTGGCGACAGCGGCAGCGCGACCTTCGCACGACGGAGGTGCCTTGGATCTCGCCGTGCCCAGATGGGCTTTGGCGGGGCGACGGATCTGGTACGCGACGGCAGGTTGGCGTCGTGGGCCTGACAAAGCCGGCTGCTTTGGCACCATGGTGGTGCCGCTGCCGGTCAGGCGGCGCTGGATCCTTGTAGTCCAATCCCCGACAGAAAAGGCGGCGATCTGTGCACAATAAGCTGGATGGAGTTCTTTGAACAGATCTGGGTGAAAACCTGCTCTCGGCTAGATGCCAAGGCCGGCGATGACGGTGCTCTGCGGTGTCGTTCCCTTGTTGGAGGCATCGTCGTGGAGAAGTTCTAGACCACTATCTGTTACCTCTGGGGAAAACCCTAGATCGGTAGATCGGAAGATGGTGGCGCTCACATGTCGTTTCTCCCTTGGGGCGTCATTCTTGGAGGTGTACACAAGCTCGAGGGACTGGTGGACGACATCTTTGATGGAGCGGTGCTTCATCCTACACATTGATGGCGACGGATCTCGACGGCGTGGCGCCTTGGAGATTCCGTGTCCGATGTGCGACGATGGACTCGCGCAGGAGGATGATGCTATCTGGCGTCGTGGTGGCGATGATGGTATAGAGGTCTGGCACGGTCGATGCGTCAGTTTCTGTCCTGAAGATGCATCGACGGAAGACGGTGATGACGGGCCCTGCAGTGTGCGCATGTGGTGCCCACTGTGCGTGAGCTGGACTGGTGTGTGACCCAGTGCGGGTAAGTGCCTAGGCCGGGGTACAACTTTAGATGTTAGGCTTTGGTTTGATGTCTGTTTAGTATTAGGTTCGGACATTTGGCACTCTTTCATAAAAGGAATAGGAGTAGCAACAAGTGTTTGCCAAGATGGTGCTTTCAGGTATACTGATGTATTATTTTCTAAGGTTTTTATGAATAATTAATAAAATAACTGCATTCATCGGTCAGATGCAGAGGACAGGTACCTCCTCCTTTTTTAAAAAGAAAAACGAGTTCGAACACACGTGGTCTAATCGGACGGCGCACGGCAGGTGGAGTTGCCGTTCGGCCGATCGATCCCTATCACTAGCGTAAATTATTCGCCTCGATGCTATCAAAACCTTGCCACAATATATATTATAATTTTCCTCTAATTAATATATACGCCTCCTTATCTCCCCAAAGCAACAAACTCGTTCAGAAATCGGAGGTAGATTTGCGCCGACGGAGTGCTTCAACGTCGCATCTATGGCCTCCTCCGCGTTCTCCATCAGGTTGGTGTGGATGCGCCGCCTCGTTTCATCGATTATGGTGGTCGTCTTCGTATGTGCGTGTTTTTTTTTTCTGATCTCCGTCTGTGATCTATCCGAAGGAGGTACGCGGAGAGCATGAGGGTCGAGGCGGCGGCGGAGGGTCGTCGTCCTTCGTACATCGAGGATCTGCCGCCTATCAAGGCGCCGAGGTTCTCGTGGTGGGCGGACGAGCTCGCCTCCGCCGTGGCTGCTGCTGGTGCTGCTAAGCCGCTGAAAAAGCGGTCCATCTCTGACCTCTTTGACCCGGCGCCAGCCTTGGACGTGCCTCCCGGCGGTGATAGTGGATGCAACGAGCAAACGGAGGTAGACGGCGACGAGGCGCTGTGCACCATCGTGAGGCAGGCCAAGGAGGAGAAGTGGAAGAGGAGACGGCAGGGGGAGGAGGACGAGGAGGCGGCAGCGACTGCAGCGCCGGAGAACACCGGAGGACGAGAGCCTGAGGGGAATTTCGCGGCCACAAAGGTACGTGATCCATCCAGTCCATCGCAATCGCAACCCACCTCTGCCTGCCTGTCAACGCAATGATGTCATCTGCTGTTAATTATCCTCACGTTATTTTATCCTGGTTTTTTACTTTTGATCTGCTGGTCAGTTTTTGGTTGCTTTGCTTAACAGTATGATGAGTGGTAATACTCTAACTAGTTTTGGTTTGTTTGCTTTTGTGTATGCATATTGATACTATCGCACTATTAATATCCTATAGTTTGCATATTAATATTCCCGTCCAATTAGACCACGTGTGATCGTTGGAACTCGTTGGAAATGCATGCACTAGCAATATCCAGTTTTCGGACGGGAATCACACTTAATGTCCAGGAAAAGAACCCTGGCGCTCAGTGTTAGCGCCCCCCCATTGTAGATGGCCTTATAGTACGGCATGGTTTATCGTGTTCCCTTTTTCTCACACCTTATATGTTTATTGGCGTTTATTTTTCTTCAAAATGCGTCTAATCTGTGAATCCATGTGATGATAGCTGGTGTGGAAATGTTTCAATACCCCTTAGGCATGCATTTTTCTTCAAAGTGCCACATACACCATCTTCAAAACATTTTTCTTCAAAGTGGCACTTTCCAATATGTAACGGTCAGCCCGTTACCATATGTTTGGCATGATGCATGGTCTGCTGTTTGTACTCTATTATGGAGTTCCAGTAATTACCTAGTTGATGAGGAGATTAATCACTAGGAAAGTCATTTTTTGCCTTGTGTTTCCCAATACACCGAGAGTTTTATATCGGCCGCTTGGCTTACATGCCTGTATGTCGTGAACTGACCGTGTGGTACACCACGATGACCTGGCCGTTAGTTGCTTTTTTTATTTTGCCGTGTGCTGCTGTTTTTGCCTCAGTGTATCCATATGCCGAGACCCCGACGTAATACGCTCGGCTTACGGTTATATACCGGTGAGCTGTACACCGAGTACTTGACACCTAGTGGCGCACATGGCATACGGTACGCCGAGGTAGATTTTTGCCGGGTGGTTTCCACACCCGGTGTGGTGTGTTTTTCGTGTAGTGAATAGGGTAGAAATTTAACAGGATGGCTGAGGCACAATGGGGGCAAACCCATCCACACCTAGGTTCCAAACTTACTTATACCTAAGTTTCAAGTGTGTGGGAATGTAAGTCTCATTTCTTCACATCTGATATATAGTGTTTAAATTTTTTATGCATTTTATAATTCATTAACATTTCACATAGAGCTAATGCTCGTAATATGCATACACCCATAGTGCATGCCTGCATGCAAGGCTCATCATGTGTTGCACCTTTTAAGATTTAACAGTCCATTTATTTGCTCTCTAAGGAATAGATTATGAATTTGTTCTTTAAAATTATATCACTCGATTACATATTTTATCAGCAGCTTGGTCACAAAACATGTTACGTTTCATCAATAACTGTTATCGCTATGTTCTACTCCCTCCATTTCTAAATATAAACCCTTTTAGATATTTCAATATAAAGTACATACGGATGTATATAGACATATTTTAGAGTGTAGATTCACTCATTTTGCTCCGTATGTAGTCGGTATTTGGAATCTCTAAAAGGGCCTATATGTAGGAACGGAGGGAGTACAACAACAAGTATCCCTAATAACCACTGTCCCATTTTAGTTTGTAGCTTGTTTTCCTCGTTCATGTTATGAACTTTGATAATTTGACCAATGGGTGAATACTGTGAAAGAATGTCAGGTGTCAGCGGTTGAAAGAAGAGGGAACATAGTAGAGAGAGGGATTTATCACTACTCCTTGCTTGACGATGAAAATGCTGGTTCATCTTATGTACCGGTGTGTGCGCCTAATAGCAAAATACTGCTTGAAAAGATGTGTAATACGATAGCTTAGAAAGAGAAGGAAATAACTATCTATACCTACTATTAAAGGGAGGTGATATTCTTGGTTTCGTCCCGCTTCGTTTGGTGCCGCTTCAATTAATTTCACATATGCTATTGGTTTCATTACTTGCCACCCGTTTTGGCCCAACAAAGAAAGCCAACCTGGCGGCGCACTGAGGCCCAGGTCCGGAGAGCTGGCAAAAAATAAAATTGCCGATAGGAGGGTTCGATTTCATAACCTGCGAACCGGCCATGTACACGCATAGTTTGTTCAACTGACCCAGCTAGAGATATGAGAGGATTTTTTTTCTCCCGTTGCAACGCACGGGCCTTTTTGCTAGTACTTAACCTAAGAGGGAAACTAATCATCCCAAATTCCTATATTTGATTGCTGGCCACATCTATTGCCATAATCATTCTCACCATGCTCATGATGGCAGTATGCTAGACCACTGATTATCTTGTTGTGATGACATTGTTTGTTAGTGCTGGATTATTTGTATTCTTTTCCCCAGGTGCAATGGGCCAGCAGGTGTGTTAAACATATGTAATTGAAAAGCAAACTAAAGTTTTGCCTCGTAGAGGAAATGTTGTGTTTTGTCTGGGTTCTGGGAATTGTGTGTTCTGGTTGTGTTTTGTCTCACCCTTTTTGAGTGTGATATGCGTGCACCAATGTATTCCGCTTAGCTAACTTATTTCAAGATTATTCAGATAATATCTATCGAGAGCCACACAACAAGCTAACTAAGACATTATGTTCTCTGTATATATATTTTAGTATCTTTTAGTTGTTAGTTTTCTGGTATACATATTCTTACTTGGGTATGTCTTAATAAAATAGATGGATACTAATTAATAAATGGATTGCGTTGAAGATGGTCTTTGCACATTGTGCACATTATGTTGGCTAAAATTGGGCATGCATATTCATAAATTACCATAACTCAGAAGTCAATATGATTGGTTTATCATCACCATATAAGATATTTGTTAAAATAATATTTTTAATAATACTATGGATGTGATCTTTTAATTGAACAAATCAACAACATCGCATGGTAGGGTTTTCTCTCTCAAGAAAACGCGATAATTTCAACCACGATATATTGATATCTAGATATAATGTATACTTTTACAAGCCTACACATGGGCTCATTACATGAATGGGAGAGTTGCATTCTCGCTATGCATTTGAAGGAGGTGCTTATTTGCATTCATTGTAGTGTATAGATTTTCATTCTTAGGCTAGTGTGATAGAAAGTTCTAAATGTAACGAAAGAACCATAATCAAAACGCTTCCACAAACTTAGGGAGCAACAGAAAATATAATAAATATTACAGTCTGCGCCAAGCTTGGGAGCACCGGTGCACCCAAATCTTGGTCCATCCGATGGTTGGTGTTCGGGTACTATATACATCGACAGTTTGACCATACCAATCACGATATAGAAAACTAGCCCCTATACATTTAATTTCCATTAGTAGAAAAGGGTTTTCTAGACGTCTCTATTTTCTTCTCTTGTTTCTGATAAAACTTCAATCATGATGTTTGTACTTTGGAACATGCATTACAAATTCTTATCTAAGTAGAAGATGTATTTGAGAGATCGGAAAGCTGGGAAGGTATAGACCGATGAACTAGGGGCGGAAACTATAGAACCAACAGTAACCACCATTATTTTTCCAAATCTTTGTCTAGAAATGGACGTGAACCCTTTTTTGTGTGTTTTCTACTTCACTAGAAATTTATTGAGTATTTATTTGCGGTTGTATTTCAATTTTTTCACGATTTGAATTCGCATTAAACATAATAGGTATGTGCATGAAGTATATTTATCCATACCATGAAGTATCTGTGAGTGACGACATGTGCTCGTAATGTGATTTTAGCTGCGTAAACTAACATGGTTGTAAATTTGTGCATGTAAGATTGGATTATTCTATCAAAAGTTTTTTTCTTTTCACCTGGTTGTTACTTTTACCTAATCCAACCTGTGCTTTGACATTTGGGCCCAAATCATCGACATGTGCACAGCGGCGGCGCCAGCTCTCCAAGCATGTGGGGTCAGCCTTTGTAATATGTGGGGTCAAAATAGCTAGTAATAGCTAGGGGTCAAAGGATTATCAAAAACCTGTGGGGTCGGCTGACCCCACAACCACAACGTGGCTTCGCCACTGATGTGCACATACTAGTTCATTTTATGGATATTTGTGTGTCTACATGTTGGCCCAATCATATATATATATATATATATATATATATATATATATATATATATATATATATATATATACTACTCCCTTCGTCCGAAGAAGCTTGTCTCTCAAATAGATGTATCTAGTCTTTTTCGGACGGAGGGAGTACTAATTAACTACACATATGTTCCATTGCATGCATTTTACCGTTTGAATTCTGCATATCTTTAGCTGTTGCACAAATGCAAGATATGTTTTGGTTTTTGCATATTATTTCCGCAATGTTCTTGGTCTATTCAACGGGACTTGATTATGTAGAGCTGTGCAATCTGGTGTACGAGTTAGTCTCTATGAGTCCAACAGGAGATTCTGCTATTCACATTGCATCACTATGTCCAAAATCAAACTGACAGTTAAGGGGGTGTTTGGTTCAGGGACTTTT
The DNA here is from genome assembly GCF_018294505.1 of Triticum aestivum. Lineage (NCBI taxonomy): Eukaryota > Viridiplantae > Streptophyta > Magnoliopsida > Poales > Poaceae > Triticum > Triticum aestivum. Next base: position 100,929,725 of record NC_057802.1, read on the forward strand.
TAGTCCCAGAGACTAGAAAAAGTCCCTAAAAAGTCCTTAGGAACCAAACGGGAGGGGCTTTTTCTACCGGGACTAGAAAAAGACTCTACTAGAGAGTCTTTTTTGATTAGTCCCTGGAACTAGAAAAAGTCCTAGGACTTCTGAACCAAACACCCCCTAAATAATCCTTATGGATATTTGATCCAACACATCATGTATACATATATATATATATATATATATATATATATATATATAATTCACCTTTAATTCCACTAGTGCATGTGTCCGTGTCAATTGTTTCCAGCATCGAAATGGATCAAACATTTATTCTTAAGCAAAGTGTTAGAGACATGTTAGTCATTTATTAGAGCACCTATATATGTGTGCGTATGTATCATTATGTTACAAGAAATGTTACGTTACTAGGAACTTAAAGCTATATATTTCCTAAACATGGTGGTGACATCCGAGGCTGACACTAACAAGTTGTATTTAGAGAAGAACATATAAGTTTGTGAGTTTTGCAGTGGGTGTAATTGCATGTTTCACCTACTAGCTGCAAATATGCAAGACCAGCTGAATTCTTTATAACACACTTGTGCTAAATTTCCGTGATCCAAATTTAAGAAAAGAACAGAAAAAATAACAAGATATGTTCAATGACTTTTCCCTTCCAGAGTGTTCTGGCTTCCTGATGATTTGTTTGAAAATGGTATACATGTGCAAATGTGACGTGTGATGCCCACTTTCATATTTATTTTTCGTACTCACAGTTAATATGTATATTATGGTTTGAAATAACGCTGCTCAATTATGTACGTAGGACACACTTGAAAGTCCAAACTTCCCTGATGGACTGGATACTCATCTATCACAGAAACATGAGACTACACAGCATCACAGAAAAGAGACAGAAAATATATCAGAGCAGATCAATAATGCGAAGAAGGCTGACACACAAAAATGCATTGATAATAATAAAAAGTGCATTCTAACGTACACAAGGCGCACATCCGTGAAAATGGCCAAGGAGAAACATGGCAAGTCGAAGGACAAGGAGGTAGTAGAACTCTGCCGCAAATCAGTGAACCATGTCAACTTCTCAGAAGCAGATGGTGTACTTGGCAGTAAGATGCATAGTTGTGAGCTACCTGAACAGCAAAGTCTGTGCAAACTGTTGTCGGATGCAATGGCTTCTTCATCTTCGCCATCATCATCCATGTCTATGGGAGAAGAAAAATGTGCAACTGTAGAAAGTAGTAATTCTCATATGCCCAAGGAAGCATTCACCAAAAGTAACGAAGCAAATAGGCGTTACGATCATGATGACTCTGCTGAGCTTAGTAAGATGTCTGCTCCATTGATTGATCTGAATATGGCACCACCGGAATGTACTTATTTGGACTGCACCTATGATTCGAATTTGGAGGTGCCCAATCTTCAAAATACACATGGCGAAACTTTTAATTCAGATGCTGAATTGCTTGATGGCAGAGAAAACTGGATGAATTTGTCTTCCGATTCACAGAAACTGGAAAACCAACCACCTGCTGTTGACATGGAAAGAGTAAGGAGTTCAAGATCGGCAGACACATATTTGCATGGAGAGGCAAAGAAAGCTTGTGACGCAGATGTTGTTGGTCCACCATTGAGCTTAAGAGAACTCGGTGAGACTAGTCCTTCTACGAGACAGACAGTTCGTTTGATGGGCAAAGATGTCGAAGTTTGCATGACCAGAGGTGAATCGTTTGCCGAGACTGCACAGAAACATAAAGGTACTTCTGAAAACAGGATTTCGCCCGGCTTTATTATATGTAAACAAAGACAAATGTCTTCTTGCGATAAGGACAGTCTTTTTTCTCTTTACAAGCTCAAATTTTCCCAATTTTGCAGTAAATTCTACCAGTTCAATTCAAGCTTCAACATATCATGCAAGCACAAGCCAGGCACATTTTGAATACATGACTCCACATGATTCCAGTAGCCTGTTTGCTACAGCACATGTATCTTCTGGAGCTCGACTGCCATATGAAAACAGGTATGGGGATTTTTCAAACTTGCAGACCAATCAGCCTTTTCTATTGGGGTGTCCACCTCCTCCCAGTTATGGTGCAGCATTCTATCAGCTGAATCCGCCGCCTCCTCGTGGTTATTTCTCTGATCCTATCCCTGGGGAAGAACCACCGGCAGCACCATTTTTGCCTATAACCGGACAGCATGGGGCACCATCTTCAGTTTGCCATGCCAATTCGCCTCGGCAACAAATTGTAGATTCAGCAAGCTCGTCTGTTTGTGTTCTTAACTCCGTGAGTTATACACTCAGCCATCCAGGCCATGCAATTCAAGAAGTTTCCAACCATTCGTCGAGTGGTCGGGGTGTGCAGGAGAGATCAGGACTGGTGAAGCTCACTCCCGGGGCAAAGCATATACTGGTGCCAAGCGATAGCACGCATGGCAACTCTGTGCCGGTGCACTCCTGTTTACCATTTGGTAGTAGGAGCGGAAATGCTGCAGGGTCTGAAAATAAAGGAGCCTGGTCGGCACTGCTTTAATTCCAATTCATATGTTCAGTTGGAGAATTTTGAAAAATGTTTGCAACTTTCTTTCTGTGTAAAACTAGATTGACTGATCTATTATTGATGATAGATCTATCCCTTTTCCAGAATCTAGAAACATTAGGGTTAGAGCTGGGTATCCTCGTTGGTTTGTAGGTAGTAAGAGATAGATAGAGTTTTCCGAATATAAAAATCTGGTTTGGTCACGGCCAAACGGCGGAGTCCGCTTGGAGCATCTGCGGCTACTGTTCGCTGGAGATTGCCGGTTTATTTCTTGGGTTTTCTTTAGAGGTGATTTCTTCGTTGGCGCAGGTCTTCGATCTGTCTGCGGCTACTATTCAGTGGAGATTGCCAGTTTAGAGCATGTCCACTCGCCCCTACCCCAACGTGCCCCTCAGAACATTTTTTAGTGCCGGCGGCGAAAAATCGGCCACCAGATCCTTGTTTATCGCCGGTTTGGGTTAAAATAACAGTCGGCGAGCCCAAGCTGAACCCAGCCTCCTGGGGCGTTTGGGGGCGCTGGCCGAAGCGAAAAGGCAGGTGGGTCTGTTTTGTCAGCGACAGACGGTCCTTTTCCTGCCGTTCCAGCCACTTTTCCCTCCATTTTCTCATTGCTTCCCCCTTCTGCCCCTCTCCTCCCGCCATTCTCCTCCCGCTCCCTGCCCGCCATGCCGCCGAAGAAGTACTCGGCCCCTCGCGCCACTGCCGTTGCCGATTCCACCTAGCCGAAGCAGAGGAAGCCGAGGGCGCCGATGGCAAAACCGCCGGGCATGTCGAATGCCAAGTGGAGGGCGGAGGTTCAGCGCCGGGAGGCTGTCACCACCGACCGGCGGAACAGGCTCAACGCCAAGAAGGCCCGGGACGTGGCGGCGGCAGCGGCGGATGCAGAGACGTCTCGCGGGGATGATGAACCAGCCCGGCGGCCACGACCACGGCCCGAAACTTGCGTGAAGCCAACAGAGCGTCGCGTCGTCGGCCAACTTCTCGCTGTCGCCGCCACCCAAGGGTACGCACCCTTGCCTGGCTAGGCCGACGGCGACGCGCACGGTGGATTCAACCCCAACATCACCTTTCCACATGGCTAGCGCGCCTCACCCTTCGGTATGAACCTCGACCAGCGCACTCCCCCACCCGCGTTCGCTGGCGTCCAGTACCCCCCGTACAACTACTCGCTGCCGGCGTACACAGCCTCGCCGACGCCGCCTCTACATCGTGGCGCTCTGCGCTTCTCGCAAGCCTCGGCGTCACATTTCGGCAACCCCGATGCAACGGAAGCCTGCATGGACGAGATCATCATGAGCGGCTCGGTTGCCGCTGCCTCCTCCCCCGGGTTCCACGCGCAAGACGACACAATGGACCCAACCGGCGACATCGACGATGAGCTCGACGACGCCGAGGAGGAGGAAGAGGAGGAGGAGATGGAGCCGGCGCCGGCGAGGAAAGGGAACAAGAAGCAGCGAGGGTCCAGGACCGGTGAGGCGCTCGTCAAGTGGACATCCAAAGAAGACGAGTACCTCGCCAAAGCATGGAAGACCGTCAGCATCGACCCAGTCACCGGCGCGAACCAGAACGTCGACACGTACTAGACGCACATCAAGTCGGCGTTCGATGAGCGCAAGCTTGTCGACCCGTACTTCGCCACCATCCACATGCAGCACGGTTCAAAGGCCATGGCGAATCATTGAGCGATCATCCAAACGGCCCGCAACAAATGGCATGGAATCGCCGAGGAGATCACGGAAGCGGCGCCAAGGTCGAGGATCAGGTATGCACACCCATCGATTCTCGCTTCTTTTTGTCGTGTACTTCGCCGATCTTGTTCTTCCACCGCAAATGGTTCAGATGTTCACCATATAGCGCCAGGACAGCAGCGACCAAGAGTTCAAGTTCCTCCACGTGTTCACCCGGATCAAGAAGTGCGAGAAGTGGACGGATGTTTGGTGCACCCTCGCCAAGGCCAAGGAGACGTACAAGCCAGACGCGCCCACCCCGGGGGCGGCGGATGGGCGCCCTGATAGCAACAAAAGGGCCAAGACAGCAAAGGACGCCGCATCGGCTGCCGATCATCTGCAATCGTCGATCGAGCGGTGCCTCACCGATGCCAAGAACAACACCGTCAAGAGGGAGGAGAAATCCGACGTGCGTTGGTCGGTCTTGATAATGAAGCAGGACGTGAAGCTCGACCTACTCCGGACCAACGTCGCTGCGAAGAAGAGGAACACCGACCTGGAATCCTTGATGGGGGTGGACATGTCGACGATGGACGAGCAGGTCAAGGCATGGTACCTGGCAGAGCGCGGCCTCATCTTGAACCAGATGTCGTCGACGACCGCGCCTATGCCCACTCCGACCCAAACGCCGCCACCCAGCCCAAGTGATGATGCCACGACGACGCCCAGCATAGAAGCCACGCCGCGTCGACCAGCTCGAGCACAGAACCCACGCCGACGCCGAGCATGCCTACACTGGCCAGTCCCATGCCGGAGGAGCCCGTCATCGTTTGATGCATTGCCTACGCGTCCTTCCATTTGATCGCCGAACTATCATTTATGTTTGATCACCGAACTTTGTGGCAGTCGTTGATCGCCGAACTTGTGGCATTTTTCGGGTAGCGGGAAATGGCAAGTTTGAATTTATGCGCGTCTTGGGGCCGAAACCTGGGGGCGCGGCCGGGAACTAGATCGCCCCCAGGGCCAAAAAAGCGCCGACGCTTGGGTCAAACCGCAATCGCCGAGTGCGCTGGGGGCGGGGGGGGGGGGGGGGGGGGGGCGAACGAGTGGAGATGCTGTTATGTCTTGGCCGACGATAGGTGCTGGACGACCAGAGCGAGCGCCTGGCTGGCCGCACGCGTGCTATCCGATGGGCCCAATTAAAACAATTTGATCTCTTCCATACGATCCTCCTTTCGCTCGCTTCGTCCAAACAGAGACAAGAGGGGCGCAACGTTTGTAGAGATGCCCTGCCCATCACAAACCTTCTCTTTTGCGGATGATTCTTTGATTCTCATGAAAGCCAACCAACACAAGGCGGAAGCTCTAAAAACAGCGTTAGATTTATACTGTCGGGCATTGGGACAATTGGTAAGCGTTGAAAAATCCAGCATTTTCTTTAGCCCGAACACGAAGGTGGAGATTAGAGAACAATTGTGTACAGCGCCGAATATAATGGCGGAGGCCCTCAGTGATAAATATTTGGGCTTGCCAGTAAATGTGGGTGTCGATAAAACAGACTGTTTCCAATTTCTGATTAAACGAATTGTCAAGAAAATTAGTGGCTAGAAGGAAAAATTATTGTCTGGCGGGGGAATCCTGCTCAAGGCTGTGATCCAAGCCATACCCACCTATGCAATTCGGTCCTTAGAATTCCTAAAAAATGTAAAGAAATCATTGACGCGATAGCGCATTTCTGGTGGGGAGACGAGGAGAACCAGAGGAGGATGCACTGGATGGCCCGGTAAATAATGCGTGTACCTAAAAACCAATGACGGATGGGATTTCGTGATATTCACTGTTTCAATCTGGCACTTCTCGCCAAACAGACATGGCGCCTTCTAGATAATCCTGATTCTTTGTGTGCTACAATTCTAAGGGCTAAATACTATCCTGATGGCGATTTGTTAAATTCTAAGCAAAAGAAAGGCTCTTCTTTTACCTGACAAAGTATTATGGCTGGCATAAATTCTCTGAAACGTGGCTATATTTGACGTGTGGGGAATGGACAAAATATCAATATTTGGGAAGATGTCTGGATCCCAAATTGTGCTACTAGGAAAGTTGTGACGCCTAAGGGGGGACAACTGTTAACTAAGGTGGGTGATCTGATTGATCCTGCTTTGAATACTTGGGATGAAGACCTGATTACACAAACAATGTGGCCCATTGATGTTCAACGGATTCTCTCAATTCCAATCTCACGACATGATATGCCAGATTTATTGCTTGAAATTATACGAAAAATGGTATATTCTCGGTTCGGTCTGCTTATTTTGTGGAGTGGGACCATCAGTATGAAAGTAAACTAAGACATTCTAATGGGGTGGGGCAAACATAGTTGATCCTATTTGGAGTAAGATATGGAAGTTATCGTGTCCGGCGAAAGTCAAAATATTTATATGGCATACATTACATGGAACGCTTCCATGCCGGGTTACGCTTGCAAATAGACATATGAAGGTCACACCCATTTGTTCTACTTGATCTGAGGGTTCCGAAGATACAAAGCATATGCTTTTCCTTTGCAGTAGAGCAAAGGAGGTTTGGACAAGGCTGGGAATGGATGATATCATTGATAAAGCTTGCGAGGTTGACCTTATTGGAGAGGCGGTGTTGGAGTACCTACTACTTCTGTCAGACCAAGAATTGAGGATAATGGGTTATCAGAATGTGCGTGAAATGATTGTTGTCTCAGCATAGTATCTATGGTGGGAAAGACGAAAGTTAGTGTACAAGGAGACAACTCAGAATGCACTTCAGATTTCAATATGGATTCTAGCCCTACGTCAAACTTCGTAAATGCATCATCCCCAAGGCTTCTATGAAAAAGGGGGTTGGTCATCTCCTCCTAGGGGTTTTGTGAAACTTTAACGCTGACGCTTCTTTTGACCATGACCTGCTTAGGGCATGATGGGGGCGGTTTTGAGAGATGAAAAAGGCGGGAAGAATTGACTATTGAGCAGATGTGTTGATGGCGAAAGCCTCGGCTCTTAAGTTTAGTATAACATTGGCGCAAAGGGCGGGATGTAATCGCCTTATTATTAACACGGACAACCTGGAGGTGATTGATACCATGAAGAACGGAGGACACTCGGCGGGTGCGGCAGCGGCAATTTTTGACGATTGTTTTCATTATGCTTGTGACTTCGTTGCTACTAGATTCGAACACTGTAACGGAGAAGCAAATAAAGTAGCTCATGAGCTTGCGAGTTTAGCTAGATTTTCGTTGATTTCTGATTGGTTTGAGGAACCTTTAAATAAAATTATAATGATCCTCACAAATGATGTACTTTTTATCTCTGAATAAAGCTTTGGTTTATCTAAAAAAAAGAGGAGCGCAACGTTGACTTTGAGCGAGCCGCAGACTGTCGTCGCAGCACTGTTAGAACTAATCTTGTTGTTAGCGCTAGGTTAGATTATTTGTTTTTGTTGAGTCATGCATTTAGTCCAAGCCGCGACAGAGTGTGCACGTTAAGTTGTGATCACGTACACCATGCAAAGCTTTTTTTTTAGCATCAGTACAGACACAAGCGCTCATATATACGCGCATACACTCACCCCTATGAACGCACACACGTACACCCTACCCCTATGAGCACCTCCGAGAGACTGAGCCGGCATATCATCTTGAGATTTACGGAGCCATCATAGGCGCCTCGTCGTCGACGGGAACGTCTCCTCCCACTGAAAGCGCATCGCCGGAAATCCTGAAATAAATCCAGGAATAATGCGAGCACCAAGATTTGAACCCTGGTGGGTTGGGGATACCACTGTCCACCTAACCATCTCAACCACAGGTTGATTCGCCACCATGCAAAGCTGATCGGTAGAGCTAGGTAGTATTCTGTGAGTTAGTTAGTGAACTAGCTACGAGGTAGGCCGTGGACTGAGCATTTTTAGTCTGCATGCCAGCTGAGTTTGTTGGAGTAGCGGCCGGGTGGCCAGATGATCCGCATCATGGAGAGAATCCAAGATGTGCTGGTGCATGGAAATAGTGGAGTGAGTCGTTCGGGTCATGGCGTGAGTTTAGGATTAGTTGGCAGCAACATGGACGTGTGTGAATCCCTTGTACAGGCTATTTAAGTCAGAACTAATGAATGAGAAAGCAAGCCGAGAGTGCTGGCAAAATAATATAGTGTATGTGTGTCTCACCGGGAGTAGAAAGCAAAGCTAGTCTCTCCACGGTGAGGTGTGTGTGTGCGTGTGTTTTCTGCCCTGTGTATCTTCTCTGAGTTGTTTCCATGGTGCGAGTTCTTGAGAGAAACCACAAGAGAGTTGTGAGAGGTAGAAGAAAGGCGCTGCGAGAAGAGGCGGCGCCAACAATTGACATCAGAGCCTTGTCGATCCGAGGCGGTGGTGGCGACGCGGCGGACTCCATGTGATGTGGAGGTCGTCGGCACAAGGTGGAGGTCATTGGCGGCGTGATGCTGCAAGTGGCCGGTATGTGTCTCCCTCATCGTCGAGCTGCGTCACGAGCGATGGAGAAAGGTATGTTGTCCGGTAAATTGCGTCACCGGCGACAAGGAGGTGATGGCCATGGAGTGGAGGCCATTGCCACGAGGAGTTTCATGTCCGAGTCGTCGACAAGGTGTGTCATCGTTGACAACATGGAGGCGAGTCACCGGCGAGTTGCGTCACCGGCGACAACATGGAGGCGAGTCACTAGCGAGTTGCGTCACCGGCGACGAACATGAAGACGAGTCACCGGCGAGTTGCGGCACCGGTGGCAAACATGCGGCAGTGAGTGTGCCACGCCGGCGCGCTCGTGGTGAAAGCGTAGAAGGTGTGGATCTCATCGAGGCCAGCGGTGACGACGACAATCGGCGTGACAAGATGGCATTGGCGGTCATCTACGTGTTTCACCGACGAAATCGACGACCATGGGCTTCAAGAGAGGAATAAGTAATAACAAGATTAGGAAGGTGAATGTTAAAATTAATCTTGTTGTTAGCGCTAGGTTAGATTATTTGTTTTTGTTGAGTCATGCATTTAGTCCAAGCTGCGGTAGGGTGTGCACGTTAAGTTGTGATCACGTGCACCATGCAAAGCTGATCGGTAGAGCTAGGTAGTATTCTGTGAGTTAGTTAGTGAACTAGCTCCAAGGTAGGCCGTGGGACTGAGCATTTTTAGTCTGCATGCTAGCTGAGTTTGTTGGGGTAGCGGCCGGGTGGCCAAATGATCCGCATCATGGAGAGAATCCGGGATGTGCTGGTGCATGGAGATAGTGGAGTGAGTCGTTCAGGTCATGGGGTGAGTTTAGGATTAGTTGGCAGCAACATGGACGTGTGTGAGTCCCTTGTACAGGCTATTTAAGTCAGAACTAATGAATGAGAAAGCAAGCCGAGAGGGCTGGCAAAATAATGTAGTGTATGTGTGTCTCATCGGGAGTAGAAAGCAAAGCTAGTCTCTCCACGGTGAGGTGTGTGTGTGTTTTTTCTGCCCTGTGTATCTTCTCTAGTTGTTTCCATGGTGCAAGTTCTTGAGAGAAACCACATGAGAGTTATGAGAGGTAGAAGAGAGGCGCTGGGAGAAGAGGCGGCGCCAACAAGCACCCTGTGGCCGCAGTAGTCGCGATACCCCTTGCAGAAGCAGGTGATGGGCGTCGTAGCATCGCCGCCGCTGGACACGACATCGCCCAGAACGTGCGTCGGTGTTGACCATTTGTAGCTCATGCCATCCTCGTAGCACACTCGGTGTATGGTTGCAGCCCTTGTGGGGCCCGTGGTAGCATACTGCTGGCCGGTTGCAGCATCCTCTCGACGTCGCCACAGTAGCACCGCAAACCTCGCCGCACTGCCAGCTCATGCCCTCGCCGCGCAGCCATCGATGGTTGCAGATTCCGGCCCACGCGATTTTCTGATTCTGTCGTCGATGGAAAATCCCGGTATGGAGGCGAGCCGGACGGGCGGTGGTGCCAGATGAGTGGCCTCACGCAGAGATGGATCCCAGCCATTGCGCTTACTGTAGACATGGGAAATATTTCTGTAGAAAGGAGGGCTGGGTTGCAACTTGCGAGAGGGCTATCGAAGGAGAGAGAGGTCCATTCTATTCGCTGGTCAAACGGTAACGGATGCTGATTTGGCAGGGCTGTTGTGTCTGTCCGATCCATCCGTAAGCCGGTAACGAAATATTGACGTGGCAGACTTGCTGAGGTGAATAGGCTGCATGTCAAAATAAATAAGATAGTGGTGATGAATCTTTTATGTGTATATGATGCTCATGTGGATCATGCATCTGAATTTATTGTTGCATTTTTGCTTAATATCCAAAACAATACAACTAAGAATACATGCTCTATTCAAGCATTTTGCTTTCCATATAAATGAACATATTATATGTTATAGTTATAGACATGTTCCACAATGTTGCAGTTGTAGGTAGTATTATAACGGAAAGCGTGTTTTCAGGTTCTAAAAATGTTATTTTAGGTTAACCCTACAACACATTTGGCCACTATTGAGGAGAGGAACAGGAGTTTAAAGAAGGTAGTTATAGAGAGAATAGATATCGGATGGAATTTTAGTCACAATTCTCTATTTGTTTTTCATGAGTATTATGTCTAAGAACCGATATTGTTCGTTTGTTTGATTAGCGTAAATTCATTAGGATTACCTAAAAGGATGATAACATGACTTATGGTAAGAGGTTGAGATATTCTCTCAAACAATCATCACCCAGTTCTCAGTGCCTACCCCTATTAATAAACTAGTGGAATTCGATTATTGCATCATATTTTCCGGTTAAACAACATGTGTTCGAAACTCCCCACCAACCTAACAACACAAAGTTAAGGGAACTCCCCATGGGTCTTATCGTTACTGTGCAGTGAAATTGGATATGAACAAAGCTTATGATCATGTTGAGTGGGGATTTCTAATGTAGATGATGTTAAAGATGGCTTCAATTTGCAGCGTGTGGAATTGATTATGGAATGTGTATCCTCGGCCAGCTACAGAGTTCGATCAAATGATACTGGTCGAGAAATTTATGCCCACTATAGGTCTTAGACAGGACTGCCCGCTATCCCCTTATCTCTTTCTGTTATGTTCGGAGGGTCTTTCTAGTACTTTGGCTCATGGAGAGGAAGTGGGTGGACTAGCAGGTATCGAGTATGTAGAAACTCACCATCTATTTCTCATCTTTTATTTGTAGATGACTATCTGATTTTGATGAAGGCAAATGCTCGTAGTGCAAGCACTCTGAAACGGGTGCTCGACACATATTGCAGTAGCTCTGGGCAACTTGTGAGTACTGCTAAGTCTAGTATCTTTTTTAAGCCCTAATACTAATTAATATCTGTGTCAGAGAAAATGTGTGCAGAAATTGAACTTTGTCATGGAAGCTCTCTTCGACACTTACTCCCTCCCTCCGTGAATAAGTGCACATCTAGCTTTTTTTTTCTAAGTCAAAGTTTTAAAATTTTGACCAACTTTATAGAAAATAGTAGTAACATATATGACATCAAATGGCTATATTGTCAAAGTACATTTCAAAACGGATCTAGTGATACTAATTTAGTGCCATAAATGTTGCTACTTTCCCATAAAGTTGGTCAACATTTTAAAACTTTGACTTAACACAAAAGATAGATGTACACTTATTCGCGGATGAAAAGGAGTAGTTGGGACTTCCTACTATGGTAGAGTATGTGAACTGCTGAAGGGCTGGAAAAAATTGTCTATGAAAATAAATGAGATTTTGATTAAATCAGTTTCTCAAGCAATTCCATCGTATGCCATGTCAGTGTTCAAATTGTCAAAGAGAATTTGCAAGTTAGTTACTGCTACTCGTGAGCTGCGTTGGGATTTTCACCGTAGAGGAAGGGTGAAGCAATATAGTAGTGGATAATATTTCCCTCAGTAGAGAACCAAGGTTATCGAACCAATAGAAAAATCATGCAAATACCTGTCAACAGTACCTACACACACAAGCGCAAGTACTTGCACCCAACGCGGGCAAGAGGGTTGTCAATCCCCTTGTATTCGTTAATTGTAAGGATTAAATCTGATAGTACTAGATAGATAAATTACAAAACAAAATAAAGAAAAGAAAAATTGCAGCAATGTATTTTTGATTTTTGTAATATGATTAAAGTAGACCCGAGGGGCATAGTTTTCACTAGAGACTTCTCTCTCGTAAAAATGGCATCCGATAGGTAGACAAATTACTGTTGGACAATTGATAGAAAAGCGCATAGTTATGACGTTATTCATGGCAATGATCATGTTTATAGGTATTACGTCTGTGACAAGTAGACCGACTCCTGTCTGCATCTATTACTCCACCAATTGACCTCTATCCAGCATGCATCTATGGTATTAAGTTCATGACAAATAGAGTAACACTTTAAGCAAGATGACATAATGTAGACAGAATAAAACCAAGCAATATGATTGAACCCCGTCGTTTTTCCTTAGTACCAACAATACAATACGTGGCTCGCTACCCCTTCTCTCCCTGGGTGAGGACACCGCAAGATTGAACCCATTGCGTGTGAGCTTGTGGATCTCTCGTACGTCTTTTGGCCTCCTCCTAAGCTTCTAGGGTCCATTCTGGTCCCGAAAAATTGCCATAGAGTTTCATCGTGTTTGGACTTCGTTTTGTATTGTTTTTCTGCAAAACAATAAAATAGGCGAAATCAAGAACTGGCACTGGGCACTGAGTTAATAGGTTAGTTCTAAAAATTTATATAAAATTACATATAAAGTGTTTAAGATTGATAATATAATAGCATGAAACAATCACAAATTAAAGATACGTTAGAGACGTATCAAATTACTGATGAAATTACTGGTTTTGGTGGGGAGATAATGTAGGAAAAAGAAGATGCATTGGTTTTCTTGGTGGTAGTTATGCATTCTGAAGAAGGAAGGGGATTGGCGTTTAGAGACCTTCACAATTTTAAATTGCTATGTTAGTGAAGTAGTGATGACGACTAATCTAGGACCCTGGCTCTTTGTGTGCACATGTGCTGAGTGTAAAATATTATCCAAAAGGTAATATCTTGAAAGCAAGACTGAAAAAGGGATCCTCATACACTTGGGAAAGCATAGTCGCGGGGATTGAAACTTTTCAAAGGGGCTGCATTTGGCGAGTTGGGAGTGGACCAAAAATTAATATTTGATAGGATCCTTGGATTCCAACCATTGTATCATGCAAAGTCCTCACACCAAGAGGTGCAACCATGTTGACAAAGGTAGAAGAATTGATAGCCCCATACTCAGGATAGTGGGATGAGGTTCTTATGCGAGATGTTTTCTCTCCAGTGGATGTTCAAAGAATTTTACAAATTCCACTTAATGTTCAAGGTTTTGATGACTTTGTTGCTTGAAACAATACCCGATCTGGGACCTTCTCTGTTCGTTTAGTGTGTATCATCAGAAGCTCGAACATCATTATGGGCTTAGACTAGTGAGTCATGATGGACAGGGGAATGCACAGCTAATTCCCGTCTGTAAGTACAGTCGGAACTTGAGGCTCCCAAGAAAGATCAAACACTTCCTGTGGAAGGTGGTGCGAGGTGCTCTTCCCTGCTATGGAATACTTCCAGGTCGACACATTCTATGCACTCCCCAATGCCTCGATTGTTCTGGAGAATATTCAACTATGCCTCTTTATTTGCCATCGAGCGCAGGATGTATGGACCGAGCTGGGCTTGATCGATGTTATTCGATAAGCTATGATGCAAGATAGATTGAATTCTATTACGATGGACATCCTGTCAAAGCTGGAACCGGGCTCCGGTGAAATATTGGTACCAGAATTTGCAATGGGAAACGTTTCCCTCCGGTCGACCGGACGGGTTTCGGCCGGTCGCTTTTGTCGCGCGAGGCGCTGGCATGTGGGACCCATGCAGAAGCTTTTTGACCACCGCTGGCCACCTATCTTATCTCTTCACGTGACCCATTTTCATCCCCCACCCACTTCGTTCCCCACCGCCTGCTATCTCTCTCTCAATCCAATTCAAGCGGCGGCAACGACGACACCCACCGATGGCCACGGTGCTGCGACGGGGAGGTGGGTACCGACGGCGACGGGGATGTTGCAGCTGTCGGCCGCTGGAGCTGCAACGACCTCGACCGGCGGCACGGGGGGAGGGGCACCACCGGTGCTCAAGAAGATGCGACCTCGCCCGGCCATGGCGGGTGTGGGGACGGCGGTGGCGGTTTGCTACATCCGACTCTGGCAGACGCCGGAAGCGGCCATGGATTTTGCTGGAAGTGGCCATGGATTTTGCTGGATGGCAGACGCGGGCACGCAAGATGCTACAAGCACATGTCGGCGAGCTACCACCGTATGTGTTTTTTGTTGGAACCAGCCCTGATTTTTGCTACTAACTTCTTTTGATTTTGCTGGAACCAGCCAGATTTTTTGCTACCACCGTATGTGTGTTTTGTTAGAACCAGCCCCGATTTTTGCTACTCCCTTCTTTTGATTTTGCTGGAACCAGCCAGAATGTTTGCTACCACCGTATGTGATTTTTGTTGGAACCAACCCCCTTTTTTGCTACTATCTTCTTTTGATTTTGCTGAAACCAGCCAGAATTTTTGCTACCATCGTATCTGATTTTTGTTGGAACCAGCCCCGAATTTTGCTACTACCTTCTTTTGATTTTGCTGGAACGAGCCAGAATTTTTGCTACCACCGTATCTGATTTTTGCTGGAACCAACTTATTTTTTGCTACAACCGACTCTGCAGAATCAGAGAAGTTGCAACCCCCGGGGCGCTGTGTCCGGCGAACCGAAGTTGGGACATAGGTGAGGGCGGCGACCGACGGTGAGGGTGACTGGCGGTGAGGAGGCGAGGCGGTCGGTGCGTGCGGGGAGCGTCAGCGCGTGTGAGGCGGGCCTCTCCCTTTCCCGTGGGGGGGGGGGGGGGGGGGCAGATCTGACGGCTGTTGGGCCGGCGCAGATCGTTGCCCATTTGCAATTGTAGCTGGCTGGTATACTCGGTGGCAGTGCCGCCAATTTGGAGAAGATCCAAACGCCCGACAGAACGACACTTTAAATCAAGGCTCTAGCGAGAAATTTTATCCAATCCTCAACACCTAAAAGTTCTGATCGAAAGAGTAATCTGATGTGGAATAGATTGAGACGAGGTAGTCAAAATCAATGTGGATGTTTCATTCCATTCGGAGACTCTTGATGGCGCAACTGGTACTATTGCTCGCGACGATCAAAGGAATTTCATAGCGGCGACAACATGGTTTTTACCTTATTTGAGGAGTGCTGATTTTGTCGAGTTGATTGCTATCAGATTGTAGCTTTCCAGTCGAGTCTACACAACATATGGATGTATACTAAGGCACGGAGGTATCAACCACCATGGAATGCAATCAGCTTACCCATGATTTTGTGAAAGTTTTCTATACTCATTGTTATCGAGAATCAAATACAATAGCTGACTGGTTAGATTCTTTTTCTTATAGCACTAGATCCCCTAGCTTTTGGAACGCCTTGATCCCTGACATTATTTCTCATTTACATGTAAATGACACATCGATCATTTGAGGAATAAAGCCTTATTGTTCTGAATTATAGATCCCTTTGTATAATTATCTTTAACCCAAAAACAATGTTGTTAGACAAATCACGTGGGGAAGCCTGTACGGGTTTCTAGTTTTCTCAACATGCAGCCCTCCACATTTTAAAAAATGTCACGTCAGCATCCACTAAAACTATTTTGTAGCACATGCATACCCCAATTTAATTGTTCTATCTCCAATGGTCCAGTGTAGATGTATACTATTTGTTCACACACAATTACCTATGAAAATAATAGCTTTTGATTTAAATCATTTCATTCATACAAAATTTATCCAAAACTAATCTTTTAAATCCCTCAGCAACGTGCGAGAAAATTACCTAGTTGTATTAATAATATATTCTGAAAACGTTGATCAGCAGCTTGAAGATATACATATTTAATTCATGTCTTTTTTTTTGAGTCGGCATATTTAATTCATATCGGTAACACTATTCTGAGTGCTGACCCGCACACATGAGTATTAGATGTGCACAACTCCAAAAGATTCCATAAGACATTAGCTGTCAAGAATTCTGCTGACCGGGCGTAGTGTTGTTTAATACTCCCTCCGTTTTTAAATATAGGGTGTATAGTTTTTGGCACGAAAATTAAAAAAAGCACATGGACGGAAAATTTCACAAATTTTGGGCGAGATTACACCTGACTAATTGACAGGAGAACATAGAGGAGCTTGCATGATATAAGGAAATATAAACAAATCCCTAAAAAAATTATCCAGACGAGTGGTGCAACCGAATACACCTTATATTTTGGATTTTTTTTCTTAAAAATCTATACACCTTATATCAAAAAACGAAGGGAACTACGGTTAATTGCATGTGCCCTTCCAAAAACCACTTATCTACGTACAAAATTAATACTCATGTGTCCAATCATAAAATGGAAGATGAGGATAGAAAGTACAGTGATCTGGTAGTACAATCAGAACTCTCTATCTTCTTATTTTCTTTCTTCAACATAAGCCGACTTTTTCAAAACTCCAGCAACCAAAGTGTTCTAGCCCTCAAGTGCACACATTGACAACGGCTTGCAACTGCTATCGCCTCGCACCCTCAAAGACGATCTCGATGGTCTTCTTGGTGCCTCTCTTTGGCACCTCGATCAAACATGGACGATCGCCATGTTGCTTGGTTTTTTTTTTTTAAAGCAGGATGACCCCGGCCTCTGTATCTGGGAGATGCATACGGCCATTTTATTGATTATTCTCGAGGACCTTACAAAGTAGTACAACAATATGCCTGAATCCGCCATCTTGGCAACATCTGCCGCTACTCCAATCCATATGATGAAGGGGTGCTGGGCCATGTTGCTTGGTTGACAACAATGTTCTCATTGTTGTCTCCTTGCCAATTTTCCAAATGAGGGTTGCCGGTGCTGAGGCGCTAGTATGACCGTCTATCTCTCTGTGTTAAAGTGCGGCTTCAAATCTTAGCTTTACTCTGACAGCAAATGTTGGGTTTCACACTAAAAGTTGATCACAACAAAGTTACCAAGGACGCTTGACATGATCTTCTTTTCTATTTTATTTCTGAACTATTGGTACAATAAACGCCTATGCAGCAAGGAAAACCTCCACACAAGCGTTGCCTCGCACTAGTCTTCTATATGTACCTATGTATATGCCTGCCTGAATTATCACACTATCAAATACTTCCTCCGCCCCTTTATGTAAGGTGTACTATTTTCAGCACGGTGACCAAAGACACATAATTATAGAGAACTGAGGACGAAATTACCCTTGGCAAATTCGTTGGTTAGTGGCAAATAAATCAGTTAGTCCAGAAAAATGAGAGATACATGCAATCGAGAAAGAGATACTTTCCTTCTTTTACTACAAGGAGAGATGCATGCAATCAGGGGAGAGATACTTTTCTTTTTTTAGGGATAAAAATAAAATTACGAGGAATCAGAAGAAATGCATCTTATATTGTGGAATATAAAAAAACAAATACACATTATATAAAGGACCGGAGTGAGTATAGTAACAACTTAGAGAGCAGGTGTCGGCACTAACCCGCTACAACAAACTCCCCCCTATCAGACTAGCCATAGTGGGAGTAGATGACGTGAAGGCAAAAAAGCTAATGTGTCAAGTAATTAATGAAGAGTGAGGTTTATAATAATATAATATGTTACTGTAACATCACATATCTTAAGACAATATGAGTCTATAAAATAATAAATAAAGCTTTGCATGATAGCAGACTTATATTACTACCCACTACGACTAATCTCGCCTATAATTATCACTTACCTAATAACTCAAACAACTACGGCAAGCTATATCAAATCTCATGTGCTAATTAAATTACATTACTATGTTTGGGGGAATTTGATATAGTACCACTCTATTACAACTAGTGCTTTCCATGCACATCACTTACTACCTCCATCTTTATTTATTAGCCCCTCTCGTATTTTGCGTTAAATTTTGATCATAAATTTATCTAATAAAATGTTAGTACCTAACTAAATTGCTTACTTTCCAAGTTCAACACAAACTCTACCTAATCAGCAGTCCGTGCAAATGCAAGATCTCATCTTGCATGCCCCCACGGGACGAGATCTCCAACCAGGAAGCAGCGCACGAGAAAGGCAGAAAAGCACTCGACCATAGTCACATGCAGAGAAGGCAGGCAGGGGCAGGGCCAGGCCCGGTAGGTCTCCGGCGGGTAGAGAAGAAAACAGACGAGGGAAGTGAGGAAAAAGAGGAGATAGAGGACAGAGCGCGCGCGCGCGACAGTATTACGTGCAAAAGCAAGAGAGAGAAACTACCGTCCGCCTTCAAGTCGGATCCATGTGGCCACCCGCTAGGCTAGCCGGCAGCAGGTACTGGTACCATCAGGGATGGCCCACTGCCCACTTGCGTGTCATCAACGCACTTGCAGGCAACTCTAATTATTTGGGAAAAAGTTCATTTTAAACCTTAAACTTGTAGAGGTCGGGCGGAATGAACCCTCAAATCGAAATCCCGGTCGATTGTATCCTAAACTATGCAATTCCAAATCTAAATCAAACCCTGGCATCGTTTGAACTGGGATTCGTCTGGTGGGCCGGTCCGCTAGAGTGTTTTTTGGTTCAAGAACAAAAATTTCAAAGGGCGCGCACCTGCTCCCCGCTGAACCAGCCCACTTTAGTTTCTCTTTTGTAAAAAAAATAAAAAAATTAGCGCGTGGTGGTGGCTCGAACGAAGATCACGTGCGGTTGATTGAAGCAACACACGACCAAGACACCACTTGCGTTGTGTTAACTTGCTCCCTTCTTTTCCTCTGTCTTTTCTTTCTTTTTCCTTTTTCTTTTTCATTTTCTGCCTTTTTCTTAAATTCGTGAACCGGCCCATTTGGAGCTATTGAATAGCAGGTGCGCAAAAAAAAAATCTAGAAAAGCTCTACGGGAGTGACTCGAACTCGCGACCTCAGTCTTGTTATTTGCTGGAATTTGCCAACCAAACTAGTGAGTTCAACCAATAGATTCACGGCGCGAAACATTATGCTTCGAACTTCTTTTGAACATTCGAGAATATTATGCACTGAATATTTTGTAATATTAAGCACTAAACATTTTGGAAAAAATATAAATATATGTTTTGAACAATTTTCGAATATGCATTGCACATTTGTATTATGTGATAAACATTTTTGAAAACAAATATGAATATATGCATGGATTTTTTTTTGAAAATACGCAGTGAACATTTTTGTAATATATGTTGAACTATTTTCGGATAAACATTGAACATTCATGGACGTCGTGATAAACATCTTTTTTCATGGACATTTTCGAATCCGTGAACATTTTGTTCAAAATTCATAAAAAATATTCTTTTGAAAAATTCTGGTTCACAAGGTTCTTTTCTTCGTTTGCTATTTCCTAGTAAAACGGTCACCGGTTTTTATATAGTTTATAAACTCGAGCTTTTAAAAAATTAGAAATTTACATGATTCAAAAATAATATGCAAATTTGGAAAAAGGTACGTCAATTTCAAAAGAAATCATGATTTTTTTAAAAGGAAACTAAAAAATGAAATAGAAAGAAAAGAAAGAAGAAAATAAGAAAAAGGGAGGAAGATAACACAATGTATGTACTGTCCCTGGTGGTGTAGCGTCGTTCCAACAACACCAGCACGCGTCTCGACTCGACTATGAGGAACGAGGAGAAGTCATGGAAACAGCTATGGAGTGTGCAAGTGCCAGCTAAAATAAGAATGTTCTTGTGGCGGTTAGCTAGGCAATCTCTTCCAACCGAAGATGTTTGGGCTCATCGCAACATGTCGACCACTAGCTCATGTGCTTTTTGCGGCGCTAGGGATTCCTGGAGACATTCTCTCCTTGAGTGTTCGGTTGCAAGGTGTGTATGGGCTTTGGAAGAAGGCGAAATGGTGGACTGCATGATCGCTACGACTGAACCAAATGCGAAACAGTGGCTCTTTACCCTCATGGCGACCTTGGACCATGGCACTTTTGTCCGTCTGGCAGTCACTCTATGGTCCATATGGATGGCAAGGCAAAAATATATACATGAGGGGATTACTCAGAGTCCACGGGCCACTTTTCTTTTCGTTAGCAGGTTTCTGAGAGAGTTAGAGCTGATCAACAAAACTCCCCAGCGCGTTTTGCAGGCTACCCCCGGGAAAATCGGGCTGCACATGCAAGACCAAGAGCACCACCTGAGGGTTACGTCAAGATCCATGTCGATGGAGCAGTGCAGCGCAACCGGAGAGGCTCCGCGGCGGCTGTATGCTGAGACCAGGCGGGTAACTATATGGGAAGTTCAGCACTTGTCGTTCCGGGAATAACAGATCCGCCCACGTTGGAAGCGATAGCGTGTCGAGAAGGCCTTGCTCTGGCCGAGGATCTTCTGGTGAGCAATCTAATCATCGCGTCGGATTGCAAGCGGGTTATTGATGATATCAAGCAAGGCAACCAGGGCGCATATGGTTCGGTGATCACAGAAATCAAACTTCGTTCTTCGGATTTTACTTGTAATTTTGTTTTTGAAAGCCGTTCTTCAAACGGTGAAGCTCATAGTTTAGCTAAGCATGCACTTTCTCTCGGTGCGGAGCGCCACACTTGGTTGCTTAACCCCTATAATCCGACTTGTATCCCACTACATGTGGATTATCATCAATAAAGCTTAGCTTTTGCCCTAAAAAAAACCCAGCACGGGTCTCGATTTCGAGCCACAGCGTGCACTTCTTTTTGTTTTTTAACGAAAAAACAAAAGCGGGCCGGCCCAGCAGGGTGTAGTGCCCTTTGCTTGTTTTTATTTCTAAACAAAAAAACTAAAGCGGGCCGGCCCAGCGGGGAGCAGGGGTGCGCGCATCAGCACCCTCAGCGAAATCCCACCAATCCCGGTCATCCAAACGACCCGAAGGTTTGATTTAGACCGGGATTGTATAGTTTAGGGTGCAATCGACCGGGATTTTGACTTGAGGGTTCGTTTCGCCGAAGGTCTACAAGTTAAGGGTTGAAAATGGACTTTTTCCAATTATTTGCTACTGGTACCATCAGGTCACGCAAACAATGTGCACATGGGATGAGACAACCTTCGATCGGCTTTTGCTGCTGCTGAGTTTAACCCATGTAACTTTACTTTTCTGGTTTTTTTGTTTGCGATAAAATTACCGTTGATGTTGCTTAATCCAATGTGCCGTACTTATTTTATACTAATCTGCAGAGAAAAATAACCAACTGAGCTAGAGATAAGTTGGTTAACCAAACACTAAAATAGGCAACGGTTTGGTTGCATAAAGCATCTACAATCAGACCGTGCAAATTTGGCCTCCCTATACGTCTGCAGATGCGTACACGGACATCGTCCGCCCATTCCTCATCTGTCCGCGTCCGCAGCAATCCCCTCGTATCCAAATGTAGAAATCCATATAATCTCATGCAACGTAGATCAACACACACAACTAAATTGAACACATAGCATAGCATCAGATGTAAGCGTCGTTGGAGATGCCGCTGGAGGACATGGAGGAGGGGAGCCCAACCAGACGTCGGGTGACTCGGGCTTGCTCCTTGGCGAGGCCGAGTTGCAATGCCTGTGCATTTTTTGCAGTGGCACTGGCGGACGTATGTCTCCGCTGTGGTCAAGGATCGGCGGATGACGCCGCGAATGAGCTCGTCCTACGAGTCGGAGGACTGGGCAAGGGGCGTGGATCTGCAGGACCGCAGTCAGACTGGTTAGATCTGGCCCTGGCCGCCTGCCGATGTGGGGCTAGCTGCCCGTGCCCCTAACTCGAGGAGCCGGCGTTGCGTGCTCGGCGGCGCTGACACTAGCACCCAACACCGACCGGGAGGAGTGAGGGCCGGAGGTGTGAGAGCTTGACTTTATAGGAATGATAGACTACTCGGATCAACAAGGAATTCCTTCTTTTTAAGAGCCCATTCGCAAAGAACTCTAAAGTTAAGCATGCTTGGCTTGGAGCAATTAGAGGATGGGTGACCAACTCGGAAGTTGGTCCCGGGTGTGAACGAATGAGAACAAAGTATGCAAGAAAGATTAGTGGTGGTCTATGGGGCCAGTCTAGATCCCGCGGGGCATAATAGCCAGGAACCGGTGGATGTGGCCGGGGTGTTACAATTAGTGTCAGAGCCGACCCTCGCGGTTAGATGGGCGTGTGTGGTTCAGGTGTGTGGGGATGTAGCGCATGGCGCGTATGGCCCGTCGTGGCACACGGCATGACACATGTGTCGGACTGAACACACAGACGTGTGCTAAGAGGGAACGTTCACATGGGTCGACGAGGACGTTGGTTCCTTCGAGTGGGGATGTATGAGAGAGCTTGGATTAATAGAAATGATAGACTACTCATATCAACAAGGAATTAATATTTTTCCCGGGAGCCCATTCGCAAAGACTTGAAATTTAAGAGTGCTTTGCTTAGAGCGATTTGAGGATGGGTGACGACTATAAAGTTGATCCCAGGTGCGCACGAATGAGGACAAGGTATGCAAAACAGACTATTGTTGGTCTGTGAGGTCGGTCTGGATCCCACCAGGTGTAACAGCCAGGAACCGGTGGCTGTGGCCGATGCGTGTTACAAAGAGTTTAATGGTTCCTTCCAATAGTGGTATTGGTCGGTACATACGTCTAACCCATTATTAGTGTGTTCAATACTTGTAGCCGTACTAATAATCTCTATTATCCACCAGCATGAAATGTTTCCCCGGACGCAATGAAAATAGCAATACATGTGCCTTTTTTCTTACAATTGGCATGCTCTTTCAAATATACTCTGTGTCCCGCGCATTGCTCTGGGAATCTTGCTAAAAGAAATGTAGTATAAATAGTTGCTACAGAAAATAAAAAAACTACCTCAACAACTTGAAAATTATGAAGTGCATAAAAGATGAATTATAGGTAAAAGAATGTCATTTCTAGGAAAAATGTGAAGGGTCAACTATATATGTGCTGCAATCGGCCAATACATATATTGGCCGCAAAAAAAAATGCAAAAAAATAACTTGTTAATGATTAACAGGCATGAATTTATGATGTGGCAGTGTTGCATGCATAGAGTAGTAAAAAAGTATAATTTATGACTTGCATGCATGTCTTGTTTATGTGGCATGGTTGCACTGGAAGAGAAAATAGGTAGTGGGATGTAGCTATTTAGGAATAGAATATTTCATTAACATAACCTTTTATTTCTTAATTCCTCACTGGTTCTCGGACATAATTTAATTTTCATTTTCCCTATATCAAAGAAATTTATTATATTATGCCCATTTAGCACGTAAAGAGCCCATCACCTGAAATGTAATTTTTTAACATTTTGTATTTTCTTAAATAGAATTATTTAGCCAATAGATTACACATTAACTTTTGATTTTCTCTACAATTAATTGATTGTTTTTCTTAAGTTTGGAGGTATGATTGAAATAAAGGAGGGTGATTTAAATTTATTCTTAGAAAACAGTGATTACTAAACCTCCTTGTTTAACATCCCATATAGTGTAATATTGGTTACAAAATTACATCTCAACAATATTACCACTAAATTTAGAGATCCTGAAGAAATTTATTTGAGTTGCACTACTTTGTAATTATAATTTTCTAACTTCTCTTATATGATAGGGAATGTTGATTCCTTTAGAGTTACACTCTTTATACAAGGTCGCCACGATCTTTTTTGAGCTATCCATATACTTTATTGGTATTATATTTCGGCCTTATATGGGATGTAGTCTTGTGGCTTACTTCTTCGAGCCCGGCCAATATGGATTGGCATCCATGTGATTCCAGCAAGCTAATCTCACTAAAATCATGTGTCCACTATTATGAGATACTATGAATCTTTTCAATAATAAGAAGGATTACAACCGTCCATTAATGTGGCATCTCTACTTTAAATTTGTCATATTTTTTTGATCAGCTTTAAAAACTTCAAAATACTATTTTGTTATTGGAAGATTTTAGTATTTGACATATATAGGCATAGATGATGCCACACGCATTGCTGCATGAACCACATTAAAATAAGCACAAATAGTGTTTAAAATCAACAAACTTAATGGAAAAACTAATGTAAAGTGTTCTCAGTTTATGTTTAAAAAATAATAGAACTGTGGCAAAATGAGTATAACAAGAGAAATACATTAGAACTGAACTCGCCTTTAAAAAACTGAAGCATAGGTACTATATTTTTTTATTGCAAATGCTTAACACATATACCGTCCACGACCATACAAAAATTTATGCAAAAAATTCAAACCTATGACTAAGATGCATGACTTGATTCATCTGGACAAAAATACATGCATGCCTTGGTGATGTGACATGGTTTCCATGAATATATTGTAATGCAAGGGCAACTTAATTACGAGTACATGCTTAACTACAGGATGTGACAATTTTGTTCCAGTGAATATTAATAATTGAGGTGATGTGGAAGCATGCATGTGAAGAGAAATCTCGTAGTCAGAACTAGCTATTTAGTTATAGTAGATGAGAATTCTCTATATAGGAGTATGTATATGATCAGCCGGAAATCCAACTCGATGCCCAGGCTCATCTGCTCCCGCTCAGAAAACAATTCAAAACAAATACTAGAAAAATTCAGAAAATTCCAATTTTTTGTGTGGTAGATAATTTGATGCGTGAGGTCCGCTTCAAATTTCAACTCATTTGGACATCTGAGCAGCTCTCAGCAAAAAAGATAAATTATCTACCACATAAAAAATTATTTGGAGCGGAAATACTCACTCTGTCCCAAAATTCTTGTCTTAGATTTGTCTACATACGGATGTATCTATTCATGTTTTAGTGTTAGATACATCCGTATCTAGATAAATCTAAGACAAGAATTTTGGGGCGAATGGAGTATATCTTTGCTTAGTTGGAGAAAAGAGAAGAGGAGAGAGAAGAGAAGAGAAGCGGGCTCTTGGTTAGTAAACCCAAAACGCTTTGTGAGGATGTAATATGGGCCAACTATTGATAAACTAGTACATATTTAGAACTTACTATTGTACATGCCGGCTAAGAGATTGGATGTATATGACATGGAAATTTCTCACTAGTAGAAAACAGGGCTTTCGTTCGGGCATGGCAAGCCCATTAGTCCCGGTTCAGTCACGAACCGGGACCCATGGGGGCATTCGTCCCGGTTCGTGAGCCCAGGGGCCGGCCGGGGCCTCGTGGGCATTGGTCCCCGTTTGTATGGACCCATTTGTCCCCGTTCTAGGCACGAACCGGGACCAATGGTCCTCGCTCCTGGCCCACAACCATTGGTCCCGGTTCGTGGCTCGAACCGGGACAGAAGGCTGAGCTTTAGTCCCGGTTTCTACCACGAACCGGGACAAATGAGTTGCCTATATATACCCCATCGCCACAGCAGAGCACTTCACAGTGCTCTGTTTTTTCTGGCCGGCGAGGGGTGGGCATTTGGGTGCTCTAGCTCACCTCCTATGCACATGAGGTGTTCGATGAAATGTCTGAGCCACACTAGTTAATCTTTCTCCTCTCGAAACTCGACCTCCGAGCTCCATTTTCACCGAGATTTGTCTAGGTTTAGCGGTCCGTCACGTCCCGTCTCCGTCTTCACCGCCGTCGATCGCCCGCGTCGATCTCGTCGCCAGCACCACCGTGGTGAGCCTCTTGTTCTTATCTTCTTTCTGAAAAAAAAATTCTTATTTTAGATAGATACTTGTCTAATTTTGTTACTTTTATTATTCCTTCTTATTACATAGTGCGATGGTTTTGGTATCCGCCCCCGTCGGCCCTCGTCCTGTCTATGATTCGGATGTGGTATATATTACCTTTTTATAACTATTTGGTTCATTTATTGTTTATGACAAATATGCCGACCAACGTGACATAGATTTTATTTATCTAGGAGGTGGTTGAACCGGAAATTCCAACCGACCCTATTGTCGAGAGGTTAAATTTAGTTGAAGAAGAAAACAATTACTTGAAGGAAAAAATAAAAAAATTGAGGAGGAGAAGATGATATTGGAGTTGCATGTTGCGGATGTCGTCGATGATCACAAGATCAAGATGGATGCAATGCGCTTGAAGATTAGAAAGATTAGAAAATATGCCATTCATACCGAGGCTTGGTATCATTATGCCGTTGGATCAATTGTTACCTTGGTTGCGACTATGATCACATTTGTTTTCGCATTGAAATGTTTTACATAGTTTCAATGTATGGTTTGATTAATTAGATGCTCTAGAGAGCTATATGTTGTTAGATGAGAACTATGTATGTACTTTGGTTTTAATGTGATGATGAACTTCTATTAATTTGGTCACTTAATTATCTATTCATGATGTTCTGTAATGGTTTTTGACACACTTAATTATATATAATGCACGCAGATGAACCGGCAATGGATGTACGGTGATAGACACACCTCCGAGTACATTAAGGGCGTGCATGATTTTCTCGAAGTGGCTGAGGCAAACAAGCAGAATGGTTTTATGTGTTGTCCATGCCCTACATGTGGGAATACGAAGTCTTACTCTGACCGGAAAATCCTTCACACCCACCTGCTTTATAAGGGTTTCATGCCACACTATAATGTTTGGACGAGGCACGGAGAAATAGGGGTTATGATGGAAGACGGCGAAGAAGAAGAGGACGATGACAACTATGTGCCCCCTGAATACGGTGATGCTGCAACGGGGGAAGCCGCTGAAGATCAAGAGGAACCAGACGATGTGCCCAATGATGCTGCAAGGGGGGAAGCTGCTGAAGATCAAGAGGAACCAGTGCCCGATGATGATGGTCTCCGCCGGGTCATTGTCGATGCAATGACGCAATGCGAAAGTCAAAAGGAGAAGCTGAAGTTCGATCCATGTTAGAGGATCACAAAAAAGGGTTGTACCCCAATTGCGAAGATGGCAACACAAAGCTCAGAGAATGCTGTGCCTGACAAAGAATTTGAGAAGCTATTGAAAATATTGAAGAAGAAGCTTCCAAAGGATAACGAATTGCCCGACAGTACATACGCAGCAAAGAAGGTTGTATGCCCTCTAGGATTGGAGGTGCAAAAGATACATGCATGCCCTAATGACTGCATCCTCTACCGCGGTGCGTACAAAGATCTGAACGCATGCCCGGTATGCGGTGCATTGCGGTATAAGATCAGACGAGATGACCCTGGTGATGTTGACGGCGAGCCCCCCAGGAAGAGGGTTCCTGCGAAGGTGATGTGGTATGCTCCTATAATACCACGGTTGAAACGTCTGTTCAGAAATGAAGAGCATGCCAAGTTGATGTGATGGCACAGTGAGGACCGTAAGAAAGACGGGAAGTTGAGAGCACCCGCTGACGGGTCGCAGTGGAGAAAAATCGAGAGAAAGTACTGGGCTGAGTTTGCAGCTGACCCGAGGAACGTATGATTTGGTTTAAGCGCAGATGGCATTAATCCTTTCGGGGAGCAGAGCAGCAATCACAGCACCTGGCCCGTGACTCTATGTATGTATAACCTTCCTCCTTGGATGTGCATGAAGCGGAAGTTCATTATGATGCCAGTTCTCATCCAAGGCCCTAAGCAACCCGGCAACGACATTGATGTGTACCTAAGGCCATTAGTTGAAGAACTTTTACAGCTGTGGAATGGAAACGGTGTACGTACGTGGGATGAGCACAAACAGGAGGAATTTAACCTGCACGCGTTGCTGTTTGTAACCATCAACGATTGGCCCACTCTCAGTAACCTTTCAGGACAGACAAACAAGGGATACCACGCATGCACGCACTATTTAGATGACACTGAAAGTATATACCTGGACAAATGCAAGAAGAATGAGCACCTGTGCCATCGTCGATTTCTTCCGACCAACCATCAATGTCGAAAGAAAGGCAAGCATTTCAAAGGCGAGGCAGATCACCGGAAGAAGCCCGCCATGCGTACCGGTGATCACGTACTTGCTATGGTCAATGATTTACACGTAATCTTTGGAAAGGGTCCCGGCAGACTAGCTGTTCCGAATGACGCTGAGGGACACGCACCCATGTGGAAGAAGAAATCTATATTTTGGGACCTGCCCTACTGGAAAGACCTAGAGGTCCGCTCTTCAATTGACGTGATGCACGTGACGAAGAACCTTTGCGTGAACCTGCTAGGCTTCTTGGGCGTGTATGGGAAGACAAAAGATACACCCGAGGCACGGGAGGACCTGCAACGTTTGCACGAAAAAGACGGCATGCCTCCGAAGCAGTATCAAGGTCCTGCCAGCTACGCTCTTACGAAAGAAGAGAAAGAAATCTTCTTTAAATGCCTGCTCAGTATGAAGGTCCCGACTGGCTTCTCGTCGAATATAAAGGAATAATAAATATGCCAGAGAAAAAGTTCTAGAACCTAAAGTCTCATGACTGCCACGTGATTATGATGCAACTGCTTCCGGTTGCATTGAGGGGGCTTATACCGGAAAACGTCCGATTAGCCATTGTGAAGCTATATGCATTCCTCAATGCAATCTCTCAGAAGGTGATCGATCCAGAAATCATACCAAGGCTAAGGAGTGATGTGGCGCAATGTCTTGTCAGTTTCGAGCTGGTGTTCCCACCATCCTTCTTCAATATCATGACGCACGTCCTAGTTCATCTAGTCGACGAGATTGTCATTCTGGGGCCCGTATTTCTACACAATATGTTCCCCTTTAAGAGGTTCATGGGAGTCCTAAAGAAATATGTCCGTAACCGCGCTAGGCCAGAAGGAAGCATCTCCATGGGCCATCAAACAGAGGATGTCATTGGGTTTTGTGTTGACTTCATTCCTGGCCTTAAGAAGATAGGTCTCCCTAAATTGCGGTATGAGGGGAGACTGACTGGAAAAGGCACGCTAGGAGCGGACTCAATAATATGCAGGGACGGGCATTCTTGGTCTCAAGCACACTACACAGTTCTACAGAACTCTACCTTGGTGACCCCGTATGTCGATGAACACAAGAACAGTCTGCGCTCCAAACACCCGGAGCAGTGTGACGACTGGATTACATGTGAACACATCAGGACTTTCAGCAGTTGGTTGGAAACACGTCTCAGAGGTGACACCACTGTTTGTGATGAGTTGTACTCGTTGTCCAGGGGACCATCTTCGACTGTATTGACTTACAAAGGATACGAGATAAATGGGAATACATTTTACACGATCGCCCAAGATCAAAAGAGCACGAATCAAAACAGCGGTGTCCGCTTTGATGCAGCAACCGAGAGGGGAAAGGACACGTATTATGGTTACATAATGGACATATGAGAACTTGACTACGGACATGATTTTAAGGTCCCTTTGTTTAAGTGCAAATGGGTCAATCTGTCAGGAGGCGGGGTACAGGTAGACCCACAGTACGGAATGACAACAGTGGATCTGAACACTCTTGGGTACACTGACGAGCCGTTCGTCCTAGCCAATGATGTGGCACATGTTATCTATGTGAAGGACATGTCTACCAGACCGAGAAAAAGAAAAGATAAAGAAGCGAATACATCATACGATGAGCCAAAGCGCCACATAGTTCTTTCAGGAAAAAGGGACATTGTGGGAGTGGAGGGCAAGACAGATATGTCTGAAGATTATGAAAAGTTTCATGAAATTCCTCCCTTCAAAGTCAAGGCTGACCCAAGCATCCTGATAAACGATGAAGATTATCCATGGTTACGGCGCAATAAGCAAATGACACAAGCGAAGAAAAAGTGAAGACTTTCTCCCGCAACTATTATGATAATACCATGCCAACTTTGTAACAGACGAGTATGATACCATTGTCCGTTTTGTACACGAAGTGCATCTAGTTTTTGCCGTAACCCTCTCAACTTTCTTTCACATGCTATGTGGATGAAATGATGATACCATGCCAACTTTCAACCTTTTCAGAGTTCATTTGAAATGCTTTTCAATTTTAGGGTCTTATAGCTCAAAATAATTAGTAAATGCATGAAAAATGGTGCATGAAAAATAACAAATAAAATAAATAAGTAATTAGAAACAAAATAATATAAACTTTATTAAAATATATAAGTAGAAACAAAATAAAATAACTTTAATAAAATTTATGAAACTAAAATTAACAAAGTATTTTCTGTTCAAAACATTATAAGTAACCTCTAGTATTATTGAAACTAAAATCATATAAAATTGATGCAACTAAAATTATCGAAGTATTTTCTGTTCAAAATCATTAAAAGCAAAAAGAATTTTCATAAAATACTTTTTTTGATAGAAACTTTAATAGCAAAAAGAATTATCATAAAGTAAAATAAATAAGTAATTAGAAACAAAATAAAATAAAATAAATAAGTATTTTGTTGTAAGTAGAAACAAAATAAAATAAATAAAGCAAAAAAGAAAACAAAAAAACTGGGGAAAAAATAAAAAAATGCCACCTACTGGGCCACCACGGCCTGAATACGACTAGAAACCCATCAATGTGCCTGGATTCAGGCCCGCAGAAGGCCCAGCAGGCCCACATGCATAGCAGTGCAAGATTAGGCCCGTAAGCCTGCAATGGAGAGGAGCTCGAGGGGGTTGGCGCAGCAGCGCTTATAAACCACTCTCGAGCTCTCTCAACTAGCGAGGTGGGACTAAACCTTGGCCGCGACGCGGGCAGCACATGTCCTTTGGTCCCGGTTGGTGGCACCAACCGGGACTAAAGGGGTGTATTGGTCCCGGTTCGTGGCACCAACCGGAACCAATGCCCCCCCTTTAGTCTCGGTTGGTGCCACCAACCGGGACCAAAGGCCGCCGCTTCCCGCCCTTTGGGCTGCTGAAAAGAGACCTTTGGTCCCG
>NC_057802.1:100961079-100982011 GCF_018294505.1 Triticum aestivum
CCCTGCCCCGCGCCCTCGCCGTCGCCGCGCCCTCGCCAGTCGCCGTCGCCCGCGCCCGTCGTCGCCGTCGCCGACTGTAATTATGTTTTAAATATATATTTTAGATATATGTATTTTTTATGTATGTTCATATATGTATGTATGTATTTTTTACATGTTTTTTTGTATGTATGTATGTATTTTTTCAACTGTAATGATGTTTTAAAAATACATATATGCAAAAGTTAGATTTTTAGAAAGGAATTTGAATAGGTTTTCAGCAAGGAATTTGAATCTGGTTCAAATTTCATTTGAATGAAATTTGAAAATTTTGAACTATGGATCAGAAGGTTTTTGGTGAAATGGAGTGTGGGTACTGTCATGAAGTTGGAGTAACTTTTGTGGTTGTAAAAGAGTTAGGAAAAGTTTTATATATGCAAAAGTTATATTTTTAGAAAAGTTTTATGTATCTAGCTAGGAAAGGAAGAACAAGAAAAAGAAGGAGAGGAAAAACGAAAATAAGAAGAGAAAGAAAGGAGAAGAAGAGGACAGGAAGAAGAGGAGAAATAAATAAGAAGAGGAAAAAAGAAGAAAAAGAAGAGGAGAAGAAGAAAGGAATAGAGGAGAAGAAGAAAAAATTGAATCTATTTTTTCTTCTTCTCCTCTATTCCTTTCTTCTTCTCCTCTTCTTTTTCTTCTTTTTTTCTTCGATCTTCTCCTCTATTCCTTTCTTCTTCTCCTCTTTTTATTTCTTCTTCGTATTCTTATTTTTTATCGGGTATGTCGTTGTCGATATACCCCCTCCTCGATAACATTATTTTCCCATGTATGTATGTCGTTGTTGTCGATATATATAACTCCCTCCCAGACAACTTCGACATGATGGACGGTCGATATTTATACCCCCTCTCTACCGTGATAACTTATACCACGGGAGCACCCCCCGGCCCTCTCGCTCGACCAAAACACTCGAGGACACCCAAACCCTAGGAAAAAACGATGTCGGTCTCCTACCCCCTCCCGCCGCGCCCCTACCCTTGAAGCATTGCCGAGGCCACCCCAAACCCGGAATAAGCTAGGTCTACGTTTGCACTAATATATCGACCTGCTGTCATGTTTGTGTAATAATTGCCATGTTGTAATATTTGCAGAAACAATGAAGCACGGACAAGACGAGCAAGCAGAAGAGGTGTTGGGGGACATAATCTTAGCCAGAGGTGATATCTTGTCGTATCTTAACGACAATGATGGTCTGGAAGAACAGGGTGAAGAAGCAGGCTACGGTGATCGAAGAGTGGAGGAGGAAAGACATGATTATGATGGCTCCGGTGACCCAATGCTGGTGCAAGAAGGAGCCCGTGGTGACGGCTCCGGTGACCGAACAGAGTCCGGCCAGGTAAATATATTAGTTAAGCCTGTGCTGACTAGCTAATTGATGCATTCATTGTTTTGGTATGTACACATATTAATTAACTCTCGTCTTTCTTCTTTTTCTAGCCCTCCGGATCGAGCACAACTTCGGTAAAGAGACGAGGCCCGAAGAGAAAGTTGCGCTCGGATGAAAGGTTTGAGATCACAGCAATCGCGCGCGACGGCCAACCGATTGAACCCATCCGGACAAAGGATGCATTTGCTGCTCAGTGCGGGGTTCTAGTTAGGGACAAGATCCCGATCAGCATCCACCAATGGTATAATCCTAAGAAGGAAGACCCTGAGGTGTCTTATGTCAATGATATGCAGAAAGATGATCTTTGGACTGAGCTGAAGGCAAATTTCACCCTACCGCCAGAGGAGGATCCGGAGAAGCCAGTTAAAGAGCAATTAATCAAGTCTCATGCTCTTAAGAAGATGGCAGACCTATTCAGGAGGTGGAAGAATGAGCTGAAAACGTTTGTCCACAAAGAAGAGACACCAGAATTCATCGGCCGGTATGAGAAGATCAGATATCACTGGCCCGCATTTGTGGCCCACAAGACATCGGAAAAGAGTAAGAAGATGTCAGCGACAAACAAGAAGAATGCTGCGAAGAAGAAGCTTCACCATCGCACGGGGTCAGGTGGCTACCTCAAAGCCCGGCCTAAGTGGGCCAAGGCTGAGAATGATCTGCTTGATAACGGGATCAAACCACAGACAATGAACTGGCCAGACCGTTGCCGGACTTGGTTCTTCGGGGCTGGCGGAAAATTGGACCCTGTATCAGGGAGGTGCATTTGGACGGACGAGCTTTTGAGAATACCAGTCAAGAGGCTTCAGCAGTATATCGATGCAGCGCAGGAAGGGACGTTCGTTCCAGACAGAGAGAACGACGAGCTCATAATGGCCCTCGGGAATCCTGAGCACCCTGGACGGACACGAGGCACGCCAGGCTCCGTTCCGTGGAAGGCTGGTTTTCCAGACGCAGGCGGTTACAAAAGCCAGGAGAGGAGGAAAAAAGTGGAGCAAATCCAAATTCAGAAGCTGCACAAAAGGGTTCAAGCGCTAGAGGAACGAGACGGCAATCGACATGCCGAAACTATCCCCGAAGCTACCCCGCCATCTCAGCGGAGAAGCAGCGTGGCTTCCACCGAGCTGCTTCAGCCGGAGCATGTCTTGACAGCTCTTGCTAGCTACCCCGTGGATGCTATCACGAAGTCTCAACATTGCCACCTTATGACGCAATGCCAGAACTTCAAAGTCAAGGCGGCTGTTGGCTCTGTTTTACCTCCTGAACCCGGCGCAACCTACCACTGCCGGCCGATTCCAGAAGGATATGCTAGGGTGATGGTGGATGAAATAACGGAGGGATTTGAGGACCTCCGGCTTGACCACCCTACCGGTGAAGGGGAGACTCGGTTGGGTTCTGCTCTGAAGACTCCATGCCTATGGCGGAAGGAGCTCATCAACCTTCCGAACTGGACGCCTCCGACAAGTAAGGGCACTCCGCC
Organism: Triticum aestivum; assembly: GCF_018294505.1. Classification (NCBI taxonomy): domain Eukaryota; kingdom Viridiplantae; phylum Streptophyta; class Magnoliopsida; order Poales; family Poaceae; genus Triticum; species Triticum aestivum. The sequence continues at coordinate 100,963,983 of NC_057802.1, forward strand.
TCCTCCTTCGGCGAGTGATCAGGGCACTCAGCCTCCTTCTCCGGCGCGCGGCGGCACTCCGCCTCCTCCTCCTCCGGCGAGTGATCAGGGCACTCAGCCTCCTTCTCCGGCGCGTGGCGGCACTTGGCCTCCTTCTCCGCCTGCGCCAGAGCAGCCAGCCTCCTCCTTCTCCGCCTCGTCAGCAAGGGCGGAAAAGACCCGCCGCCGCTCCGGCTGCTCCGGCGCGTCATAGTCCTTCTCCTCCGCCTCGTAAGCAAGGAAAGAAGACAGCCGCAGCCACTCCATCTGCTCTGCCGGCTTCTAGCAGTACAGCCAGAGGTGGGAGGCAATACAGATTCGGTCCTTCTCTGAAGACTCCAGAGAAGTTACCATACGAGAGGACCGAGGAGGAAACCACGAAGATCGTGCGAGCCGAAGTGACGAACTTCTTTGAAGGGGTGAAAGCAAATAAACATCCACCTCCGGAGGAGAAGGTAGATCCGGTGAAAGCGAAGCGCACTCTGGCTGCCCTGACAAAACCACCAAAGTCTCCGCCGAAAGGCAACTATGAGCGCATTCTTGCAAAGACATTTGCCGAAGCGGAGCGGTCGGGAAGTACTGTCATTGATCAAAGATTAAAAGAACGATGAGCTAGGAAAAAATTGCCCAGCTCGGCGAACAAGCGAACCAATCCTGCCCCCCGCTCAAGGTGTCTAGCGACATCGTCGCTAATGATCCAAGGATGGTGCCCGGTTATAGCAATCTTGGAGATTACCTGCCCGACGATGTACATTATGATATCTTGGAGGTGGACGAACACAAATACCATTACGGGAAGCCTCTCGTCAAAGATGAAAGATCTCTAACAACGATGATGCGAAGATTACATGATTGGTACATGAAAACCTCCAGAGAGTCTGGGGGGAGGGATACTTTGACGCTGAGAGTTAAACCGGAGCATGACCTCGTTGGAATTGAACTGTTGAATGTTCCATTTGAGGAGTTCTTCCAGTTTTTCAATCAAAAGGCCCTCGATAAATCAACGATCACTTGCTACTGTTTGTAAGTAGTACTACTTCTGTCATTAAGTCTCTCTATATAGGTCAGCTCTTTCATTGCATGTATTTATAATTATCCTCACTATATTATGCAGATTGAAGATCGCCGAATTGAAGAAAAGACAAATCGGTGATATTGGGTTTATTAACACAAATCTCATAGATGCAACTCAGGTTAAATATCATGCCGAAAATACCGAGGCCAACTTGCTACGATCGTTGGTAATAAATGAAAACAAAGATATAATACTCTTTCCTTACAACTTCAAGTGAGTGTTACTGTCTTGTGCATAATCGATTTCCCTTATTAGTCCAGGTTATAGTAATGTAATTGATGACTTATGCATGCGTGCGCAGCTTCCACTATATTCTCCTAGAGATTAAGCTTGAGCAGGGAGTAGTAACCGTCTTAGACTCGAGACGAAAAGATCCCGAGGACTATGCGGACATGACTCAAATGCTCGAGAAGTAAGTTAAATCGATCATTATCCAAACTATCAGCAACTTTGTTCATTTCCTGATATCAAGTAATTGTTTTCTTTGTCTGGCAGGATTTGGAGAAAATTCACCAAAAAAGCTCCGGGACTGCCGAAGAAGCTGCAATTTAAACACCCGAAAGTAAGTACTATAGCAGCATGTTCCGCGCATCCAATACCATTTAGCTTATCAGTTTGATTGACCTCTATTTCTTGTAAAGTGGTTGTGGCAGGAACCCGGGAATAATTACTGTGGATACTACGTTTGCGAGTCCATCCGCTACACGACCTGTGAGCGGGGCTACTCTGACGAAGAATTTGAAGTGCGTAAGCAATAATATTCACAATTTTATTTTATTTCCATCATTTGTGTTGAGTTTCATTTATTCATATATATATATATATATAAAAATATATATATATATATGTATTGACCCCCTTCTTCAAATTAGATCTTTCGGATGCGGGATGAACTCCTAGCACCAGATCGTATGCGAGCAATTCAAGAGGAATTGGCGGCATTCTTCCTTGACCACGTGATCGCTGAAAACGGAGAATACTATGTGGACCCTGTGTTCTTACAATTTAATTAGGAGATTATATTGTAAGAGATAATTATTTTATATATGTAGCCTGTATTGTCGGATAGATATACGAGAACTTGTTGTTCGACCAATCTCTCGGAGAAGGAGAGGTGGTCGCTATCACTTCTCTCTGTATGCATATGTTCATGACGATCTTCTGTTTCCTTCATTTGATTACTAGCTAGCGTGTCTAGTCCTCTCCATACGTATATAGTACGTAGCGTCGACCAAGCACGGAGATAAGAGAGGACACTTCTCTCTATTAATTAGCTAGCTAACACAATATATGAAACACCTAAATTAACCCACCAAAACCCCCAACCCCCCCTTAAAAAAACAAAAACCCCAGCCACTGAAATGTTGACGCGTGGATGCCTATTGGTCCCGGTTAGTGCCACCAACCGGGACCAAAGGCCCTCCTGCCTGAGCTCGCCGCACCGGCCACGTGGAGGCCCATCTGTCCCGGTTCGTGTAAGAACCGGGACTATAGAGTTAGGGCATTAGTAACGACCCTTTAGTCCTGGTTCAAAAACCGGGACAAAAGGCCCTTACCAACCGGGACAAGAGGCCCTTTTTCTACTAGTGTCTATAACCAATTATTGGCTGTATTATTAACCATACTCTTAATAAGGAAGCACCGCGTGAATGGCACCATTGACAGGTTCAACTACTGAAAGCCAAACCTAGAGTTTTCAATCTTGGAACTAAAGCCTCTCCACACAAAGAAAACAAGCTAGCCAACGTCACCTTGTGCTGCCACCACCTGCCGATATTCATCACCGCACAGACACACAATCCTGGCGTGGACCTAGCCACACAATTAGAACAATGCACGCGCAACACATGCTACTGAGCACCATGGCAAGTTCTCATGTAAATAATTAGAGTCATGAGTACATGCGCCAAGTTGTTGAATTATGGGCTCGCATGCATAGACACTTTCTGTGCATCTAGCCAACTCTTTAATACTCTATTAGTTTCATAATGTTGTGCATATTTTATATTTTGAAAGTCAAACATGTCTATGTTTGGCCAAGTTTGAAGAATAAACTATCAATACTTAAAATATACTAAGTACAAAAAATATATAATACACTTTATGATGGATATTTGATACCACATATGCATTGTGGATATTGATAGTTTTTTCATTTAAACTTCGGCGAACATAGATTTTTTTTCCTATTAACTTGGGAAAACATAGACATTTTTTGAATGGAGAGAGTATTTGTTTGAATGAGCTCTCACACCGATTAACCATGGTCTCACCGTATAGATGCATGGGCAATACCATGCCAAGAAAGCAAAAACCGAGGCCCTGTGCAAACTAAAAAATGGGCACTACTCTATAATATATAACTATAATACTGTACCCACAATAGTGTCTTATACAGAATTGGGATATATTTAGAATTATACCTATTCAACTCTTTGTTAGATAATCTTTGCCGGATCAATCACAAGTTCAGAATGGCTCAGAACTAAAATGAGGCAAGATTTGATCTTTCCCTTTGGTTTGCCTGTTCCCTGTTACTTCTAAATTTTTATGTCCCTTTTTTTGATTGTTAGATTAATAAGTATATATTACATTGCATTGGAATACCACGGGATGATCCCATACACACCCTGGTAATTAGAGCAAACAATGGAACTCATGGCCTTAAGCAATGGACGTCGAACTCCTGGGTAACTATCGAGGGATGGAGGGATAGGCAAGTCGCACGGGCATGTGAGTCACCCAGACCGATCGAGCCGAGACAAAGGCATGAGGCATCGAAGTCAAACTTTTTTTGAAATCGAATACAATCATATGTAAGGTCATTGACACGAAAACTACCCTAACAAATAAGGAGAGATTATGACTACGACTATATACCTCCAAAGTCTTGCCAAAGTCGCAACTGAACTAGTCATTGTTGCACCTATAGCCCATGCCTATTATGGACAACATCGAAAAATCCAACCGTTGAATTACCTACAAATACTATTAGAAAAATAAATCGCGTTGAATCGCTGCAATATTAGATCATTCCGTACGAGGAGGTTGATAATCGCGGCAAACATAGTGGCTGCAGGGGGTGGGGGGTTACCCTGATTTAGACAGGTAGCCACGGTAACTGACAGAGAGAAAAGGCCCAAATTTGATATCGGGGCTTGTTCAGCAGGGAAAAAAAGTAGCGGGGCTATCCTCTACCATATGAACTTGTTGTGAGGAACAGAGAAAGTAACATCAATGGGAACTTGGGGCAATTGAAGGCTATTCAACATGGATTTTATTGGGCCGAGGATTATCAAGCCTAATGGGCCAAAGTGCTAGTAATTAGGTGGAAGGGGTGGGTGGAAATTGGGGGCTATGTTTGTTCGCCCGGAATGCATGTCCATTGCTCTAGGCCTGGTTAGTACCAGCGCATCTCCCCAACTAAATCTTATTTTTGTGTTTATATCGAGAATAACGCCGAATAATAGTCTCCTGTGCTGGCGTGCATGGTGCATGCCAGGCATACAAAAATTGTACCATAGTCACAAACATTACCGACACACTTAGCCAACTGTCATATTTACTCATTTTCCAAAATTATGATTACCTTTTAAGCATCTTTTCTTAATAAAACAAATCACAAAACTACAACCAATTTACTATTATCTGTTTTCACAAGAGCCCAAAAAACTAAACCATAGTCATAAACACTACCGTGCCACCTAGCGAACCATCATTTTTTTGAACCGTGAACCGAGAACAATTATTCTATGATAACTTTCTATTAATAACCAAACAATTCCAATATATACAAATAGAAGTAACAAAATACAAACTTAGCCAATTCCAGATTTGGCGAACAGTCATATTTACTCTTTTAATTTACGATCGCCTTTTTAAACCTCATTTTCCAAACAAACAAATCACAAAACCAATACACATGCATAACCATAAAAAACAGCTTAGATTGTATACTTTTGAAACAAACTGAAATTTAACTTTGATTTTCTTCGTGTGTCTCAAGAGCCCAGGGGAGTGGAAATTGAAGGAAATATGCCCTAGAGGCAGTAATAAAGTTATTATTTATTTCCTTATATCATGATAAATGTTTATTATTCATGCTAGAATTGTATTAACCGGAAACATGATACATGTGTGAATACATAGACAAACAGAGTGTCACTAGTATGCCTCTACTTGACTAGCTCGTTAATAAAAGATGGTTATGTTTTCTAGCCATAGACAAAGAGTTGTCATTTGATTAACGGGATCACATCATTAGGAGAATGATGTGATTGACTTGACCCATTCCGTTAGCTTAGCACTTGATCGTTTAGTATGTTGCTATTGCTTTCTTCATAACTTATACATGTTCCTATGACTATGAGATTATGCAACTCCCGTTTACCGGAGGAACACTTTGTGTGCTACCAAACGTCACAACGTAACTGGGTGATTATAAAGGTGCTCTATAGGTGTCTCCGAAGGTACTTGTTGGGTTGGCGTATTTCGAGATTAGGATTTGTCACTCCGATTGTCGGAGAGGTATCTCTGGGCCCACTCGGTAATGCACATCACTTAAGCCTTGCAAGCATTGCAACTAATGAGTTAGTTGCGGGATGATGTATTACGGAACGAGTAAATAGACTTGCCGGTAACGAGATTGAACTAGGTATTGAGATACCGACGATCGAATCTCGGGCAAGTAACATACGATGACAAAGGGAACAACGTATGTTGTTTTGAGGTTCGACCGATAAAGATCTTCGTAGAATATGTGGGAACCAATATGAACATCCAGGGTCCGCTATTGGTTATTGACCGGAGACGTGTCTCGGTCATGTCTACATAATTCTCGAACCCGTAGGGCCCGCACGCTTAAAGTTCGATGACGGTTATATTATGAGTTTATGTGTTTTGATATACCGAAGGTAGTTCGGAGTCCCGGATGTGATCACGGACATAACGAGGAGTCTCGAAATGGTCGAGACGTAAAGATCGATATATTGGATGACTATATTTGGACACCAGAATGGTTCCGGGTGATATCGGGATAATACCGGAGCACCGGGAGGTTATCGGAACCCCCCGGGAGGTATATGGGCCTTAATGGGCTTTAGTGGAAAGGAGGGGAAAGGAGCAAGAGAGGGCCCCCCCCAAAGCCCAATCTGAATTGGGAGGGGGCCCGGCCCCCCTTTCCTTCCTCCCTCCTTTCTCTTCCTTCCCCCTCCCTCTCCAAATAGGAAAAGGAGGAGTCCTACTCCCGGTGGGAGTAGGACTCCCCCCTTGGGCGCGCCTCGTCCCCTTGGCCGGCCCCCTCCTCCACTCCTTTATATACAGAGGAGGGGGGCACCCCATAGACACAACAATTGATCCCTTGGATCTCTTAGCCGTGTGCGGTGCCCCCCTCCACCATAATCCACCTCGGTCATATCGTAGCGGTGCTTAGGCGAAGCCCTGCGTCGGTAGAACATCATCATCGTCACCACGCCGTCGTGCTGACGGAACTCTCCCTCAAAACTCGGCTGGATCGGAGTTCGAGGGACGTCATCGAATTGAACGTGTGCTGAACTCGGAGGTGCCGTGCGTTCGGTACTTGATCGGTCGGATCGTGAAGACGTACGACTACATCAACCGCGTTGTGCTAACGCTTCCGCTTTCGGTCTACGAGGGTACATGGACACACTCTCCCCTCTCGTTGGTATGCATCACCATGATCTTGCGTGTGCGTAGGAATTTTTTTGAAATTACTACATTCCCCAACAGTGGCATCCAAGCCTGGTTTTATGCGTTGATGTTATATGCACGAGTAGAACACAAGTGAGTTGTGGGCGATACAAGTCATACTGCTTACTAGCATGTCACACTTTGGTTCGGCGGTATTGTTGGATGAAGCGGCCCGGACCGACATTACGTGTACGCTTACGGGAGACTGGTTCTACCGACGTGCTTTGCACACAGGTGGCCGGCGGGTGTCAGTTTGTCCAACTTTAGTTGAACCGAGTGTGGCTACGCCCGGTCCTTGAGAAGGTTAAAACAGTACTAACTTGACGAACTATCGTTGTGGTTTTGATGCGTAGGTAAGAACGGTTCTTGCTCAGCTCGTAGCAGCCACGTAAAACTTGCAACAACAAAGTAGAGGACGTCTAACTTGTTTTTGCAGGGCATGTTGTGATGTGATATGGTCAAGGCAAGATGCTATATTTTATTGTATGAGATGATCATGTTTTGTAACCGAGTTATCGGCAACTGGCAGGAGCCATATGGTTGCCGCTTTATTGTATGCAATGCAATCGCCCTGTAATTGCTTTACTTTATCACGTGATGATCGGTTATGGTTTAGTTGATTTGGATCACGTGATCACTTAGATGATTAGAGGGATGTCTATCTAAGTGTGAGTTCTTAAGTAATATGATTAATTGAACTTAAAATTATCATGAACTTAGTACCTGATAGTATTTTGCATGTCTATGTTTGTTGTAGATAGATGGCTCGTGTTGTTGTTCCGTTGAATTTTAATGCGTTCCTTGAGAAAGCAAAGTTGAAAGATGATGGTAGCAATTACACGGACTGGGTCCGTAACTTGAGGATTATCCTCATTGCTGCACAGAAGAATTACGTCCTGGAAGCACCGCTAGGTGCCAAACCTGCTGCAGGAGCAACACCAAATGTTATGAACGTCTGGCAGAGCAAAGCTGATGACTACTCGATAGTTCAGTGTGCCATGCTTTACGGCTTAGAATCGGGACTTCAACAACGTTTTGAACGTCATGGAGCATATGAGATGTTCCAGGAGTTGAAGTTAATATTTCAAGCAAATGCCCGGATTGAGAGATATGAAGTCTCCAATAAGTTCTAGAGCTGGAAGATGGAGGAGAATAGTTCTGTCAGTGAGCATATACTCAGAATGTCTGGGTATAACAATCACTTGATTCAACTAGGAGTTAATCTTTCGGATGATAGCGTCATTGACAGAATTCTTCAATCACTGCCACCAAGCTACAAGAGCTTCGTGATGAACTATAACATGCAAGGGATGGATAAAATGATTCCCGAGCTCTTCGCAATGCTAAAGGCTGCGGAGGTAGAAATCAAGAAGGAGCATCAAATGTTGATGGTCAATAAGACCACCAGTTTCAAGAAAAAGGGCAAAGGGAAGAAGAAGGGGAACTTCAAGAAGAACAGCAGACAAGTTGTTGCTCAAGAGAAGAAACCCAAGTCTGGACCTAAACCTGAGACTGAGTGCTTCTACTGCAAGCAGACTGGTCACTGGAAGCGGAACTGCCCCAAGTATTTGGCGGATAAGAAGGATGGCAAGGTGAACAAAGGTATATGTGATATACATGTTATTGATGTGTACCTTACCAGAGCTCGCAGTAGCACCTGGGTATTTGATACTGATTCTGTTGCTAATATTTGCAACTCGAAACAGGGACTACGGATTAAGCGGACACTGGCTAAGGACGAGGTGACGATGCGCGTGGGAAACGGTTCCAAAGTCGATGTGATCGCTGTCGGCACGCTACCTCTACATCTACCTTCGGGATTAGTATTAGACCTAAATATTGTTATTTGGTGCCAGCGTTGAGCATGAACATTATATCTGGATCTTGTTTGATGCGAGACGGTTATTCATTTAAATCAGAGAATAATGGTAGTTCTATTTATATGAGTAATATCTTTTATGGTCATGCACCCTTGAAGAGTGGTCTATTTTTGATGAATCTCGATACATATTCATAATGTTGAAGCCAAAAGATGCAGAGTTGATAATGATAGTGCAACTTATTTGTGGCACTCCCGTTTGGGTCATATTGGTGTAAAGCGCATGAAGAAACTCCATACTGATTGACTTTTGGAATCACTTGATTATGAATCACTTGGTACTTGCGAACCATGCCTCATAGGCAAGATGACTAAAACGCCGTTCTCCGGAACTATGGAGCGAGCAACTGATTTATTGGAGATCATACATACTGATGTATGTGGTCCAATGAATGTTGAGGCTCGCGGCGGGTTCGTTATTTTCTCACCTTCACAGATTATTTAAGCAGATATGGGTATATCTACTTAATGAAACATAAGTCTGAAACATTTGAAAAGTTCAAAGAATTTCAGAGTGAAGTTGAAAATCATCGTAACAAGAAAACAAAGTTTCTACGATCTGATCGTGGAGGAGAATATTTGAGTTACGAGTTTGGTCTACATTTGAAACAATGCGGAATAGTTTCGCAACTCACGCCACCTGGAACACCACATCATAATGGTGTGTCCGAACGTCGTAATCGTACTTTACTAGATATGGTGCGATCTATGATGTCTCTTACTGATTTACCGCTATCGTTTTGGGGTTATGCTTTAGAGACGGCCGCATTCACGTTAAATAGGGCACCATCAAAATCCGTTGAGACGACGCCTTATGAACTGTGGTTTGGCAAGAAACCAAAGTTGTCATTTCTTAAAGTTTGGGGCTGCGATGCTTATGTGAAAAAGCTTCAACCTGATAAGCTCGAACCCAAATTGGAGAAATGTGTCTTCATAGGATACCCAAAGGAAACTGTTGGGTACTGTTGGGAATCGTAGCATAATTTAAAAATTTTCCTACGCTCACCAAGATGCATCTATGGAGTATACTAGCAACGAGGGGAAAGGAGTGCATCTACATACCCTTGTAGATCGCGAGCGGAAGCGTTCCAATGAACGTGGATGACGGAGTCGTACTCGCCGTGATCCAAATCACCGATGACCGAGTGCCGAACGGACGGCACCTCCGCGTTCAACACACGTATGGTGCAGCGACGTCTCCTCCTTCTTGATCCAGCAAGGGGGAAGGAGAGGTTGATGGAGATCCAGCAGCACGACAGCGTGGTGGTGGATGTAGCGGGTCTCGGCAGGGCTTCGCCGAGCTTCTGCGAGACGGAGAGGTGTAGCAGGGGAGGAGGGAGGCGCCCAAGGCTGTGTTCTTGCTGCCCTCCCTCCCCCCCTTTATATAGGCCCCCTTGGGAGGGGGGGGGGGCGCCGGCAAAACCCATCTAGGGTGGGGGCGGCGGCCAAGGGGGGTGCCTTGCCCCCCAAGGCAAGTGGGAAGCCCCCCCACCCTAGGGTTTGCAACCCTAGGCGCATGGGGGGAGGCCCATGGGGGGCGCCCAGCCCACTAGGGGCTGGTTCCCTTCCCACTTCAGCCCACGGGGCCCTCCGGGATAGGTGGCCCCACCCGGTGGACCCCCGGGACCCTTCCGGTGGTCCCGGTACAATACCGGTAACCCCCGAAACTTTCCCGGTGGCCGAAACTTGACTTCCTATATATAATTCTTCACCTCCGGACCATTCCGGAACCTCTCGTGACGTCCGGGATCTCATCCGGGACTCCGAACAACTTTCGGGTTTCCGCATACACATATCTCTACAACCCTAGCGTCACCGAACCTTAAGTGTGTAGACCCTACGGGTTCGGGAGACATGCAGACATGACCGAGACGCCTCTCCGGTCAATAACCAACAGCGGGATCTGGATACCCATGTTGGCTCCCACATGTTCCACGATGATCTCATCGGATGAACCACGATGTCGAGGATTCAATCAATCCCGTATACAATTCCCTTTGTCAATCGGTATGTTACTTGCCCGAGATTCGATCGTCGGTATCCCAATACCTTGTTCAATCTCGTTACCGGCAAGTCTCTTCACTCGTACCGCAATGCATGATCCCGTGACTAACGCCTTAGTCACATAGAGCTCATTATGATGATGCATTACCGAGTGGGCCCAGAGATACCTCTCCGTCACACAGAGTGACAAATCCCAGTCTCGATCCATGCCAACCCAACAGATACTTTCGGAGATACCCGTAGTGCACCTTTATAGTCACCCAGTTACGTTGTGACGTTTGGCACACCCAAAGCACTCCTACGGTATCCGGGAGTTGCACGATCTCATGGTCCAAGGAAAAGATACTTGACATTGGAAAAGCTCTAGCAAACGAAACTACACGATCTTTTATGCTATGCTTAGGATTGGGTCTTGTCCATCACATCATTCTCCTAATGATGTGATCCCGTTATCAACGACATCCAATGTCCATAGTCAGGAAACCATGACTATCTGTTGATCAACGAGCTAGTCAACTAGAGGCTTACTAGGGACACGTTGTGGTCTATGTATTCACACATGTATTACGATTTCCGGACAGTACAATTATAGCATGAATAATAGACAATTATCATGAACAAAGAAATATAATAATAACCATTTATTATTGCCTCTAGGGCATATTTCCAACAGGTACACCTTCTATCACAGATCCGAAGGCAGACATTAGTTGCAAAGAATGGATCCTTTCTAGAGAAGGAGTTTCTCTTGAAAGAAGTGAGTGGGAGGAAAGTAGAACTTGATGAGGTAACTGTACCTGCTCCCTTATTGGAAAGTAGTTCATCACAGAAACCGGTTCCTCTGACATCTATACCAATTAATGAGGAAGTTAATGATGATGATCATGAAACTTCAGATCAAGTTGTTACTGAACCTCGTAGGTCAACCAGAGTAAGATCCGCACCAGAGTGGTACGGTAATCCTGTTCTGGAGGTTATGTTACTAGACCATGACGAACCTACGAACTATGAAGAAGCGATGGTGAGCCCAGATTCCGCAAAATGGCTTGAGGCCATGAAATCTGAGATGGGATCCATGTATGAGAACAAAGTGTGGACTTTGGTTGACTTGCCCGATGATTGGCAGGCCATCGAGAATAAATGGATTTTCAAGAAGAAGACTGACGCTGATGGTAATGTTACTCTCTATAAAGCTCGACTTGTTGCAAAAGGTTTTCGACAAGTTCAAGGGGTTGACTACGATGAGACTTTCTCACCCGTAGCGATGCTTAAGTCTGTCCGAATCATGTTAGCAATTGCCGCATTTTATGATTATGAAATTTGGCAAATGGATGTCAAAACTGCATTCCTGAATGGATTTCTGGAAGAAGAGTTGTATATGATGCAACCGGAAGGTTTTGTCGATCCAAAGGGAGCTAACAAAGTGTGCAAGCTCCAGCGATCCATTTATGGACTGGTGCAATCCTGTCGGAGTTGGAATAAACGTTTTGATAGTGTGATCAAAGCATATGGTTTTATACAGACTTTTGGAGAAGCCTGTATTTACAAGAAAGTGAGTGGGAGCTTTGTAGCATTTCTGATATTATATGTGGATGACATATTGTTGATCGGAAATGATATAGAATTTCTGGATAGCATAAAAGGATATTTGAATAAGAGTTTTTCAATGAAGGACCTCGGTGAAGCTGCTTATATATTGGGCATCAAGATCTATAGAGATAGATCAAGACGCTTAATAGGACTTTCACAAAGCACATACCTTGACAAAGTTTTGAAGAAGTTCAAAATGGATCAAGCAAAGAAAGGGTTCTTGCCTTTGTTACAAGGTGTGAAGTTGAGTAAGACTCAATGCCCGACCACTGCAGAAGATAGAGAGAAAATGAAAGATGTTCCCTCTGCTTCAGCCATAGGCTCTATCATGTATGCAATGCTGTGTACCAGACCTGATGTGTGCCTTGCTATTAGTTTAGCAGGGGGGTACCAAAGTAATCCAGGAGTGGATCACTGGACAGCGGTCAAGAACATCCTGAAATACTTGAGAAGGACTAAGGATATGTTTCTCATTTATGGAGGTCATAAAGAGCTCGTCGTAAATGGTTACGTCGATCCAAGCTTTGACACAGATCCGGACGATTCTAAATCGCAAACCGGATACGTGTTTATATTGAACGGTGGAGCTGTCAGTTGGTGCAGTTCTAAACAAAGCGTCGTAGCGGGATCTACATGTGAAGCGGAGTACATAGCTGCTTCGGAAGCAGCAAATGAAGGAGTCTGGATGAAGGAGTTCATATCCGATCTAGGTGTCATACCTAGTGCATCGGGTCCAATGAAAATCTTTTGTGACAATACTGGTGCAATAGCTTTGGCAAAGGAATCCAGATTTCACAAGAGAACCAAGCACATCAAGAGACGCTTCAACTCCATCCGGGATCAAGTCCAGGTGGGAGACATAGAGATTTGCAAGATACATACGGATCTGAATGTTGCAGACCCGTTGACTAAGCCTCTTCCACGAGCAAAACATGATCAGCACCAAGGCTCCATGGGTGTTAGAATCATTACTGTGTAATCTAGATTATTGACTCTAGTGCAAGTGGGAGACTGAAGAAAATATGCCCTAGAGGCAATACTAAAGTTATTATTTATTTCCTTATATCATGATAAATGTTTATTATTCATGCTAGAATTGTATTAACCGGAAACATGATACATGTGTGAATACACAGACAAACAGAGTGTCACTAGGATGCCTCTACTTGACTAGCTCGTTAATCAAAGATGGTTATGTTTCCTAGCCATAGACAAAGAGTTGTCACACTAGTAGGAAAAGGGGCTTTTACCCCGGTTCATAAGGGCCTTTAGTCCCGGTTCTGGAACCGGGACTAAAGGGTCGTTACTAATGCCCTAGCCCTTTAGTCCCGGTTCTTACACGAACCGGGACTAAAGGCCGTCCACGTGGACGGTGCGGGGAGCCCAGGCAGGAGGGCCTTTGGTCCCGATTGGTGCCACCAACCGGGACCAATAGGCATCCACGCGTCAGCACCTGGCAGGAGCTGAGGTTTTTGTTTTTTTTGAAAGGGGGTGGTTTAGGGGTTTTGGGGGGTTAATTTAGGTGTTTCATATATTATGTTAGCTAGCTAATTAATAGAGAGAAGTGTCCTCTCTTATCTCCGTGCTTTGTCGATGCTACGTACTATATACGTATGGAGAGGAGTAGACACGCTAGCTAGTAATCAAATGAAGGAAACAGAAGATCGTCATGAACATATATATATGCATACAGAGAGAAGTGATATCGACCACCTCTCCTTCTCCGAAATATTGGTCGAACAACAAGTTCTCATATATCTATCCGACACTACCGGCTACATATATACAATAATTATCTCTTACAATACAATCTCCTAATTATATTGTAGGAACACAGGGTCCACATAGTATTCTCCGTTTTCAGCGATCACGTGGTCAAGGAAGAATGCCGCCAATTCCTCTTGAATTCCTAGCATACGATCTTTTGCTAGGAGTTGATCCCGCTTCCGAAAAATCTAATTTGAAGAAGGGGGTCAATACATATATATATATATGAATAAATGAAACTCAACACAAATGATGGTAATAAAATAAAATTGTGAATATTATTGCTTACGCACTTCATATTGTTCTTCAGTGTAGCCCCGCTCACAGGTATGGTAGCGGATGGACTCGCAAATGTAGTATCCACAGTCATTATTCCCGGGTTGCTGCCACAACCACTTTACAAGAAATAGAGGTCAATCAAACTGATAAGCAAGCATGCTAAATGGTATTGATCAAACTAGCGCTTGAATCACTAGGAGATGCGCGGAACATGCTACTATAGTACTTACTTTCAGGTGTCTAAATTGCAGCTGGTTCGGCAGTCCCGGGGCTTTTGAGGTGAATTTTCTCCAAACCCTGCCAGACAAAGAAAACAATTACTTGATATCAGGAAATGAACAAAGTTGCTGATATGGTGGATAATGATCGATTTAACTTACTTCTGGAGCATTTGAGTCATGTTCGCATAGTCCTGGGGATCTTTTCGTCTCGAGTCTAAGACGGTTACTACTCCCGGCTCAAGCTTAATCTCTAGGAGAATATAGTGGAAGCTGCGCATGCATGCATAAGTCATCAATTACATTACCATAACCTGGACTAATAAAGGGAAACCGAATATGCAGAAGACAGTAACACTCACTTGAAGTTGTAAGGAAAGAGTATTATATCTTTGTTTTGATTTATTACCAACGATTGTAGCAAGTTGGCCTCGGCTTCTTTGGCATGAAATTTAACCTGAGTTGCATCTATGAGATTTGTGTTAATGAACCCAATATCACCGATTTGTCTTTTCTTCAATTCGGCGATCTTCAATCTGCATAATATAGTGAGGATAAGTATAAATACATGCAATGAAAGAGCTGACCTATATAGAGAGACTTAATGACAGAAGTAGTACTACTTACAGACAGTAGCAAGTGATCGTTGTTTTATCGAGGGACATTAGATTGTAAAACTGGAAGAAATCCTCAAATGGAACATTCAGCAGTTCAATTCCAACGAGGTCATGCTCCGGTTTAACTCTCAGCGTTAAAGTACTCATCCCATCAGACTCTCTGCAGGTTTTCATGTACCAATCATGTAGTCTTCGCATCATTGTGCTTAGAGATTTGACATCTTTGACGAGAGGCTTCCCGTAATGGTATTTGTGTTCGTCCACCTCCATGATTTCATAATGTACATCGTCGGGCAGGTAATCTCCAAGATCGGTATAACCGGGCACCATACCCGGATCATTAGCGACGATGTCTTTTGACACCTTGAGCGGGGGGCACGATTGGTTCTCTTGTTCGCCGAGCTGGGCAATTTTTTTCCCAGCTCGTCGTTCTTTCATCCTTTTATCACTGACAGTACTTCCCGACCGCTCCGCTTCGGCATATGCCTTTGCAAGAACGCGCTCATAGTTGCCTTTTGGCGGAGACTTTGGTGGTTTTGTCAGGGCAGCCAGAGTGCGCTTTGCTTTCACCGGATCTACCTTCTCCTCCGGAGGTGGATGTTTCTTTGCTTTGTCCCCTTCAAAGAAGTTCTTCACTTCGGCTCGCACGATCTTCGCGTTCTCCTCCTCGGTCCTCTCATATGGTAACTTCTCTGGAGTCTTCAGAGAAGGACCGAATCTGTATTGCCTCCCGCCTCTGGCAGCTGTACTGCTAGACGCCGGCAGAGCAGACGAAGCGGCTGCGGCTGTCTTCTTTCCTTGCTTACGAGGCGGAGGAGAAGGACTACGACGCGCCGGAGCAGCCACAGCGGCGGCGGGTCTCTTCCGCCCTTGCTGACGAGGCGGAGAAGGAGGAGGCTGGCTGCTCTGGCGCGCCGGCGCTGGCGGAGAAGGAGGCGGAGTGCTGCCACGCGCCGGAGAAGGAGACTGAGTGCCGCCACGCGCCGGAGAAGGAGGCTGAGTGCCCTGATCACTCGCCGGAGGAGGAGGCGGAGGAGGAGGCGGAGTGCCCTTACTCGCCGGAGCCGTCCAGTTCGGAAGCTTGATGAGCTCCTTCCGCCATAGGCATGGAGTCTTCAGAGCTAAACCCAGCCGAGTCTCCCCTTCACCGGTAGGGTGGTCAAGCTGGAGGTCCTCAAATCCCTCCGTTATTTCATCCACCATCACCCTAGCATATCCTTCAGGAATCGGCCGGCAGTGGTAGGTTGCGCCGGGTTCAGTAGGTAAAACAGAGCCAACAGCCGCCTTGACTTTCAAGTTCTGCCATTCCGCCATAAGGCGGCAATGTTGAGACTCCGTGATAGCATCCACGGGGTAGCTAGGAGTAGTCGCATGCTCCAGCTGAGGCAGCTCGGTGGAAGCCATGCTGCTTCTATGCTGAGATGGCGGTGTAGCTTCGGGGGCAGTTTCGGCATCTCTATTGCTGTCTCGTTCCTCTAGCACTTGAACCCTTTCGTGCAGACGCTGAATTTGGATCTGCTCCACTTTTTTCCTCCTCTCCTGGGTTTTGTAACCGCCCGCGTCCGGAAAACCAGCCTTCCATGGAACGGAGCCTGGCGTGCCTCGTGTCCGTCCAGGGTGCTCAGGATTCCCGAGGGCCATTGTGAGCTCATCGTTCTCTCTGTCTGGAACGAACGTCCCTTGCTGCGCTGCATCGATATAGTGTTGAATCTTCTTGATGGGTATTGCAAGTTGCTCGTCCGTCCAACGACACCTCCCTGATACAGGGTCCAAGGTTCCGCCAGCCCCGAAGAACCAAGTCCGGCAACGGTCTGGCCAGTTCATTGTCTGTGGTTCGATCCCTTTATCAAGCAGATCCCTCTCAGACTTGGCCCACTTAGGCCGGGCTTTGACGTAGCCACCTGACCCCGTGCGATGGTGAAGCTTCTTCTTCGCAGCATTCATCTTGTTTGTCGCTGACATCTTCTTACTCTTTTCCGATGTCTTGTCGGCCACAAATGCGGGCCAGTGATCTCTGATCTTCTCATACCGGCCGATGAATTCAGGTGTCTCTTCTTTGTCGACAAACGTTTTCAGCTCATTCTTCCACCTCCTGAATAGGTCTGCCATCTTCTTAAGAGCATGAGACTTGATTAATTTCTCTATAACTGGCTTCTCCAGATCCTCCTCTGGCGGTAGGGTGAAATTTGCCTTCAGCTCAGTCCAAAGATCATCTTTCTGCATATCATTGACATAAGACACCTCAGGGTCTTCCTTCTTAGGCTTATACCATTGGTGGATGCTGATCGGGATCTTGTCCCTAACTAGAACCCCGCACTGAGCAGCAAAAGCATCCTTTCTCCGGAGGGGTTCAATCGGTTGGCCGTCGCACGCGATTGCTATGATCTCAAACCTTTCATCCGAGCGCAACTTTCTCTTCGGGCCTCGTCTCTTTACCGCAGTTGTGCTCGATCCGGAGGGCTAGAAAAAAGAAGAAAGACGAGTGTTAATTAATATGTGTACATACCAAAACAATGAATGCATCAATTAGCTAGTCAGCACAGGCTTAACTAATATATTTACCTGGCCGGACTCTGTTCGGTCACCGGAGCCGTCACCACGGGCTCCTTCTTGCACCAGCATTGGGTCACCGGAGCCATCATAATCATGTCTTTCCTCCTCCACTCTTCGATCACCGCAGCCTGCTTCTTCACCCTGTTCTTCCAGACCATCATTGTCGTTAAGATACGACAAGATATCACCTCCGGCTAAGATTATGTCCCCCAACACCTCTTCTGCTTGCTCATCTCGTCCGTGCTCCATTGTTTCTGCAAATATTACAACATGGCAATTATTACACAAACATGACAGCAGGTGGATATATTAGTGCAAAC
>NC_057802.1:100983271-101042889 GCF_018294505.1 Triticum aestivum
AGGAGCGGGCGGCGATGGCGAGCACGGGCAGCCTGGCGGCGTCAGGGGCAACTGGTGAGGTATGTCGAAAATTTCCTAAGTGTGGACTTATATAGCAAAACCTTTAGTCCCGGTTCGTGGCACCAACCGGGACTAAAGGTGGGCATTTGTCCCGGTTGGTGCCATCAACCGGGACCAAAGGCCTCTTTTCAGCAGCCCAAAGGGCGGGAAGCGGCGTCCTTTGGTCCCGGTTGGTGGCACCAACCGGGACTAAAGGGGGGGCATTGGTCCCGGTTGGTGCCACCAACCGGGACCAAAGGCCTTGCACTGCCCATGGCCAAAAGTTTAGTCCCACCTCGCTAGTTGAGAGGGGCTCGGAGTGGTTTATAAGCCCCACTGCGGCTGCCCTCTCGAGCTCCTCCCAAATGCAGGCTTACGGGCCTAATGTCACACTGTGCTGTCTGTGGGCCTATTGAGCCTTCTGCAGGCCTGAATCCTGGCCCAGGTTGGGTTTCTAGTCGTATTCTGGCCGTGGTGGCCCAATAGGTGGCAGTTTTTTAAATTTTTTGCATTATTTATTTTCTTTTGTTTTTTTCTTTATTTTTTAATTCTTTTTGCTTTTAGGTCAGCAAAATTATAAACTGTCTGTTAGTGCCATTAGTTTTAGAAAACATATAAACTTTCTATTAGTGCCATTAGTTCTTTATGAAAATTCTTTTTGCTGTATTTAGTTTTTTTATTTTCTTTTTTGCTATATTTATTTTGTTTTATTTCTACTTACAACAAAAAACTTATTTATTTTATTTTATTTTGTTTCTAATTACTTATTTATTTTACTTTATGATAATTCTTTCTGCTATTAAAGTTTCTATCAAAAAAAGTTCTTTATGAAAATTCTTTTTACTTTTAATGATTAAAAATAAAAAAGAGGCACAATGCGCGTTGATTTGCTTCAAGCCTTTCGGAATAGTGTAGACTGCACTGCACATAGCTCGATGCAGTCTACCTTATTCCTCAAGGCTTGAAGCTAAGCAACGTGAGCATTGCGCCTCTTCATCATCGTCTCTGCACTCAGGGCTTATAAACCGCTCCTAGTGCCTCTCAGCTAGCGAGGTGGGACTAAAAAACTGCTTAGCTAGTAAGAAACTCTAGTACCGGTTCGTGCCACGAACAGGTACTAAAGGTGCTCGTGGGGCCACAGCCTCATTAGTACCGGTTCGTGGCACCAACAGGGACCAAAGGGTGGAATTGGTCCCGGTTCGTGCCACCAACCGGGACCAATGGCCTTGCACAGCGGCGTGGTGGTGAGTTTAGTCCCACCTCGCTAGCTAAGAGAGAGCCGCACCTGTTTATAAGGTGCGGTGCGCCTGAGCTGTCGAGCTCCTCTCTAAAGCAGGCTTACGGGCCTAACCTCTCTGCACTCAGGGCTTATAAAGCATTTCAAATGAACTCTGAAAAGGTTGAAAGTTGGCATGGTATCATCATTTCATCCACATAGCATGTGCAAGAAAGTTGAGAGGGTTACGGCAAAAACTAGATGCACTTCTTGTACAAAACGGACAATGGTATCATAATCGTCTATTACAAAGTTCGCATTCTATCATCATAATAGTTGCGGGAGAAAGTCTTCACTTTTTCTTCGCTTGTGTCATTTGCTTATTGCGCCGTACCATGGATAATCTTCATCGTTTATCAGGATGCTTGGGTCAGCCTTGACTTTGAAGGGAGGAATTTCATGAAACTTTTCATAATCTTCAGACATGTCTGTCTTGCCCTCCACTCCCACAATGTCCCTTTTTCCTGAAAGAACTATGTGCCGCTTTGGCTCATCGTATGATGTATTCGCTTCCTTATCTTTTCTTTTCCTCGGTCTGGTAGACATGTCCTTCACATAGATAACCTGTGCCACATCATTGGCTAGGACGAACGGTTCGTCAGTGTACCCAAGATTGTTCAGATCCACTGTTGTCATTCCATACTGTGGGTCTACCTGTACCCCGCCTCCTGACAGATTGACCCATTTCCACTTAAACAAAGGGACCTTAAAATCATGTCCGTAGTCAAGTTCCCATATGTCCATTATGTAACCATAATATGTGTCCTTTCCCCTCTCGGTTGCTGCATCAAAGCGGGCACCGCTGTTTTGGTTGGTGCTCTTTTGATCTTGGGCGATCGTGTAAAATGTATTCCCATTTATCTCGTATCCTTTGTAAGTCAATACAGTCGAAGATGGTCCCCTGGACAACGAGTACAACTCATCACAAACAGTGGTGTCACCTCTGAGACGTGTTTCCAACCAACTGCTGAAAGTCCTGATGTGTTCACATGTAATCCAGTCGTCACACTGCTCCGGGTGTTTGGAGCGCAGACTGTTCTTGTGTTCATCGACATACGGGGTCACCAAGGTAGAGTTCTGTAGAACTGTGTAGTGTGCTTCAGACCAAGAATATCCGTCCCTGCATATTATTGAGTTCCCCCCTCCAAGCATGCCTTTTCCAGTCAGTCTCCCCTCATACCGCGATTTAGGGAGACCTATCTTCTCAAGGCCAGGAATGAAGTCAACACAAAACCCAATGACATCCTTTGTTTGATGGCCCATGGAGATGCTTCCTTCTGGCCTAGCGCGGTTACGGACATATTTCTTTAGGACTCCCATGAACCTCTCAAAGGGGAACATATTGTGTAGAAATACGGGCCCCAGAATGACAATCTCGTCGACTAGATGAATTAGGACGTGCGTCATGATATTGAAGAAGGATGGTGGGAACACCAGCTCGAAACTGACAAGACATTGCGCCACATCACTCCTTAGCCTTGGTATGATTTCTGGATCGATCACCTTCTGAGAGATTGCATTGAGGAATGCACATAGCTTCACAATGGCTAATCGGACGTTTTTCGGTAGAAGCCCCCTCAATGCAACCGGAAGCAGTTGCGTCATAATCACGTGGCAGTCATGAGACTTTAGGTTCTGGAACTTTTTATCTGGCATATTTATTATTCCCTTTATATTCGACGAGAAGCCAGTCGGGACCTTCATACTGAGCAGGCATTCAAAGAAGATTTCTTTCTCTTCTTTCGTAAGAGCATAGCTGGCAGGACCTTCATACTGCTTCGGAGGCATGCCGTCTTTTTCGTGCAAACGTTGCAGGTCCTCCCGTGCCTCAGGTGTATCTTTTGTCTTCCCATACACGCCCAAGAAGCCTAGCAGGTTCACGCAAAGGTTCTTCGTCACGTGCATCATGTCGATTGAAGAGCGGACCTCTAGCTCTTTCCAGTAGGGTAGGTCCCAAAATATAGATTTCTTCTTCCACATGGGTGTGTGTCCCTCAACGTCATTCGGAACAGCTAGTCCGCCGGGACCCTTTCCAAAGATTACATGTAAATCATTGACCATAGCAAGTACGTGATCACCGGTACGCATGGCGGGCTTCTTCCGGTGATCTGCCTCGCCTTTGAAATGCTTGCCTTTCTTTCGACATTGATGGTTGGTCGGAAGAAATCGACGATGGCCCAGGTACACATTCTTCCTGCTTTTGTCCAGGTATATACTTTCAGTGTCATCTAAACAGTGCGTGCATGTGTGGTATCCCTTGTTTGTCTGTCCTGAAAGGTTACTGAGAGCGGGCCAATCGTTGATGGTTACAAACAGCAACGCGTGCAGGTTAAATTCCTCCTGTTTGTGCTCATCCCACGTACGTACACCGTTTCCAGTCCACAGCTGTAAAAGTTCTTCAACTAATGGCCTTAGGTACACATCAATGTCGTTGCCGGGTTGCTTAGGGCCTTGGATGAGAATTGGCATCATAATGAACTTCCGCTTCATGCACATCCAAGGAGGAAGGTTATACATACATAGAGTCACGGGCCAGGTGCTGTGATTGCTGCTCTGCTCCCCGAAAGGATTAATGCCATCCGCGCTTAAACCAAACCATACGTTCCTTGGGTCAGCTGCAAACTCAGCCCAGTACTTTCTCTCGATTTTTCTCCACTGCGACCCGTCAGCGGGTGCTCTCAACTTCCCGTCTTTCCTACGGTCCTCACTGTGCCATCGCATCAACTTGGCATGCTCTTCATTTCTGAACAGACGTTTCAACCGTGGTATTATAGGAGCATACCACATCACCTTCGCAGGAACCCTCTTCCTGGGGGGCTCGCCGTCAACATCACCAGGGTCATCTCGTCTCATCTTATACCGCAATGCACCGCATACCGGGCATGCGTTCAGATCCTTGTACGCACCGCGGTAGAGGATGCAGTCATAGGGCATGCATGTATCTTCTGCACCTCCAATCCTAGAGGGCATACGACCTTCTTTGCTGCGTATGTACTGTCGGGCAATTCGTTATCCTTTGGAAGCTTCTTCTTCAATATTTTCAATAGCTTCTCAAATCCTTTGTCAGGCACAGCAGTCTCTGCCTTCCACTGCAGCAATTCCAGTATGGTACCGAGCTTTGTGTTGCCATCTTCGCAATTGGGGTACAACCCTTTTTTGTGATCCTCTAACATGCGATCGAACTTCAGCTTCTCCTTTTGACTTTCGCATTGCGTCCTTGCATCGACAATGACCCGGCGGAGATCATCATCATCGGGCACTGGTTCCTCTTCATCTTCAGCAGCTTCCCCCTTGCAGCATCATTGGGCACATCGTCTGGTTCCTCTTGATCTTCAGCAGCTTCCCCCGTTGCAGCATCACCGTGTTCAGGGGGCACATAGTTGTCATCGTCCTCTTCTTCTTCTCCGTCTTCCATCATAACCCCCATTTCTTCGTGCCTCGTCCAAACATTATAGTGTGGCATGAAACCCTTGTAAAGCAGGTGGGCATGAAGGATTTTCCGGTCAGAGTAAGACTTCGTATTCCCACATGTAGGGCATGGACAACACATAAAACCATTCTGCTTGTTTGCCTCAGCCACTTCGAGAAAATCATGCACGCCCTTAATGTACTCGGAGGTGTGTCTGTCACCGTACATCCATTGCCGGTTCATCTGCGTGCATTATATATAATTAAGTGTGTCAAAAACCATTACCGAACATCATGAATAGATAATTAAGTGACCAAATTAATAGAAGTTCATCATCACATTAGAACCAAAGTACATACATAGTTCTCATCTAACAACATATATATAGCTCTCCAGAGCATCTAATTAATTAAACCATACATTGAAACTATGTAAAACATTTCAATGCGAAAACAAATGCGATCATAATCGCAACCAAGGTAACAATTGATCCAACGGCATAATGATACCAAGCCTCGGTATGAATGGCATATTTTCTAATCTTTCTAATCTTCAAGCGCATTGCATCCATCTTGATCTTGTGATCATCGACGACATCCGCAACATGCAACTCCAATATCATCTTCTCCTCCTCAATTTTTTTATTTTTTCCTTCAAGTAATTGTTTCTTCTTCAACTAAATTTAACCTCTCGACAATAGGGTCGGTTAGAATTTCCGGTTCAACCACCTCCTAGATAAATAAAATCTATGTCACGCCGATCGGTATATTTGTCATAAACAATAAATGAATCAAATAGTTATAAAAAGATAATATATACCACATCCGAATCATAGACATGACGAGGGCCGACGGGGGCGGATACCAAAACCATCGCACTATGTAATAAGAAGGAATAAAATAGTAAGAAAATTAGACAAGTATCTATCTAAAGTAAGAATTTTTTTCTTTCAAAAAGAAGATAAGAACAAGAGGCTCACCATGGTGTTGCCGGCGACGAGATTGGCGCGGGCGGTCGACGGCGGTGAAGACGGGAATGGGACGTGACGGGCCGCTAAACCTAGACAAATCTCGAGGAAAATGGAGCTTTGAGGTCGAGCTTCGAGAGGACAAAGCTTAACTAGTGTGGCTCGGGCATTTCATCGAACACCTCATGTGCATAGGAGGTGAGCTAGAGCACCACAAAGCCCTCCCCTCGTCGGCCAGAGAAAAACAGAGCACTGGAGTGCTCTGCTCGCGGGCGAGGGGTATATATAGGCACCTCATTGGTCCCGGTTCGTGGCATGAACCGGTACTAAATCCGGGCCTTCTGTCCCGGTTCATGCCAAGAACTGGGACAAATGGTTGTGGGCCAGGAGCGAGGACCATTAGTCCCGGTTCGTGGCTCGAACCGGGACAAATGGTTCCATACGAACCGGGACCAATGCCCACGAGGCCCCGGCCGGCCCCCTGGGCTCACGAACCAGGACGAATGCCCCCATGGGTCCCGATTCGTGACTGAACCGGGGATAATGTGAAAACTGCCCTGTGACCTATGCCCTGTTTTCTACTAGTGTCATTTGATTAACGGGATCACATCATTAGGAGAATGATGTGATTGACTTGACACATTCCGTTAGCTTAGCACTTCATCGTTTAGTATGTTGCTATTGCTTTCTTCATAACTTATACATGTTCCTATGACTATGAGATTATGCAACTCCCGTTTACCAGAGGAACACTTTGTGTGCTACCAAACGTCACAACGTAACTGAGTGATTATAAAGGTGCTCTACAGGTGTCTCCGAAGGTACTTGTTGGGTTGGCGTATTTCGAGATTAGGATTTGTCACTCCGATTGTCGGAGAGGTATCTCTGGGCCCACTCGGTAATGCACATCACTTAAGCCTTGCAAGCATTGCAACTAATGAGTTAGTTGCGGGATGATGTATTACGGAACGAGTAAAGAGACTTGCCGGTAACGAGATTGAACTAGGTATTGAGATACCGACGATCGAATCTCGGGCAAGTAACATACCGATGACAAAGGGAACAACGTATGTTGTTATGCGGTTTGACCGATAAAGATCTTCGTAGAATATGTGGGAACCAATATGAACATCCAGGTTCCGCTATTGGTTATTGACCGGAGACGTGTCTCGGTCATGTCTACATAGTTCTCGAACCCGTAGGGTCCGCACGCTTAAAGTTCGATGACGGTTATATTATGAGTTTATGTGTTTTGATGTACCGAAGGTAGTTCAGAGTCCCGGATGTGATCACGGATATAACGAGGAGTCTCGAAATGGTCGAGACGTAAAGATCGATATATTGGACGACTATATTTGGACACCGGAATGGTTTCGAGTGAGATCGGGATAATACCGGAGCACCGGGAGGTTATCGTAACCCCCCGGGAGGTATATGGGCCTTAATGGGCTTTATTGGAAAGGAGGGGAAAGGAGCAAGAGAGGGGGCGCCCCCACCCAAGCCCAATCCGAATTGGGAGGGGGGCCGGCCCCCTTTCCTTCCTCCCTCCTTCCTCTTCCTTCCCTCTCCCTCTCCAAATAAGAAAAGGAGGAGTCCTACCCCCGGTGGGAGTAGGACTCCCCCCTTGGGCGCGCCTCCTCCCCTTGGCCGGCCCCCTCCTCCACTCCTTTATATACGGAGGAGGGGGGCACCCCATAGACACAACAATTGATCCCTTGGATCTCTTAGCCGTGTGCGGTGCCCCTCTCCACCATAATCCACCTCGGTCATATCGTAGCGGTGCTTAGGCGAAGCCCTGCGTCGGTAGAACATCATCATCTTCACCACGCCGTCGTGCTGACGGAACTCTCCCTCAAAACTCAGCTGGATCGTAGTTCGAGGGACGTCATCGAATTGAACGTGTGCTGAACTCGGAGGTGCCGTGCGTTCGGTACTTGATCGGTCGGATCGTGAAGACGTACGACTACATCAACCGCGTTGTGCTAACGCTTCCGCTTTCGGTCTACGAGGGTACGTGGACACACTCTCCCCTCTCGTTGCTATGCATCACCATGATCTTGCGTGTGCGTAGATTTTTTTTTGAAATTACTACGTTCCCCAACAGAAATTGGGCGCTCTGTTTCGCCACCCGGAATGGACGTCCATTGTTCTGGGTCTGGTTAGTGCCAACACATCTCCCCAACTATCATATTTATGTGTTTGTATCATCAATAACGCCGAACATTAGTCTATTGTGCCGGCATGCGTGGTGCATGCCAGCGCATATGAAAACTGTACCATAGTCATAAACATTACCAACACACCTAGCCAACCATCATATTTACTCTTTTTCTTAACTTAGGATTACTTTTTAAGCCTCTTTTCTTGATCAAACAAATCAGAAAACTATACCAATGTACTATTATGTGTTTTACACGAGCCCAAAATAAACCGTAGTCATAAAAACTACCGACCCACCTAGCAAACCATCATATTTACGTGTTTTCATTTAGGATCACTTTTTAAGCCTCATTTCCCAAACAAACAAATCACAAAACATTACCCATGCATAACCTATAAAACTGCTTAGATTGTATGCTTTTGAACCAAAACCGAAACTTACCTGATTCTTCGTGTGTCTCAACAACCCCCGGGGTGGGGCGATCGGGAGCTCTATTCGCCTGGAATGATGTCCATTGATTCAGGCCTGGTTAGTGCCAACGCATCTCCCCAACTATCATATTTATGTGTTTACATCGGCAATAACGCTGAATTTTAGTCACTTGTGCCGGTGTGCGTGGTGGATGCCAGCACATACGAAAATTGTACCGTAGTCGCAAACACTACCGACACACCTAGCCAACCGTCATATTTACTCTCTTGTTTAACTTATGATTACTTTTTAAGCATTTTTTTCTCAATGAAACAAATCATAGAACTATACCCAATTTACTATTATATGTTTTTACATGAGCCCAAAATACTAAACCGTAGCCATAAACACCACGGACCCACCTCGTTATATTGACGCGTTTTAATTTAGAATCGCCTTTTTAAGCCTCATTTCCCAAAGAACACATCACAATTTTTTTTACTCATGCATAGCCCTATAAAACAGTTTAGATTGTATACTTTTGAAACAAAACCAAAACTTACCTGCGATTCTTCATGTTTCTCAACAGCCCGGGACAGAAAACTTGACTGGGATCCTTGGAGTGGGGGAGGAGTCTGAGCTGTGCGCCCCCACCGCCCAGCGGTCGTTATCACATGATGATGCCCGGCCCTCCGGCGAACCGAAGACCGTGATAGTTCAACGTTACCTGCCACACACAGAAAAGAAATAAAGCAAAACAAATTTGCCGCGTCCTTCACCGGTCGCTGTCAGCGGCAGTAAATAGAGATAATGCACCCTGGTGCAGGACACCGATGCCAGCCAGGACATTAACTACTGAAAAAATCAATGAATTGTACCCAAAATAAGCGGTGGGAAGAGCGGGAAAAAAGTAAAATATTCGCCTCGGTGTCATCAAAGCCCACCTCTAATTATTAATTCCTTACCGTAATCGCTATCCTTTAAATACTACCTGCTTTTCCTGCGCACACCCCTTTCCTCCTCCCTTCCTTCCAGTCTACTCCTTCTCCCTCCTCCACCTCTCCCAAATCACCGAAGCCGTCGCGAAATCGGCAGATTTGCGCCGCGGGAGCGCGCCGACGACGGGCCGATGGCCGCCGCCGCGTTCTCCATCAGG
Source organism: Triticum aestivum (assembly GCF_018294505.1). Classification (NCBI taxonomy): domain Eukaryota; kingdom Viridiplantae; phylum Streptophyta; class Magnoliopsida; order Poales; family Poaceae; genus Triticum; species Triticum aestivum. Next base: position 100,992,691 of record NC_057802.1, read on the forward strand.
TTCGTGTGGAGGCGCCGCACCGTCTCGTCGGTATTATGCTGGTCGTGTTTGCGTTTACTTTTTCCTGATCTCCGTCTGTGATCTGTCGACCGAAGGGAGTACGCGGCGAGCATGAGGGGCGGGACGGCGAAGGAGGGGCGGCGTTTCTTGGGAATCGAGGATCTCCCGCCTCTCGGAGCGCCGAGGTGCCGGTGGTGGGCGGACGAGCTCGCCTCCACCGTGGCTGCTGCAGCTGCGGCGGTGGCGTCCTCGAGGAGGGCGCAAGGGAAGGCGAAGCCGCCGAAGAAGCGGTCCATCTCCGACCTCTTCGCCGCGGCGCCCCCTTTGGCCGTGCCCCCCGCCGGTGATACCGGATGCAAAGAGCAAATGGATTTGGACGGCGACGAGGCGCTGTGCGCGATCGCGAGGCGGGCGAAGGAGGAGAAGAAACGAAAGAGAAAGCTGCAAGAAGAGGAGGAGGGGCAGAAGGAGGAGACGGCGGCAGTTGATGCCGCGCCGGAGAGCAGCGGAGGCCGAGAGCCCGAGGGGAATTTCGCTGCAAGAAAGGTACGTGGTCCAGCCCAACCCAGCCCAACCCAAGTCTTCCCTGTCTTTTTTTTTCGTTTGCAGTGGCAAGTCTTCCATGTCTGCCACTGCAATGCTATCACGTCTGCTATTATTCCCACGTATGTTTACTTTTATCTCCTAAGAATTGATGGGATTATTAGTTCATCTCTTGATTCACTTGCTGGACACTATGAGGATGGTTAGATGCTTGCTCCACATAATTAGATTTTGTCGTCTCATTGCCATGTTACTAGTACTATATATTAGCAGCTAATGCGATTGCTATTTGTGGATACATATTGTGGGGGCAGTTAGTTGTGACTGGTTCTATATGGGACCGATGCATCACCTCGCAGGTTATTTTATGTTAGATGTGCCGATCCCAGTTCCTAATCTATTCTAAACCAGGCCTAGCTAGTTCGTCTAGAAGATTGTGTGGTTACTCGATAATTGCTGCCATGTGCACGGTGATTTTCTGTCAGGGCTTTTGCTAACTGCTAACATTAGAACGATCAGTGTGTTTTCTTTCTTGGTACACATTTGCTACTTACTATCTGTATACGGAAATATTGTTATTTCATGCTTAATTTGTGGGCTTTGATAGATCAGTCCAAGTCGGGGAATGGGACATTCGATTTGTGCAAATCTTGGGCGAACTTGGTGACGTTGATAGCTGCTCATGCAGTGAATTAGGATCAATATAATCAATAAGAATCCGGTAGATTATATGATGACCGCCAATAATCAAACCACTAGTGGTCGTACGTGCACTCTAGACCGGCTAGCTAGTACTGCAGAATGTACCATATCTTATAGTATATGCATGGTGCGTCGTGTTGCCTTTTGACACACCATGCACGATGAGTTGTGAGAGGTGCCTAGTTGGTGTCCCTCCTGCAGATTTCAGTCGGGTCCGGGTCCGCACCCATAAACGAGACTTTATCATAGGACGATCGAGGACATGGAGCAGGCATTTACCTCGTTGATATTTGAAAAGGGGGCTTCATCATTACTTATCTGATACTTTTATCCGCTTATATCGACCCGCCTTATTGTTTACTAATTCGTCATGTACGTATGCCCATGATAGCTATTCTCAATACATCCGTTAAGCATGCATACAAGCAGTGTTTCGAAGAGGGTGGTGGTTCCTAATATGCATGTTGCAGACTCGCAGTCAGACTATCACCATATGTTTGACATGATCTATAATCTGTTGTTTGTACTGTTTTAGGGACTATTCCAGTAATTAACTTATAAATTGGACTAATACGATATAAATTTAATAGGATACTCTTTTGGAAGAATCTACTATCAACCTAACCCTAATTGTTGAAAAGTAGATACTTGCTCACCTGACTGATCGCGTTTTGACCGCCTCTGCGGCCGTTGGATCCGAGTTTGATCTGGCGACACGCAGCTCAACTCTCTCCCACGCGCTGACTCAACATGTTTTCGACATGGGCTATGTTGCAAAGACTTGAAGCCCAACACGGGTTTGTTGCGGTCTGATCGTCTGTCTTGTTCTCCACTCCTTCGTCTTCTTGTTCCACCTCGGTTCACCATCGTCCGGCTTAAATACGTCGCCTTTCCGTCCGTCTCATCACCTTTCGTCTGTCTCCGGCCACCTCGTCCATGCCTACGAGATCATGGCGAGGCCCTCCTTCGTTCCCCCCTCTTCCCCAGTTGATCTCGGCTCTGGAGATGTCGCTCTACTCGAACTCCGAGCTTCCGGCTGCAGCCGCCATGTCCATGGAGGCCAAGATCGGTCGACCTTCCATGGCTCATGCGGCCTCCCATGTAGCCCCGCGATCCATGTCCGCACACCCAGATCCCCCACCCCATGCACCCAAACACTGGTGCCGCTCTAGCCGGCGGCTCACCGATTGCATCGAAGGGGATTTTGTTTCTGCAATACAAGCTGTGTTTGATTTTGTTGCTGCAATGGAGGCCGTGTTTCAGAATGAAAAAAAAACAGTTTGGGGTGATTACAACAAGCCTCTTGGTGCATATGGCCGAGCGGAACACTACATTTGTTGCAAAGGCGGCAATAACATTTTTTTCTTGTTAGAGGGATCTTTTTTCATTATGTTTTTGAAACATAGGTCTTGTTTCAAAGAAACAATGGTTTGGCGGGTGAGCAACAAGGTTCATGTTGCAAAGCATCGAGCGCAACATGAGTCTTGTGGGCACACGCTGACGGGGAGAAAATCGGAGAGCTTCCCAGCTCACCATCCAATGGCTACTGAGGCGACATATCTTTTCTAAACATCACCTGCCAGATGCGTTACATGCCTTTAAAAGTAAATGACAGTATTATTTTTGCTTTATTGAGAGGGGCTGGCCCCTTTATATCGTAGACAAGATTTGACTAACAAGCCGGTAAATCTATTCAAACTCTAATACGTCCACTAAACTGACAGGCTTGTGGAAGTGAGGCACGCCTGAACCAGAACTTGATATGAGGTGATTGTTTGGTATGGGCGGAAGGAGATGATGGGTAGGGTGATGGGTAGGGCGGAAGGAGGTGAGGTCAAAAATTGCATATGAAATAGGTTGGCAGGTGGAGGCTTCAAGGCAGTAGAGGCGGTCGGCGAAAATCTGCGTCGACGGCTGCTCATGGGTAGCAAAATTGGGGCAGGATTTGGGCTGTAGGGTGTGCCAAGTCGCCTAGATTGATGTTAGCAGTGGTCGACACATTGTGTCGTTGCAAGTGGAGTGTGAGGAATCTACCCGGTGGGTGGAGGTCTGTCGGCAGCGGCAGTGGCGATTCCCTCAATGGATATTGGGACACCAAAGGTGCTATTAACAAGGGGAAGCACCAGGGGTGCATCGTCGTTGGGGAGGAGGGCTTGGGATGCGGAGGTAGCGTCATGGGTGGCTGCTGTAGTCGGCTGTAGTCGTGGGATCTGGCGGTGGAGGCAGGGCCGGCTTCTGTTGCTCAAGTGTTGCACCAGCCCGGCGAGGAGCGTCTAGTCCTCTGCTCGGTAGCGTGTGAAGGCCACCAATTTGCTTCGTGATGATCTTTATGTGCTCCAGAGCCTCGATCTCAACCAAATTGGAAGAATCTAGTACTGACATAAACCTAATTACTGAAAAGTAGATAAAAGTAACGACAATATTCTTCTCTGCTTTATTGGAAGGGCTCGCCCCCTTTATATAGTAGACAAGACTTGACCAACAAGCCGGTAAATCTATTCAAACTCTAATATGATCTCTAAACTGACTGGACTCTTTCGTAAAAAATATGCTTAATCAATTAGGACTAATTAAGGGATAAGACTCCACGTATGATAGGCTGGTCCACATAACATCTTTAGGGTACTGAGGTGGTGAATCTACCCACCTAATAGTTACCTATGTTTGAAGCGTGTGTATGACCATAGATATTTTCTCTTCACATCTGGCAAATAGCATTTTGAATTTCCTACGTACCTTGTATAAAGGGCAGCCCCATGCATGTAGCTCCCGCTTGCGTAGGGTCCGGGGAAGGGTCCGACCACTTTGGGTCTTTTGTACGCAATCTTTCCCTGCATTTTTTCAAGTGGTTGTTTCCAGGACCCGAATCTGTGACCTCATGGTCACAGGGCAACAACTTTACCGCTGTGCCAAGGCTCCCCTTCCTTCGTACCTTGTATATTACACGAAATTTTTATTATCGAGATCATGGTCATAATATTGTTACTTTTCGTTTCATTCTTAGCTGAACGATTTTGATAGTTTGTTATACATATTTTTCATTAATTGTGTGCATCTTTATTACTATAAGTTAAATGAAAATTGTGTATTTCGTCGAAATCTGTTGTGCCCTTTTAAAATACACTGTAGGGCTGCTGAATTGGTCATGGATATTCATTTATTACATTAACACACAAGATTAATTAGTTGCTCTGTCAATTAGATGTCATTAAGTATATAAGATAATTGCCAAAACAATGGTTTTTGATTGGTGCACTGAGGACGAGTACACACCATTGTGACAACTATGTGATCCTTTTTGTTGAAAAAATCAACTACACAGCTTAATGAGTGCACAACTATATTTTTGTTGAAAAATCATGAGAACTTTTAGTCTCAATCGCAGCATCGATAGATAAAAAAAAGTTCAAGAAATAGGTTCATTACACGAATACTCATTCCGTATGCATCTGGAGGACTTGGAAATATATATTGCATTGTTTTGTTGTTTAACTTGAATTTTCATTCTTAAGCTAGTGCTATAGAATGTTCTGTAAGGACTGGCCTAACCATATGAAAACGGTTCTACAAATTTGGGTACAATCTGGAGAAGAGAAAATGAAATAAATTCGATGGAAATATGAAGTCATGGTAATATAACTCTTAACCAACTTCAAATTTGGATTGTAGAATAATTGTATATGTATTTCACTCAAAATATGGATATGAATGTGCCATAACCAATATCCAGTTCCTGTCTGATCCAAATATTATTTTTATTACTTTTATATCCTGTGGTATAAGTGGTTAATGCACATATGTTCCTGACTATAGTGCACTTTTTACCTAGTCATGTGATTTAAGCTGTATAAACTACAATGGCTGTAAATAGTTGTGCGTAATAGCGGATGATTCTACCTAGAGTTTTGCATTCCACCTGGTTATTACTTTTACCTCGCCATTTGCGTTCTGTTGTCACGTACTTGATGGCCAGGAGGGTGAGGATTGGATCTGAGGTAGTAGTCATGTGGGTCATAAAAGCGGTATGCATTGGTGCCGGAAGTCCTCTCGCATCCGATGAACACCATCTCCGTGCTGCGACCAGCATGCTTTGAGAGGTGCGGCTCCACCGGCTTCACAGGCTCATTTACCCAAACGTCTGTAGATGTGACATATTTTGGCTTAACCCCGTAGATGGCTTTTTCGGGGCGAACCGTTCCACATCCAAAGTTCCAAATTCTCATTCCAAATTAATGCTAACTAGTGATAAGTAGAGATAATAGGTATGTCGATCTGCCTGGACTCCTGAAGCGGTTGGTGTTGTAGCTATCCGCCTATGCCGGTACCCACATGATATTTGGCATCTTGGGTCCACTTGAGACACCATATTTAACACTAGGTAGCATCAATTGGTGCATGTTGTCCTGGATCAAGTCTGAACGCCCACATATTTTGCGTGCCGCTTCATGTTGTGGATTGTGTCCATTGTATCTACATTTGAGCAATTTGTTCCTAGATTTTGTCCAGGAAAGCTCATACACATCAATGCCACATCATTTCCAGTGTGGCACCTGCGAGATGTGCCTAAGATGTCAGTATGTGGTTCAGCTCGTGTAGCTTGATACTTCTCCAAAAGAACATAACCATGTTTGCATCGAGCATATATTCCTATAGAAAGTGTTAGAGCCACTCTGCATCCATCAGCACCTATATATATATGTCTACGTAGGACTGTAACGCTGGTATGATCTTAAAACTATTTTTCTCTTAAACATTGGTGATGATATACGGGACTGGCATTAACAAGTGGGTGCGAAGTGTAAACGCATGGTTTATCACCTATATGCATACCTGCAACACCAATGCCATTTGTGTATAACACACTTGTGCAGAAATTTCCATGATCCAAATAAACATAACAAATTATATATATGCAGCAACTTTCCCGTCTAGGGTATTCCACTGTCCTGATGATTTGTTTGAAATTGGTAATTATCTGGTAGATCTGATTTTTGCTGTTCAGTTTTTCGTTTATTTTTTGTACTCACAGCTATATGTATCTTATGGTTTCAAATAGTGCTCTTCAATTCTGCAGGAAGCACTTGAAAATCCAAACCTGTTTGATGGACTGGATACTCACTCATTACAGAAACCTGAGGCTTCACAACATCACAGAGAAGAGAGAGAAAAGATATCTGAGAGAAGGAAGCAGGGGAAGATCAATAATATAACCAAGAAGAAGGCTAACACACAAAAGCACATCGGCAACAGTAAAGCTGACAAAGTGGGGAAACCACGAGATCTAGAAAATTTTATCCCTAGGCATGGCATTCTAAAGTGCACAAAGCACACATCAGTGAAAATGGTCAAGGAGAAACGTGGCAATTCAGAAGGCAAGGAAGTAATAGAACTCTGCCGCAAATCAGTGAAACGTGTCAAATTCTCAGAAGCAGATGCTATACTTGAGCTACCAGAACGACAAAGTCTCTGCAAGATGTTTTCAGATGTTATGGCTTCTTCATCGTCGTCCTCGTCATCATCATCATCATTCACGTCTACCGAAGGAGACAAATGCGTAACTGCAGAAAGTGGTAGTTCTCATATGCCCATGGAAGCTTCCACTAAGGCGAAAGCAAATAAGAATTCAGATCATGAGGATTCTCCTGACAAAAGCATAACTGCAGAAAGTGGTAGTTCTCATATGCCCATGGAAGCTTCCACTAAGGCGAAAGCAAATAAGAATTCAGATCATGAGGATTCTCCTGACAAAAGCATAACTGCAGAAAGTGGTACTTCTCATATTGCCATGGAAGCTTTCACTAAGACGAAAGAAGTAAATAAGAATTCAGATCATGAGGATTCTCCTGAGGCTGGTAACAGAGAGATGGCCGCTCCTCTCATTGATCTGAATATGGCGTTACCGGAACCTACTGAACTGGACCAAAGGTATGATTCATATTCAGAGGTGCTAAATCTGGAGCATACACATGAGGAAACTTTAAGTTCTAATGTCCAATTGCATGATGGGAGAGAAAACCTGAAGATTTTTTCTGTTGATTCACATAGGCTGGAAAGCGAACAATCTACTGCTGACTTGGAAAGAATAACGAATTCAAGTTTGGCAGGCACATTATTGCATGGTGAGGCGATAAAAGTTTCTGATGTAGATGCTGCTGGTTCTCCATTGAGCTTAACTGAACTTGCAGAGACTCGTCGTGGTTGCAGTAATGTTTCAGTAAAAGATACTATGACTATGAGTACGTCTCCTTGTGCATTGCCAGATCACACATTTCCGGATTCATTTCGGCAGCACCAGAGTTGGTTTTCCACAAGCGGCAAATTTTCTTCCTGGCCATCTCATGAATCTAATGTGTCACACAGTAAGGAGTTCAATTTTCGTTCTGAGTTGAACATTCCGCGTGAGAATGGACCTTCCACAGGACCGACAGTTCGTTTGATGGGTAAAGATCTTTCAGTTTGCACGACCAGAGCTGAATCGTTTTCCGAGACTGCGCAGAAGCATACAGGTACTTTTACCAATGACTATCTCAAGGCAAATGTGTTCTTGCCACAACAAGGACGGCCTTTTCTCTCTTTACAAGCTCAGAATTTCCCCAAGGATACAGCAAATTCCACCAGTATAATTCATGCTTCAACATATCATGCAAGCGCAAGTCAGGCACGGACTACACATGATTATGGCCACCCTGTCCCGGCAGCTAATGTACTTTCTGGAGATCAGTTGACATATGAGAACAGGTTTTTTGATTTTTCAAACTCGCAGACCAATCGGCCTTTTCTATTGGGGTGCCCACCTCCTCTCAATCGTGGCAGTACAGCATCCCAACAGAATTCCCCGTCGCGCCGTTATTACTCTGATCCTATCCCTAGGACAGAACCACCCACAGCATCACCTTTGCCTACAACCAGACAGCATGGTACATCATCTTTAGGTTTCCATGCCAATTTGCCTCAGCAACATGTTGTGCATCCAGCAAGCTCGTCAGTTTGTCGTCTTAATTCTGTGGATTTTACATTCAACCATCCAGACCGGGTAGTTCATACACCTTCCAACAGCATAAGAGATGCAACCCTTTCGGCAAGAAATACAGATAACACAGTGGGGAGCGCTGTTCTTGGCAATTTTAATGCTTCACCTAGTGGTCGGTATGTGCAGAAGAGATCAGGGCCAGTGAAGCTCACTCCTGGGGCGAAGCATGTACTGGTGCCAAACGATAGCACAGGTGACGGCGATTCTGCGCCTGTGTACTCCTGTGTTTCGTTCGGAAGTAGGAGCACAAATGCTGCAGGTCCTCAGAACAAAGGAGCATGATACCCTTTGTGGAATTTTTGCTTGGTTGCAGTTGCATGAATCTATAAAACATCGGCACTGTTTTTATTCAATTTCATTCATTTAGTTGGAACCTTTTGAAAAATGTTTGTTACATTTTTTTGTTTTTAACAGTTGGGATACTTCAAATGCTGCTTCGTTAGTAGTTATTTCGTCAGCTGAACCTGAATCAATGGCTGGTATAGCCTAAGACATGTACTCTGTTATATTTCTGTATTGTTACTCTTGGTCTGGAAGCTAAATAAATGTTATTGGCAGAAAATGTTACCTACATTTTATATTTGCAAGGTTCATTCTGGGTAGAACATGCCCCGAGCTCATGATATTTTTTTGTCGTGAAACCCTGTCCAATGTAAGTTGCCCTCTGTTTCAAAAATAAATGTCGTGGTTTTAGTTTAAATTTGTACTAAAACCACGACACATATTTTGGAATGGAGGGAGTATATGATAGTTTTTTCTTTCTGAGAAGACAATTTTGTTTCTGGTAGTGTTTGTCTTATGCTGTCAAGTGAGCGTTACCGCCTCATTTTACAGTTTGTAGAACACATGCGACACCCTCTCGAAACAGACTTTGTAGATAGGTTTCTTCATATACGTGGTTTCGTGCTGGTACGTTTTAGATTCTTGGCGTCCTTCGTCCATTTCCCCCCTGCTTGGGTTTGTTATGGTAGGGTTGCCGAGATGAATAATGCAAAGAGTTATTCATGCTATCCAGGGGTGGGCATGAGGTTGAACATCCACGAGGAGGTCCGCGTGGATGTGGATGTGGCAAATACATGGACAACCAACAGGAACTCAACAGGTTCGTCTAATACATGCAAAGGTTTTTTTGTCGATTCGACGCGTCTGCCACAACTAACAACATGGCAACGTGCACACCTATCTGTCTACAGGGTGGTGACCTGATTCACCAAAAAAAAAAACCTGCTTCATCAAGAGAAACTCACAAAAAAATACATAGAGGTTATTGCAGAGATGAAGAATGCTACGAAACCATCAACATGTATCACTTTCTGAGGCAGCGTTACACGTGAAGACGGCACCACAAGGAGCAAAGCTATCTGAGGATCATCCATCCAGGGCCGGCAAATACATCTTCGAGGTCGAGTACATGAAGAAAGGAACTCTACAAGTCCAAATTGTTCTCAGGGAAGGAGGCACTAGTGTGGGCAAATCCAAGGAAATTTAAACACTTATTATTCGGTTAATATTCCAAAACTGTTATACAACTATCAAATTATCAAGTCCAATAAATAATATTCTTCCATCTTCATTTCTTTGATTAAAAATCGAAATATTCATGTTTCATATAACCAAATTTCATCCAAACATATTGGCATATTGCAACCAATTCCGGCTGCAACGCGCGGGGAATTATCTAGTATTTATTGGTATGAGTTACATGCAAAGTGTATCTTAAGGGGAGTCTTTTCCCATGCATGTGCATGGTGACATCGTGAATTGACATAGTTGCATGTTGAGAAAATTAGAATTAGTGTGATCAACTATTTATGTATATAGGATGTGTTCACCAATGCAATAATTATAATACATGCATGGATGACCATTAAATGATAAAAAACTTTTGCATGCATTGATTTTTTTTTCCCTTAACCCTTGCATTTAGGGGGTGTTTGGTTTAGAAGTCCTAGGACTTTTTCTAGTCCCAGGGACTAATAAAAAAGACTCTCTAGTAGAGTCTTTTTCTAGTCCCTGTAGAAAAAGTCCCTTCCGTTTGGTTCCTATGGACTTTTTAGGGACTTTTTCTAGTCTCTGGGACTAAAAAGTCCCTGAACCAAACACCCCCTTAGTGATTTATCACCTCAACGCTGTACAACTGATGGAAGAAAAAAGAATGAGGCATAAAAACCGGAAAGACAAAAAATATTTGTTAGGCCATTTATTTAAATCAAAAGAAACGCAATGCCTTCCGATTGTGTAACCCGCTGTTAACCTTGGCCCTAACAGGAAGCGTACATATTTATCAGCAGCAGGATTAGCGGGATATTTTTAGGGTATCTTCAGATTCTCAAAAAGTACGCTAACATCCGGACCAAAGTGTTCTGACATTGTAAGTCATCCAACAAGGTGCCACATCGGTCTGCAGATATATCCCTATGTTTGTATTTTCACAAAACGGACGCAAACCAGGTAGAGCTTTATGAGAGTCTAGACGTTCGCCACGTGCGCACCTGACCGCCATGTCCGTTGCGTGTTGCGTGTCCGCATCCGCCTCCTTCATGTTGAACCCCTGAGCAGGTTGGTCCGCCTCGTCCTCCTCCGGGTCCGCCACCTCCATCGACTCCGACAGTTGCTCTCCCTCCACCTCCTCCGGCTACTGTCCTCCTCCTCCTCCTCCTCCTCCGGCTCCGGCGAGTCCGAAGGCAGCCTGGGAGCGACACGGACGACGCACCTAGCTTGGATCTCCGCGTTCTGCCTCCGGCGCTCAGCATGAGCATAGGGTACATGGGATCTTCTACCGGACCATGGTGATATCGGAGAGCGTGGGAGAGTGGGGGAGAGGAGGCCGACGGGCTCGGGTGGCGGCGTAGAGAGGGAGAAGGTGGATGGACTAGGGTTGGGGGATGCTAGCTGGCTTAAATAGCTGGATTTGGCCTCGGATGGCGAGCCGAAGCGGCGTCACGTGGCGTTCACACTGCGGCGACGGAGGAGGCATCCGTCAGACCGCCGGGTTTCCTGGCGATTGTGCGTGGGACCCTGTCATCATTCCTACATGACAGACGCGTCCAGACGCTCCATATCCGCCCCATATATGAGTTGAATATGAGGGGTGTCGGTCAACCCAAACCTTTAAAATTCGTTTGAGGCGTCCATTTAAATCAGATTTTTTATGACCCATCAATGACCGAACGATCCGCCGGGACGTTTGAGGCCAATTTAGGACACCCGTTATAGATGCTCTTATAGCGACTGAATTAGCTACCATCCAACTGTAGATGCTCTCAGCTGAGCCAGACTTGCATTCCGCAACGGGTGCTGTCGGCGCGGTGGGCGGCACTACTGCCTTTGGGCAACCGTGCCGGACTGCCAGTGCCATGAGCCAGGTTTCAGCCTAACCCGTTGGCCCCACAATCTACACCGTACGTATGCATATTATTCCCAGTTTTAGTTTGGCCACGTACTATGTACTGCTCGTTTTCCTTTCCTAGCGTGGTGTATCTTTTAGAGTAATTAAGTAAGTGGATCCTTTTACGATTCAGAACGATTGTGTAAATAACTGCGTGCATTCCCCCCGAAAAAAAAACTGCATGGATTTCTCTACGAACGGTGCCTTTCGCTTTTACAGGAAAGCATATAGATGTGGTAGATATATTGCTGCGGCATCAGTTGCAATATATTTCAATGGGATTTAATTATGTGGAATATAAAATTTTAAATTAATAACATGTGAAATAAAATTTTAAATATATTTGACTTATTATAATTGTTTAACTGTAAAATATTTATTGAATATAAGTAGAATAATATAATAAAAATATTTTCATGCATGGTTGCATGTTGAGGTGGGTCTTATCTTATCTATAATTATATGATCAGGGTATGTACAGTGGTTGATAAGATAGTCTTATCTTAAGTTTTGTAATCTAGAGATGACAAAAAAAAGTTTACAATGGGTTATCTCTTAGTCTTATCTTCACTAACTAGCAATTCCTAAAAATGTGGTGAGACAAATTATGTTAAGAGATCATCTCTTGTCTTCTCTTAAATAAGAAAAGACAAGCCTTTTCTTATGAGTTATCTCTCCTCCACCTCATCATTTATCCTACGTGGCACTTTTAAGATAGAACCATTGTACATGCTTGCATGTTGATATAAATAAGTTAGTTTGGGATCAGTCTCTGGTATGCATATGAACACCCATTTTCTTAAAAAAACATTACCCCCCACTCAAATCAACATGGTTAAGTAGGCATTCCTGCCTCCGGCGCTGAACACGAGATCGACTAGTAACTCGTAATTCTTATCCTGCATGTTTAGTTCTTTCTCCCAAAAAAAGAAAAAACTGCACGTGTAGGATATATATACGCCACCCTAACTAGCCAAAATTGTCTCATGGATTGATTAGATACTCATATTAGTTCGTAAATAAGTTTAAAAAACATGTATAGATTTTTCTTGAAAAGTATTTTTTTAAGATATATACCAGATTTGTTATGGTTTTAGCGTATACTAATATTGTGGTTGAAGTCAGTAGTCAAAGTTATATCTTACAGAAAAGTGTCCCAACTATCATTTGTGAATAGGGTCTATGCTGCTTATTTTTCAATGTATTAAAATTTCTCGTAATATGTGCTAATGTGATCATCAATCATTTCATGCAGAAAGTAGCAAGTACTTGACTAATCAAATTTGCTCGAGATGGACTGCATGGTCAATCGGGCATCAAATTAATAAACTTCAAGGTGTACAAATACAAAAGGAGATGTTAGAGCAACTCTAGCAGACCCCGCAAAATGCCCGGTTTGCAAAAATTCCGGCGAATATGCGGGCTCGGGCCAATTTTGCGGCCAGAACAGAGCCCGCATACTCGCCCGGCCCGCAAAAAAATTGCCGCAGCCCGCAAACCGGATGCCCCGAGCACTATAAGTGTGGTTCCGCGACCCTTTTGTGGGTCCAAACCCTATCCTCCCGCCGCCGCGAGCCACCCGATTCCCCTTTCTCCTCTCCCAATTTCTCGTCGCCGACGACCCTCCGCCCGGCCTCCAGCCGCCATGTGGGGGCGAATGTGGAGCTCCGGACGCGGCTCCGGCAGCAGATCCGGCTGTGAGAGGGACCCGGAGCGAGAGCGCCGCGTCCGGTCCGACGGCGCGCGGGAAGTGGACCAACCGCGGGCTTTCGCCGCCGGCGAGCTTTGACCGTCGCGAGACGGTGGAGCACGACCGCCGGCGCGCGTCGTTCTCCTCCGCGCGTTCTTCGTACGCCGGATCCTCCTCCTCCTCCGCCGCGGGCTTCCTCCCCGTGAAAAGGGAGTGGTCGGACGAGGAGGAGGAGCTGGAGCCGCCGGCGCCGTTCGCTCGGCCGGTGAAGGAGGAGCCCGAAGAGCCCGCTCCGCTCAGCCGCCGCGGAGTCGTCAGGCCCGAGGACTACGTCGCGGAGTTCGACGCCGTTGCCGCCGCCATCGCCGAGCGGAGCGTGCGCAAGGAGGAGCGCCGGCGCCACACCGAGGAGCTCGAAGCCCTCGAGTGGCGGCAGGCGGTCGCCGACAACGTCGCCGCCAACAAGAAGGCTGACGAGTGGCGCCGCATCCGCGCAGAGCAGGCGGAGAAGTATGTCGATCTCTGCAGCTCCGGCGAGGAGGATTGAGCGTCCGGCTCCTCCACGGCGTCGTCCAGTTGCCGCGACCTCGCCGCCGTCAGATCTGACCCCCTGGTACTAGTTTAACGTAGTATGTAGTATAACTATGCTTGTAGTTTGTGATGAACTATGTAGTATGCGATGAACAATGTAGTATGTGATGAACTATGTTTGTGCAATTTCTCCCGCGAAAGTATTTTTTTTAAATTATGCAGGTTTAGATACGGGTTCTGCTCGGCCGCGTATGTTTTTGACCCGCAAAAGCGATTTTCGTGAACCCGCAAACGCGTTTTGCGGGTCGTATTTTTGCGGGGTCTGCTAGAGTTGCTCTTAGTGGGGGAAAGAACACGTAAGAGTAGTGAAGCAGCCTGTGGTTGGATGATTATAGGAGGACAGTGGTATTTTCAGCCCATCAGAGTTTAAATTCTAAACTTGACGTTAGTGATTGCGTTTTTCTGGATTTATTTCAAACTTTCCGGCGATGTTCGTTCAGTTGGAGGAGACGCTTTCGTCCACTACGATATGCCTATGATGACTTCGTCAATCTCAATATGCTATATCAGCTCAGTCTCTCAGAGGTGCTCATAGGGATATGCTGTGTGTACATTCATAGGGATGATTGTATACTCATGTATGTGAGTGACTTCGGTTGTCTGTGTTAAGAAAACACGTAGGAGTATGTGAATTGAGAAAAACAAACACCCTTTGCACGGGCGCTCTTAAAAAGTACACAAATTAAGGTTTTTTATAGTGAAAATACACAAATTAAGTGAATGATGCAATGTGGCAAGCTACCTAAAGACCAAGTATCTGCAAGAAGCTTCCCGGATGCCATGAGGCTAAGTTTTGTTCTCCTGGCAACTCACACGTCTGCCTTTTTCTTTGACTGATCGAATTTAAACATCATAGTTCTGTATTAAGATTCAAACCTTAATGCAAAACTGTGACACTTATTTTGAACAGAGTGAGTATTAGATACTAGTAGTACAATTTTTTCTCTCTAAAAAACATGTTATTATTAACCAATGAGATTGCATTTCATATAATATAAATTTTGCTAAATTTAGTGGATTTAAATTAATGAGTTTCTTCTTTATCATCATCAAAGGAATGCATGTCTAGACGGACACACATGCATAACTTTGAAGGAAATATGCCCTAGAGGCAATAATAAAGTATTATTTATTTTCTTATATCATGATAAATGTTTATTATTCATGCTAGAATTGTATTAACCGGAAACATAATACATGTGTGAATACATAGACAAACAGAGTGTCACTAGTATGCCTCTACTTGACTAGCTCGTTAATCAAAGATGGTTATGTTTCCTAGTCATAGACATGAGTTGTCATTTGATTAACGGGATCACCTCATTAGGAGAATGACGTGATTGACTTGACCCATTCCGTTAGCTTAGCACTCGATCGTTTAGTATGTTGCTATTGCTTTCTTCATGACTTATACATGTTCCTATGAGTATGAGATTATGCAACTCCCGTTTACCGGAGGAACACTTTGTGTGCTACCAAACGTCACAACGTAAATGAGTGATTATAAAGGTGCTCTACAGGTGTCTCCAAAGGTACTTGTTGGGTTGGCGTATTTCGAGATTAGGATTTATCACTTCGATTGTCGGAGAGGTATCTCTGGGCCCACTCGGTAATGCACATCACTATAAGCCTTGCAAGCATTGCAACTAATGAGCTAGTTGCGGGATGATGTATTACGGAACGAGTAAAGAGACTTGCCGGTAACGAGATTGAACTAGGTATCGAGATACCGACGATCGAATCTCGGGCAAGTAACATACCGATGACAAAGGGAACAACGTATGTTGTTATGCGGTCTGACCGATAAAGATCTTCGTAGAATATGTGGGAACCAATATGAGCATCCAGGTTCCGCTATTGGTTATTGACCGGAGAGGTGTCTCGGTCATGTCTACATAGTTCTCGAACCTGTAGGGTCCGCACGCTTAAAGTTACGATGACAGTTATATTATGAGTTTGTATGTTTTGATGTACCGAAGGTTGTTCGGAGTCCCGGATGTGATCACGGACATGACGAGGAGTCTCGAAATGGTCGAGACATAAAGATTGATATATTGGACGACTATATTCGGACACCGGAAGTGTTCCGGAGAAGTTTCGGATAAAACCGGAGTGCCGGAGGGGTTACCGGAACCCCCCGGGGAAGTATTGGGCCTTAGTGGGCCTTGAGGGGAGAGAGAGGGCAGCAGCCAGGAGGTGGCGTGCCCCCTCCCATGAGGAGTCCGAATTGGACTAGGGGAGGGGGGCGCAGCCCCTCTTTCCCTCTCCCTCTCCCTCTCTTTCCTCCCCCCCTCTCTTCCTAGTTGGACTAGGAAAGGGGAGTCCTACTCCTACTAGGAGGAGGACTCCCCCCTCTCCTTGGCACGCCCAAAGGCAGCCGGCCTCCCCCTTGCTCCTTTATATACGGGGGCAGGGGGGCACCTCTACACACAATTGATATACGATATTTTAGCCGTGTGCGGTGCCCCCCTCCACCATATTACACCTCGATAATATCGTTGCGGAGCTTAGGAGAAGCCCTGCGTTGGTAGAACATCATCATCGTCACCACGCCGTCGTGCTGACGAAACTCTCCCTCAACACTCAGCTGGATAGGAGTTCGAGGGACGTCATCGAGCTGAACGTGTGCTGAACTCGGAGGTGCCGTGCGTTCGGTACTTGATCGGTCGGATCGTGAAGACGTACGACTACATCAACCGCGTTGTGATAACGCTTCCGCTTTCGGTCTACGAGGGTACGTGGACAACACTCTCCCCTCTCGTTGCTATGCATCACCATGATCTTGCGTGTGCGTAGGAATTTTTTTGAAATTACTACGTTCCCCAACAGTGGCATCCGAGCCTGATTTTATGCGTTGATGCTATGCACGAGTAGAACACAAGTGAGTTGTGGGCGATATAAGTCATACTGCTTACCAGCATGTCATACTTTGGTTCGGCGGTATTGTGAGATGAAGCGGCCCGGACCGACATTACGCGTACGCTTACGCGAGACTGGTTTCACCGTTGCGAGCACTCGTTGCTTAAAGGTGACTGGCGGGTGTCTGTCTCTCTCACTTTAGTTGAACCGAGTGTGGCTACGCCCGGTCCTTGCGAAGGTTAAAACAGCACCAACTTGACAAACTATCGTTGTGGTTTTGATGCGTAGGTAAGAACGGTTCTTGCTAAGCCCGTAGCAGCCACGTAAAACTTGCAACAACAAAGTAGAGGACGTCTAACTTGTTTTTGCAGGGCATGTTGTGATGTGATATGGTCAAGACATGATGCTATATTTTATTGTATGAGATGATCATGTTTTGTAACCGAGTTATCAGCAACTGGCAGGAGCCATATGGTTGTCGCTTTATTGTATGCAATGCAATCGCCATGTAATTGTTTTACTTTATCACTAAGCGGTAGCGATAGTCGTAAAAGCAATAAGTTGGCGAGACGACAACGATACTACGATGGAGATCAAGGTGTCGCGCCGGTGACGATGGTGATCATGATGATGCTTCGGAGATGGAGATCACAAGCACAAGATGATGATGGCCATATCATATCACTTATATTGATTGCATGTGATGTTAATCTTTTATGCATCTTATCTTGCTTTGATTGATGGTAGCATTATAAGATGATCTCTCACTAAAATTTCAAGATAAAAGTGTTCTCCCTGAGTATGCACCGTTGCAAAAGTTCTTCGTGCTGAGACACCACGTGATAATCGGGTGTGATAGGCTCTACGTTCAAATACAACGGGTGCAAAACAGTTGCACACGCGGAATACTCAGGTTAAACTTGACGAGCCTAGCATATGCAGATATGGCCTCGGAACACGGAGACCGAAAGGTCGAGCGTGAATCATATAGTAGATATGATCAACATAGTGATGTTCACCATTGAAACTACTCCATCTCACGTGATGATCGGACATGGTTTAGTTGATATGGATCACGTGATCACTTAGAGGATTAGAGGGATGTCTATCTAAGTGGGAGTTCTTAAGTAATATGATTAATTGAACTTAAATTTATCATGAACTTAGTCCTGATAGTATTTTGCAAATTATGTTGTAGAACAATAGCTCGCGTTGTTGCTTCCCTGTGTTTATTTTTTCATATGTTCCTAGAGAAAAATTATGTTGAAAGATGTTAGTAGCAAAGATGCGGATTGGATCCGTGATCTGAGGATTATCCTCATTGCTGCACAGAAGAATTATGTCCTTGATGCACCGCTAGGTGACAGACATATTGCAGGAGCAGATGCAGACGTTATGAACATTTGGCTAGCTCGATATGATGACTACTTGATAGTTTAGTGCACCATGCTTAACGGCTTAGAATCGGGACTTCAAAGACGTTTTGAACGTCATGGACCATATGAGATGTTCCAGGAGTTGAAGTTAATATTTCAAGCAAATACCCGAGTTGAGAGATATGAAGTCTCCAACAAGTTCTATAGCTAAAAGATGGAGGAGAATAGCTCAAGCAGTGAGCATGTGCTCAGATTGTCTGGGTACTACAATCGCTTGAATCAAGTGGGAGTTAATCTTCCAGATAAAAATAGTGATTGAGAGAATTCTCTAGTCACCATCACCAAAGTTAGTAGAACTTCGTGATGAACTACAGTATGCAAGGGATGACAAAAGTAATTCCCGAGCTCTTCGTAATGCTGAAATTGACGAAGGTAGAAATCAAGAAAAACATCAAGTGTTGATGGTTGACGAGACCACTCGTTTCAAGAAAAGGGCAAAGGGAAAAGGGGAACTTCAAGAAGAACGGCCAGCAAGTTGCTGCTCAAGTGAAGAAGCCTAAGTCTGGTCCTAAGCCTGAGACTAAGTGCTTCTACTGCAAAGGGACTGGTCACTGGAAGCGGAACTACCCCAACTATTTGGTGGATAAGAAAGATGGCAAAGTGAACAAAGGTATATTGGATATACATGTTATTGATGTGTACTTTACTAGTGTTTATAGCAACCCCTCGGTATTTGATACTGGTTCAGTTGCTAAGAGTAGTAACTCGGAACAGGAGTTGCAGAATAAACAGAGACTAGTAAAAGGCGAGGTGATGATGTGTGTTGGAAGAAGTTCCAAGATTGATATGATCATCATCGCACACTCCCTATACTTTCGGGATTAGTGTTGAATCTAAATAAGTGTTATTTGGTGTTTGTGTTGAGCATGAATATGATTTGATCATGTTTGTTGCAATACGGTTATTCATTTAAATTAGAGAATAATTGTTGTTCTGTTTACATGAATAAAACCTTCTATGGTCATACACCCAATAAAATGGTTTGTTGGATCTCGATCGTAGTGATACACATATTCATGATAATGAAGCCAAAAAGATGCAAAGTTAATAATGATAGTGCAACTTATTTGTGGCACTGCCGTTTAGGTCATATTGGTGTAAAGCGCATGAAGAAACTCCACACTGATGGGATTTTAGAATCGCTTGATTATGAATCACTTGATGCTTGCGAACCGTGCCTCATGGGCAAGATGACAAAAATGCCGTTCTCCGGAACTATGGAGAGAGCAACAGATTTGTTGGAAATCATACATACAGATGTATGTGGTCCGATGAATATTGAGGCTCGTAGCAGGTATCATTATTTTCTGACCTTCACAGATGATCTGAGCAGATATGGGTATATCTACTTAATGAAACAGAAGTCTGAAACATTTGAAAAGTTCATATAATTTCAGAGTGAAGCAGAAAATCATCGTAACAAGAAAATAAAAAGTTTCTACGATCTGATCATGGAGAAGAGTATTTGAGTTACGAGTTTGGCCTTCAGTTAAAACAATGTGAAATAGTTTCACTACTCACGCCACCTGGAACACCACGGTGTAATGGTGTGTCCGAACATCGTAACCGTACTTTATTAGATATGGTGCGATATATGATGTCTCTTACCGATCTACCACTATCGTTTTGGGGTTATGCATTAGATACAGCTGCATTCACGTTAAATAGGGTACCATCTAAATCCGTTGAGATGACATCTTATGAACTGTGGTTTGGCAAGAAACCAAAGTTGTCGTTTCTTAAAGTTTGGGGTTGTGATGCTTATGTGAAAAGGTTTTCATCCTGATAAGCTCAAACCCAAATCGGAGAAATGTGTCTTCATAGGATACCCAAAGGAGACTGTTGGGTACACCTTCTATCACAGATCCGAAGGCAAGACATTCGTTGCTAAGAATGGATCCTTTCTAGAGAAGGAGTTTCTCTCGAAAGAAGTGAGTGGGAGGAAAGGTAGAACTTGATGAGGTAACTGTACCTGCTCCTTTATTGGAAAGTAGATCATCACAGAAACCAGTTTCTGCGACACCTACACCAATTAGTGAGGAAGTTAATGATAATGATCATGAAACTTCCAAGTTATTACTGAACCTCGTAGGTCAACCAGATCAAGATCCGCACCAGAGTGGTACGGTAATCCTGTTCTGGAGGTTATGTTACTAGACCATGACGAACCTACGAACTATGAGGAAGCGATGGTGAGCCCAGATTCCGCAAAATGGCTTGAGGCCATGAAATCCGAGATGGGATCCATGTATGAGAACAAAGTATGGACTTTGGTTGACTTGCCTGATGATCGGCAAGCCATTGAAAATAAATGGATCTTCAAGAAGAAGACTGACGCTGACGATAATGTTACTGTCTACAAAGCTAGAATTGTCGTAAAAGGTTTTCGACAAGTTCAAGGTGTTGACTACGATGAGAGTTTCTCACTCGTATCTATGCTTAAGTCTGTTCGAATCATGTTAGCAATTGCCGCATTTTATGAAATCTGGCAAATGGATAAACAAAACTGCATTCCTTAATGGATTTATTAAAGAAGAGTTGTATATGATGCAACCAGAAGGTTTTGTCAATCCTAAAAAGTGCTAACAAAATATGCAAGCTCCAGCGATCCATCTATGGACTGGTGCAAGCATCTCGGAGTTGGAATATACGCTTTGATAAGTTGATCAAAGGATATAGTTTTATACAGACTTGCGGTGAAGCCTGTATTTACAAGAAAGTGAGTGGGAGCACTACAGCATTTCTGATAAGTATATGTGAATGACATATTGTTCATCGGAAATAATGTAGAATTATTCTGCAAAGCATAAAGGAGTGTTTGAAAGGAGTTTTTCAAAGAAAGACCTCGGTGAAGCTGCTTACATATTGAGCATCAAGATCTATAGAGATAGATCAAGACGCTTGATAAGTTTTTTTTTCAATGAGTACATACCTTAACAAGATTTTGAAGTAGTTCAAAAATAGAACAGTCAAAGAAAGAGTTCTTGCCTGTGTTACAAGGTGTGAAATTGAGTAAGACTCAAAGCCCGACCACGACAGAAGATAGAAAGAGAATGAAAGTCATTCCCTATGCCTTGGCCATAGGTTCTATAAAGTATGTCATGCTGTGTACCAGATCTATTGTATACCCTACACTGATTTTGGCAAGGGAGTACAATAGTGATCTAGGAGTAGATCACTGGACAGCGGTCAAAATTATCCTTAGTGGAATAAGGATATGTTTCTCGATTATGGAAGTGACAAAAGGTTCGTCGTAATGGGTTACGCCGATGCAAGTTTTGACACTAATCTAGATGACTCTAAGTCTCGGTCTAGATACATATTGAAAGTGGGAGCAATTAGCTAGAGTAGCTCCGTGCAGAGCATTGTAGACATAGAAATTTGCAAACTACTTACGGATCTGAATGTGACAGACCCGTTGACTAAAATTATCTCACAATCAAAACATGATCACACCTTGGTACTCTTTGGGTGTTAATCACATAGCGATGTGAACTAGATTATTGACTCTAGTAAACCCTTTGGGTGTTGGTCACATGACAATGTGAACTATGGGTGTTAATCACATGGTGATGTGAATTATTGATGTTAAATCACATGGCGATGTGAACTAGATTATTGACTCTAGTGCAAGTGGGAGACTGAAGGAAATATGCCCTAGAGGCAATAATAAAGTATTATTTATTTCCTTATATCATGATAAATGTTTATTATTCATGCTAGAATTGTATTAACCGGAAACATAATACATGTGTGAATACATAGACAAACAGAGTGTCACTAGTATGCCTCTACTTGACTAGCTCGTTAATCAAAGATGGTTATGTTTCCTAGCCATAGACATGAGTTGTCATTTGATTAACGGGATCACCTCATTAGGAGAATGACGTGATTGACTTGACCCATTCCGTTAGCTTAGCACTCGATCGTTTAGTATGTTGCTATTGCTTTCTTCATGACTTATACATGTTCCTATGACTATGAGATTATGCAACTCCCGTTTACCGGAGGAACACTTTGTGTGCTACCAAACGTCACAACGTAACTAGGTGATTATAAAGGTGCTCTACAGGTGTCTCCAAAGGTACTTGTTGGGTTGGCGTATTTCAAGATTAGGATTTGTCACTCCGATTGTCGGAGAGGTATCTCTGGGCCCACTCAGTAATACACATCACTATAAGCCTTGCAAGCATTGTAACTAATGAGTTAGTTGCGGGATGATGTATTACGGAACGAGTAAAGAGACTTGCCGGTAACGAGATTGAACTAGGTATCGAGATACCGACGATCGAATCTCGGGCAAGTAACATACCAATGACAAAGGGAACAACGTATGTTGTTATGCGGTCTGACCGATAAAGATCTTCGTAGAATATGTGGGAACCAATATGAGCATCCAGGTTCCGCTATTGGTTATTGACCGGAGAGGTGTCTCGGTCATGTCTACATAGTTCTCGAACCCGTAGGGTCCGCACGCTTAAAGTTACGATGACAGTTATATTATGAGTTTATATGTTTTGATGTACCGAAGGTTGTTCGGAGTCCCGGATGTGATCACGGACATGACGAGGAGTCTCGAAATGGTCGAGACATAAAGATTGATATATTGGACGACTATATTCGGACACCGGAAGTGTTTCGGAGAAGTTTCGGATAAAACGAGAGTGCCGGAGGGGTTACCGGAACCCCCCGGGGAAGTATTGGGCCTTAGTGGGCCTTGAGGGGAGAGAGAGGGCAGCAGCCAGGAGGTGGCGTGCCCCCTCCCATGAGGAGTCCGAATTGGACTAGGGGAGGGGGGCGCAGCCCCTCTTTCCCTCTCCCTCTCCCTCTCTTTCCTTCCCCCCCTCTCTTCCTAGTTGGACTAGGAAAGGGGAGTCCTACTCCTACTAGGAGGAGGACTCCCCCCCTCTCCTTGGCGCACCCAAAGGCAGCCGGCCTCCCCCTTGCTCCTTTATATACGGGGGCAGGGGGGCACCTCTACACACAATTGATATACGATATTTTAGCCGTGTGCGGTGCCCCCCTCCACCATATTACACCTCGATAATATCGTTGCGGAGCTTAGGCGAAGCCCTGCGTCGGTGGAACATCATCATCGTCACCACGCCGTCGTGCTGATGAAACTCTCCCTCAACACTCGGCTGGATCGGAGTTCGAGGGACGTCATCGAGCTGAACGTGTGCTGAACTCGGAGGTGCCGTGCGTTCGGTACTTGATCGGTCGGATCGTGAAGACGTACGACTTCATCAACCGCGTTGTGATAACGCTTCCGCTTTCGGTCTACGAGGGTACGTGGACAACACTCTCCCCTCTCGTTGCTATGCATCACCATGATCTTGCGTGTGCGTAGGAAATTTTTTGAAATTACTACGTTCCCCAACAAACTTAACGAAGAGTACACATCGATACGGATTCTCCCGATCGAGCTTGGCAGCACAAAATTACAGGTCTGTCGTTTTTCCTATATTTGATCGGAATAATGTACTGCCAAATAATTATTTTAAACTACACATGATGATACTAAGTTTAAGTCTGCTGTAGAAGTACTTGAGAAAACCAGATGATTTAATTTTCTTTTGGGCCACAAAATGACTGCATCTTGTCTCTCTCTCTCAACAGGCTTTCGCCCCGCTTTATAGATAAAGCATATGTCCATACAACCACATCTCAAGCACATTCATAAACGAGAAATGCTGGGGCAATAGCACAAGGACGCCCAAATGAAAGAAGAAGAAACACAAAGCCACCAGGGGCAAGCTACGAAGCCGGAGAGCGTTCGGAGAGCCGACGCGCGGTAGACACCAGGGCGTCCAGAAAAAGCTGAAGACGATCACGATCCCTCGGCCTAGCGAGCGGATGCCAGTGCTACAGGAAGGCAAGAAATTTGAAGAATGAGTCAGAAGCACGTCGCGGGAACACCCGCTCAATCACCATCATGTTGCGAGTAGTCCAGAGAGTCCACATCATAGCTGCAAAGATGAGCCAGAATAGTCGGCGCTTACGGCCAACCTGAGTGGCCCTAACCTGCAGAAACCCTGCAAGGTCATGGGCCTCCCACTCTGGCCCTAAAGCCTCACGTACGAAGCCCCAAAGTGCCTGCACTGCTACGCAAGAAAACAAAATGTGCGTTCCCGTTTCTGGGACATGGCACAAAGGGCAAAGTCCATTGCCCGGACCATGGCGTTTCAGGACCTCGGTCCCCGAAGGTAGACGGTCTCGGAGAAGCTGCCAAACAAAAATCTTAATCTTCAAAGGTAACAGTGCCTTCCACAGTGGGGATAACCACTGTATAACCGGCATCCGACATAACGCCTGATAGGCTGAACTAACGGAGAATTCTCCCGAAGGCACTACTAGAAAAACGTCTATAGCTAATATGGACATTAATGGCGCACCATGTATGTGGTGCACCACTGCTATATAGGTACGCCATTATTGGCCAGATTACTAATGGCGCACCTGGTGTAGTAATGGTGGACTATCCCCTGGTGCGCCACTGCTAACAATTTTTTTTTCAAAACTAGTAATGGCGCACCACACACCAGATGCGCCATTAGTAACCCTGGTTATCAATGGTGCATTCTTAGGAGGTCTGCCATTGGTAACCTGGGAGCAGCTAGATATTTTTGACAGCCACCTACCACACTCACTTTCCCCACTTCATTCTCTCCACCTCTACCAAGCTTGGTCTCGGCTGCCTCCTCCTCCTCACCTCATTTGCACCATAGATTCACCCAAATTAAGTGGTTAAATTTCCTTTTTTTGATAGGTAAGTAAGGGGAAAGCTTTCTTTATGTTCTAGATCTACTTTTTTCTCCCTCCAACAACGTACACATTTTTTATGGCCTAGATCTATGTATGTTTGTGGTGTTGCATATGTTTGTGTTTGCAGGTATCGGTATTTGAAATGCGATAGTTGCCAATATTTTGCAGGAATGTTGATTCATTTCTGTTTCGGCAAGAATTTGGCACTATGCATTCTTTTTTGTCCTATTTTTAGGCAAAGTCATGCCAAAATTTTTTTGGTTCTAAAATATCGTTTTGCTCTACCCCGCAGGCGACCATGGTCTGCACGATGACCGAAGGGATCGTGAATAGGTTTTTGAGCTCCGCGAAGGCCGAGATGCTTCAAAAGAACGAGACGCAGATAAGATGTCCGTGTCGAAGATGCAAGCTGAAGAGCCTTATGGACCCGGATTCCGGACAGGTGCGGGACCACCTGCTCTTGCGTGGTTTCATGGATGGCTATCGGTGGCAAGGTGATGAAGATGATTATGAAGTCGTCCATGGGGGCCGGGCAAGAAATAAGGAAGGGCAGCAAGACAACCGCGGCGAGGGCGGGCGAGAAGACGAAGAATCTCCAGGACATGATCACGAAGTAGATGCAGGACACAGTCATCATGTAGAAGATGTCGGACATGATGATGAGGAAGATCAAGACGAAGGGCATGATCATGAAGATGAAGATGCCGGAGCAGACGACGATGGACCATCGATGGGCAGGGTGCAGGACCCTCATATTCAAGAGTGCTACCTCTTGAGCACTGCGTTGGTTTTCCCTTGAACAGGAAAGGGTGATGCAGTAAAGCAGCGTAAGTATTTCCTTCAGTTTTTGAGAACCAAGGTATCAATCCAGTAGGAGGCCACGCACGAGTCCCTCGCACCTACACAAACAAATAAAAACCTCGCAACCAACGCAATAAAGAAGTTGTCAATCCCTTCACGGTCACTTACGAAAATGAGATCTGAAAGATATGATAAGATAATATTTTTGGTATTTTTATAATAAAGATGCAAAGTAAAATAAAAGGCAATAAAAATAGCTAAGTGTTGGAAGATTAATATGATGGAAAATAGACCCGGGGGCCACAGGTTTCACTAGTGCCTTCTCTCGAGAGCATAAGTATTACGGTGGGTGAACAAATTACTGTTGAGCAATTGATAGAATTGAGCATAGTTATGAGAATATCTAGGTATGATCATGTATATAGGCATCACGTCCGTGACAAGTAGACCGACTCCTGCCTGCATCTACTACTATTACTCCACACATCGACCGCTATCCAGCATGCATCTAGAGTATTAAGTTCATAAGAACAGAGTAACGCTTTAAGCAAGATGACATGATGTAGAGGGATAAACTCATGCAATATGAAATAAACCCCATTTTGTTATCCTCGATGGCAACAATACAATACGTGCCTTGCTGCCCCTGCTGTCACTCGGAAAGGACACCGCAAGATTGAACCCAAAGCTAAGCACTTCTCCCATTGCAAGAAAGACCAATCTAGTAGGCCAAACCAAACTGATAATTCGAAGAGACTTGCAAAGATAACAAATCATACATAAAAGAATTCAGGGAAGATTCAAATATTGTTCATAGATAAACTTGATCATAAACCCACAATTCATCGGTCTCAACAAACACACCGCAAAAGAAGATTACATCGAATAGATCTCCACGAGAATCATGGAGAACTTTGTATTGAGATCCAAAGAGAGAGAGAAGAAGCCATCTAGCTAATAACTATGGACCCGAAGGTCTGAGGTACTACTCACACATCATCGTAGAGGCTATGGTGTTGATGCACAAGCCCTCCGTGATCAATGCCCCCTCCGGCAGGACGCCGGAAAAGGCCCCAAGATGGGATCTCACGGGTACAGAAGGTTGCGGCGGTGGAATTAGGTTTTCGTGGATGCTTCTGTTGGTTTGGGGGTACGTAGGTATATATAGGAGGAAGAAGTACGTCGGTGGAGCAATGTAGGCCCCACGAGGGAGGAGGGCGCGCCCAGGGGGTAGGCGCGCCCCCCTACCTCGTGCCCTCCTGGTTGGTCTCTTGACGTAGGGTCCAAGTCCTCTAGACCACGTTTGTTCCAAAAATCATGTTCCCGAAGATTTCATTCCGTTTGGACTCCGTTTGATATTCTTTTTCTGCGAAACACTGAAATAGGCAAAAAACAGCAATTCTGGGTTGGGCCTCTGGTTAATAGGTTAGTCCCAAAAATAATATAAAAGTGTATAACAAAGCCCATTAATCATCCAAAACAGAATATAATATAGCATGGAACAATAAAAAATTATAGATACGTTGGAGACGTATCAAGCATCCCCAAGCTTAATTCCTGCTCGTCCTCGAGTAGGTAAATGATAAAAACAGAATTTTTGATGTGGAATGCTACTTAGCATAATTTCAATGTAATTCTTCTTATTGTGGCACGAATGTTCAGATTTGATATGATTCAAGATAAAAGTTTGATGTTGACATAAAAACAATAATACTTCAAGCATGCTAACCAAGCAATTATGTCTTATCAAAATAACATAGCCAAAGCAAGTTATCCCTACAAAATCATATAGTCTGGCTATGCTCCATCTTCCCCACACAAAATATTCATATCATGTACAACCCCGGTTTTAGCCAAGCAATTGGTTCATACTTTTTAACGCGCTTCAGCCTTTTCAACTCTTACGCAATACATGAGCGCAAGCCATGGATATAGCACTATGGTGGAATAAGGTATAATGATAGGGGTTATGTGGGAAGACAAAAAAAAAGAGAAAGTCTCACATCAACGAGGCTAATCAACGGGCTATGGAGATGCCCATCAATTGATGTCAATGCAAGGAGTAGGGATTGTCATGCAACGGATGCACTTAGAGCTATAAGTGTATGAAAGCTCAAACAAAAGAAACTAAGTGGGTGTGCATCCAAGTTGCTTGCTCACGAAGACCTCGGGCATTTGAGGAATCCCATCATTGGAATATACAAGCCAAGTTCTATAATGAAATTTCCCACTAGTATATGAAAGTGACAAAATGAGAGACTCTCTATCATGAAGATCATGGTGCTACTTTGAAGCATAAGTGTGGTGAAAGGATAGTAACATTGTCCCTTCTCTCTTTTTCTCTTATTTTTTTATTTGAGCCTTTTCTCTTTTTTTATGGCCTTTTTTTATTAGTCCGGAGTCTCATCCCGACTTGTGGGGGAATCATAGTCTCCATCATCCTTTCCTCACTTGGGACAATGCTCTAAAAATGATGATCATCACACTTTTATTTACTTATTACAACTCATGAATTACAACTCAATACTTAGAAAAAAATATGACTCTATGTGGATGCCTCCGGCGGAGTACCGGGATATGCAATGAATCAAGAGCGACATGTATGAAAGAATTATGAACGGTGGCTTTGCCACAAATACAATGTCAATTACATGATCATGCAAAGCAATATGACAATGATGGAGCGTGTCATGATAAACGAAACGGTGGAAAGTTGCATGGCAATATATCTCGGAATGGCTATGGAAATGCCATAATAGGTAGGTATGGTGGCTGTTTTGAGGAAGATATAAGGAGGTTTATGTGTGATAGAGCGTATCATATCACGGGGTTTGGATGCACCGGCGAAGTTTGCACCAACTCTCAAGGTGAGAAAGGGCAATGCACGGTACCGAAGAGGCTAGAAAATTGCGGAAAGGTAAGTGTGCGTATAATCCATGGACTCACATTAGTCATAAAGAACTCATATACTTATTGCAAAAATTTATTAGCCCTCGAAGCAAAGTACTACTACGCATGCTCCTAGGGGAAGGGTTGGTAGGAGTTAACCATCGCGCGATCCCGACCGCCACACAAAGGATAACAATCAACAAATGCCTCATGCTCCGACTTCGTTACATAACGGTTCACCATACGTGCATGCTATGGGAATCACAAACTCCAACACAAGTATTTTTCAATTCCATAATTACTCAACTAGCACAACCATGATATTACCACCTTTATATCTCAAAACAATTATCAAGCATCAAATTTCTCATGATATTATAATTAAAGCAAATTGCCATGATGTTTTAAGACTCTCAAAATAATATAAGTGAAGCATGATAGAAAAATAGTTTCTATAAAAAAAATCCACCACCGTGCTCTAAAAGATATAAGTGAAGCACTAGAGCAAAACTATATAGCTCAAAAAATGTAAGTGAAGCACATAGAGTATTCTAATAAATTCCAATTTATGTGTGTCTCTCTCAAAAGGTGTGTACAGAAAGGATGATTGTGGTAAACTAAAAAACAAAGACTCAAATTATACAAGACGCTCCAAGCAAAACACATATCATGTGGTGAATAAAAATATAGCTCCAAGTAAAGTTACCAATGGAAGTAGACGAAAGAGGGGATGCCTTCCGGGGCATCCCCAAGCTTTGGCTTTTAGGTGTCCTTAGATTATCATGGGGTGCCATGGGCATCCCCAAGCTTAGGCTCTTTCCACTCCTTGTTCCATAATCCATCAAATCTTTTACCCAAAACTTGAAAACTTCACAACACAAAACTTAGCAGAAAATCTCGTGAGCTCCGTTAGTGAAAGAAAACAAAACACCACTTCAAGGTACTGTAATGAACTCATTCTTTATTTATATTGGTATTAAACCTACTGTATTACAACTTCTCTATAGTTTAAACTATTTTACTAGCCATAGATTCATCAAAATAAGCAAACAACACACGAAAAACAGAATCTGTCAAAAACAGAACAGTCTGTAGTAAACTGTAACTAACGCAAACTTCTGGAACTCCAAAATTTTTACCAAAATAGGAAGACCTAGACAATTTGCCTATTGATCTTCTGCAATTGGAATCAATATTTTATCACGTTCTGGTGATTTTTAACAATTGTTTTCGTGAAAAGAAAGTTTCTGGAATTTTCAGCAAGATCAAATAACTAACATCCAAGAAGTTCCTATAGGTTAAACTTGGCACAAACACTAATTAAAACATAAAAAAAATCTAACCAGTGGCTAGATCAAATATTTATTCCTAAACAGAAGCAAAAAGCAAAAAAAAAACTAAAATAAAATTGGGTTGCCTCCCAACAAGCGCTATCGTTTAACGCCCTAGTTAGGCATTGATAATTTAAATGATGCTCACATCAAAGACAAGAATGAAAGCACAAAGAGAGCATCATAGAACACGTGATAAACACATCTAAGTCTAACATACTTCCTATGCATAGGCATTTTATAAGCAAACAAATTATCATAGCAATCAAAAATTAGCATATGCAAGGAAGAAGAAAGAGACGATAGCAATCTCAACATGACGAGAGGTAATTTAGTAAGATAAAAATTTCTTCAACAATATTTTCCTCTCTCATAATAATTACATGTAGGATCATAGGAAAATTCAACAAAATAGCTATCACATAACATATTCTCAACACGATCCACATGCATGCGAAGTTGAAACTCTTCCAAAATAGTGGGATCATCATTAACTAAAGTCATGACCTTTCCAAACCCACTTTTATCAAAAATACCATAAGATTGAACATTCTCCAAATATGTGGGATCTAAAGTTGACACTCTTCCAAACCCACTTTCAATATTATTGCAAACACTATTATCAATCTCATATCCATCATGGGGCTTAATTAAATTTTCAAGATCATAAGAAGAATCACCCCAATCATGATCATTGCAACAAGTAGTAGACATAGCAAAACTAGCATCCCCAAGCTTAGGTTTTTGCATATTATTAGCACAATTGACATTAATATAATTTATAATAACATCATTGCAATCATGCTTTTTATTCAATGATCTATCGTGAATCACTTCATAAGTTTCTTCTTTCAACACTTCATCACAATTTTCAGATTCAAGAATTTCAAGCAAAACCTCATAAAGATAATCTAGTGCACAAAAATCACTAGTAATAGGTTCATCATAATTGGATCTCTTAAAGAGATTAGCAAGGGGATGAGGATCCATAACAATTGATTTTCAGCAAGCGAAAATGCAAGCATATAGAAGGCACATGGCAACACAAGCAAACAAGAAGCAAGCGAAAAGAGACGAACGGAAAAGAGGGCAAATAAAACGACAAGGGTGAAGTGGGGGGAGGAAAACGAGAGGAAAATGGCAAATAATGTAATGCGGGAGATAAGAGTTTGTGATGGGTACTTGGTATGTTGACTTTTGTGTAGACTCCCCGGCAACGGCGCCAGAAATCCTTCTTGCTACCTCTTAAGCACTGCGTTGGTTTTTCCTTGAAGAGGAAAGGGTGATGCAGTAAAGCAGCGTAAGTGTTTCCCTCAGTTTTTGAGAACCAAGGTATCAATCCAGTAGGAGGCCACGCACGAGTCCCTCGCACCTACACAAACAAATAAAAACCTCGCAACCAACACAATAAAGGGGTTGTCAATCCCTTCACGGTCACTTACGAAAGTGAGATCTGAAAGGTATGATAAGACAATATTTTTGGTATTTTTATAATAAAGATGCAAAGTAAAATAAAAGGCAATAAAAATAGCTAAGTGTTGGAAGATTAATATGATGGAAAATAGACCCGGGGGCCATAGGTTTCACTAGTGGCTTCTCTCGAGAGCATAAGTATTACGGTGGGTGAACAAATTACTGTTGAGCAATTGATAGAATTGAGCATAGTTATGAGAATATCTAGGTATGATCATGTATATAGGCATCACGTCCGTGACAAGTAGACCGACTCCTGCGTGCAGCTACTACTATTACTCCACACATCGACCGCTATCCAGCATGCATCTAGAGTATTAAGTTCATAAGAATAGAGTAACGCTTTAAGCAAGATGACATGATGTAGAGGGATAAACTCATGCAATATGAAATAAACCCCATCTTGTTATCCTCGATGGCAACAATACAATACGTGCCTTGCTGCCCCTGCTGTCACTGGGAAAGGACACCGCAAGATTGAACCCAAAGCTAAGCACTTCTCCCATTGCAAGAAAGATCAATCTAGTAGGCCAAACCAAACTGATAATTCGAAGAGACTTGCAAAGATAACCAATCATACATAAAAGAATTCAGAGAAGATTCAAATATTGTTCATAAATAAACTTGATCATAAACCCACAATTCATCGGTCTCAACAAACACACCGCAAAAGAAGATTACATCGAATAGATCTCCACGAGAATCGTGGAGAACTTTGTATTGAGATCCAAAGAGAGAGAAGAAGCCATCTAGCTAATAACTATGGACCCGAAGGTCTGAGGTAAACTATTCACACATCATCGGAGAGGCTATGGTGTTGATGTAGAAGCCCTCCGTGATCAATGCCCCCTCCGGCAGGACGCCGGAAAAGGCCACAAGATGGGATCTCACGGGTACAGAAGGTTGCGGCGGTGGAATTATGTTTCCGTGGATGCTTCTATTGGTTTGGAGGTACGTAGGTATATATAGGAGGAAGAAGTACGTCGGTGGAGCAACGTGGGCCCCACGAGGGTGGAGGGCGCGCCTAGGGGGGTAGGCGCGCCCCTACCTCGTGCCCTCCTAGTTGCTTTCTTGACGTAGGGTCCAAGTCCTCTGGATCACGTTTGTTCTGAAAATCACTTTCCCGAAGGTTTCATTCCGTTTGGACTTCGTTTGATATTCTTTTTCTGCGAAACACTGAAATAGGCAAAAAAAACAACAATTCTGGGCTGGGCCTCCGGTTAATAGGTTAGTCCCAAAAATAATATAAAAGTGTATAACAAAGCCCATTAATCATCCAAAACAGAATATAATATAGGATGGAACAATCAAAAAATTTAGATACGTTGGAGACGTATCAAAGAGCTGCTTCTCAAGCAGACGGGTAACGCAAGAGCTGCCGCCCGAGAGAAAGCCAAGCTGGATCAACTGGAGATAGATGCGGTTACTCCATTGTATGAAGGATGCAGGCCCGAGGATACCCGCCTGAAAGTAACGCTCATGGCTGTGGAGATGAAGGTAAAACACAAAATGACCGACGCATGCTTCGACGAGAACATGTCATTCTGGCACGAATGTCTTCCCAAGGGGAACAAGTGCCCGACCAGTTTCGAGGAGGCGATGAAAATCATGTGTCCTCTGGATTTACCGCACTTGAAATACCATGTGTGCATGAACGATTGCATCATTTATCGGGACGAGCACGCGGAGTCTACCATATGTCCGGTATGCGGCGTCACTCGATACAAGAAGAGGAAGAAAGCTCCTCAAAAAGTGGTGTGGTACTTTCCGATCACTCCTCGTCTGCAGCGGTATTTCGCGGACCCTAAGCTAGCAAAGCTCCTGCGTTGGCACGCGGATAGGAAGGAGAAGAAGCGAGAAGATGACGGAAATGACCCGGAGATAAATAAAAAAGACAAGATGCTGAGTCACCCTAAGGATGCGAGCCAGTGGCAAGCATTGAACTTCGAACACCCAGAATTTGGGGACGATCCAAGGAACATCGTGCTGGGCGCGAGCACCGATGGAGTCAATCCGTTTGGGAGCCAGAGAAGCACACATAGCACCTGGCATGTGTTTGTGTGGATGTACAACCTTCCCCCTGGTTGTGCATGAAGAGGAAGTACATTCACATGAGTATGCTAATTGAAGGGCCGAAACAACCAGGGAACGACATCAATCTGTATCTGGGGCTGCTGAAAGAGGAGCTAGACACGCTGTGAAAGCATAGCCAAGGGCTTTCTGACCGAAGAGTGCATCTCCTACTGCATGAATTATCTAGGCATCGAGAACCCCGTTGGTCTGCCCGTCAACAGGCACCTCGGCAGGCTCGCTGGATGGGGTCACCGCGAGGGTCACCGCGAAATGCATGTTGACTTCAAGGGTCGACTCGCCGACTTTGAAAGAGCAAACCTAGTCGCGCTACAACACATAGACGTGGTCGACCCTTGGGTGGTAGAGCACAAAACCTCTATTGAGAAGACGTACAATGCCCGAGGCCAACAGAGGACAGACGGAGATATAATCAAAGAGCACAACTCATGTTTCACGCGTTGGTTCAAGGAGAAGCTTCTGTCATACTCTTTACATGAGGGTTCTTCCGTGGAAGAAAAACTCATATTCGCCTTGTCACAGGGCGCCGAGCACAACCTGATGACCTATGAGGCATACGATATCAACGGCTACACATTCTACACCGAGGAAAAGGACATGAAGAGCGATGATTATCAGAACTCCGGGGTAACGATGGAATCCTACACCGGTAACGACAAGGACAGATACTACGGAAGGATCGAGGAGATCTGGGAGCTGAGCTACGCTGGAGAGAAGGTCCCGATGTTCCGTGTCAGATGGGCCAAGAGCGTCCTAAAAGAAGACCGGTATTTCACCACCATGGTTATACCCGAAGCCAAATCCAAGACCGCGGGCGCAAACGTCACCGCGAAAAATGAGCCATGGGTACTGGCTTCCCAAGTGGACCAATGCTTCTTCATTACCGACCCGTCAAAGCCCAGTCGTGTTGTCGTGAGGAGAGGCAAAAGGAAGATCATCGGAATGGATGTAGTCGCCAATGAGCAAGACTTCGACAAGTACGGCGACCCGAAGATGGAAGATGACGACGATGATGAAGTACCATACACCACAAGAAGAAGCAGGACCACCCTACCTAAAGGACGTCCGTTCAAGAGAAGAACTCCATTTGCGAAAAAAGAAGGGCAAGAAGATTGTGAAAAGATAGCTAAGATCGATTGTATTTAAATTGTAGTCTTCATTTCTCGATTGTATTTCGACATATGGAAATGGCATTTCTTCTCTTCTAGTCCTCTATCCAGTAACCTGTTTTGTTCAAAACAGTGGGGATTAATGTTGTCTGTACTTACCTTCCTTTAATATTTTGTAACTTCTCCATCACCAAGTTGAAGTATCGACCACTTTCTTCTTGGATTTGGAATTTTTTTTCTTCTCCCTCTTGTTTTGTTGCAAATCATCATTTACAGGCACCTTGGGCTTCTTTGTGTTTTCTTCTGGTATTTTAATTGTTTTTATTTATGTTTATCCTGGTAAAAAAAGTTATTAATGGCGCACCAGGAGAAGGTGCGCCATTGCTATCAAGGTATTTATGGCGCACCCCTAGGAGGTGCGCCATTGATATCCCAATTTTTATTTATGTTTATTCTGGTATTTTATTTTTCAGTGTTCCTTTTCCTCCTTAAATTTGCAAACATTTTTTGAAAATGCGAACATTTTTCAAACTCACAAAAAGTATTGAATTTGTTAATATTTTTTGAACTCATGAATATTTTTAAATTTCATGGTCACTTTTGAATTCATGAATATTTTTTCAAATTGGATGATATTTTTTCATATTCATAAATGTTTTACCAATGCACAAATGTTTTGCAACGCAAGTATTTAAAAATTAGTAATAACTACTTATATCGTAACATTTTAAAATTTATGGTCATTTTCTAAAAAATTATTACATGTAACTAAAAATCCAAAAAAAAGATAGTAATGGCGCACCAGGAGAAGGTGCGCCATTGCTATCACGGTGTTTATGGCGCACCCCTAGAAGGTGCGCCATTGGTATATGTATTTTTATGGCGCACCCCTAAAAGGTGCGCCATTGCTAACCCTTCCCTCACTCCGACTTGCTCCCCTTTCCCTCTGGCCTCTCTTCCTCCCTCGCCAGATCCGCGCGCCCTACGTCGACGCGCGCCCCACCTAACCCGACGACCCCCGCGGGATCGAGCACGCCGCCGTCCACCCGCGCCCGCTCCACCGCCGCCGGCATTGCGAGGTGCGCGCGCGAGCCGATCGTCCTCCCATCTCCTCCTCTCCCCGGCCGCGCTCTCCTCCCTCTCGCTCGCTGCTCACGCCCCTCCCTCGTCCCTGCAGGAGCGCGAACCCGAGGAGCCGCACAGCACCGGATCCACCTCGTCTTCTTCCTCGGGTCGCCACCGTCTTCCTCAACTCCGGCCACCTCTGCTGCTACTAAGCTCTCGCAGGGCCTCCTTGCGCCTCCCCGGTGAGATCCGCCTCCTCTCCCCTCTTCCTTCTCGACTTGTAATGTTATCCGTTTAGGATAGGGATTTCATGTATATTGATTCACGGCCTGTATATTGATTCACCAAACTGCCTGATTGCCATCCTACACTCATAGATACACCTCTGTTCTGTAGTAGGATGATCTTTGTCATATATAGCAAATGTGCAATTTTCCTGTTAAGGCAAATATGTGAACAAAAACAGTGCTGCTAAAACTCCACAGCTCAACCTGACGATGGGTTTTGAGATATTGATTAGCTAGCATCTGCATTATATATTTGCCTGCCCCCACCGTATGTAGGGAAAATGAGGACGACTAGTATAGGGATCTAGACATGAGGTGAGATGATGTTGTCCAGCAATATCAACCACTGGATCACACCTGGACCTGGATTGCTGATCCTATATAAAACTTGACCAGTCGTTGTGGTAGAATCAGTTTTTATAACATGAATGGATCCATCACTTTGGGAACTGTCATTTGCACAGCTAGCAGTAGCATATTAATATGTTATATATATTGCTATGGAACTCACATGCTGGCATATTTGCTTTGCTAGAGTCCCTCTTGAATGCTTATCAACAATAGTGACAAGCACATTTGTTACAACAAACAATTTGTACTTGTGCACGGCCTGTATATATGTACTCAGCAGCTGCTTTTCCACACTTTCTACAGGTGCCATTCTTGTTTAATCAGGAACATGGAGGGGAGGGAGAGAGAGAGAGAGAGAGAGCTAGTTTCTTGGTCTTATAGATGTTATTGTTCCTGTCATATAGCACATGCTAGTTTCTTTATTAGTTGGCTGCTGGTTCTATTTGTTCATATGTATAAGCGGTACTGTTTCTTTGTTATCTTATAAAGGATATAGTCCTTCATTTGTATATAGCTGTAACTCTCTTATTGATCAACATATACCAATTCTGGCAGCTTCTGCTTCATTGGAATCTGGCAGCTTCTGATGTCAAATGACCCCTTTCTCCTGAAATGTTGATTAATTTCCGTTTCGGTTGAGAATGGGGCACTCCTAGGTCAAGAAAATTAGCAAAGGTCATGCCCAATTTTCTTGACCTAGAAGGTGCCCGATTCTCAACCAAAACAAAAATTAATCAACATTTATAGTTTGACCTAGAAGATGCCCAATTTGTTAACTCTAGTGGTGTACTCCTGTTAAATGCAGTCTAGTTACTCCTGTTGTTCAGATTC
This sequence comes from Triticum aestivum, assembly GCF_018294505.1. Taxonomy (NCBI): domain Eukaryota; kingdom Viridiplantae; phylum Streptophyta; class Magnoliopsida; order Poales; family Poaceae; genus Triticum; species Triticum aestivum. The sequence goes on from NC_057802.1 coordinate 101,029,923, forward strand.
ACGATGTAAGCTCATAGTTTAAATGTTTGTTTAATAAGTAGATGCCACAAGAAACAGTTGTCCCTGAAAAAGAATAAGTAGAAGAATACCTATAGGAGTAGATGTAAGATCATGGAGACATAACATAGATGGCATAACTAAGTTACCATAACTATGTTACCATGGAGACATAACCAGAAAAGAGAATACCTTTGCGATGGAAGATCAATCCCTTTTAAGACATCAACAATTTTACTCCTTGGCAGGAAAGGGGTTTTATCGGTATTATCATAAAAGTCAATCCTAACAAAACTCCCATCATTAGAATTAATAAGGGGACCTCCAATACCAACCTAGTACACCAAAAATATAAGACTGAATTAGGTTACAGGGAGAAGTACAGGGAGAAGTTGCGCAATGCCAAAGACATAGCTGTTTACAGTATGCGCTTTAATATAGGAGTAGTAAATTAAGGAGAAATTTCAGATTGTTTTTTTTAAGAATACCAAGTTCAGTTAACAAACTAGACTGCATTTAAGAAATAACTCTAGTAGCCTATTTTGCTATTTAGAGCGAACATGGCCGACAACGATGAGGCCGGCGGTTCGGGCAAGTCATTCTGGGAGCTGTCCCGGGAGATGGAGGAAGAACCTCACCGCTATGAGGATGCCGCGGAAGACACTGATCCCGACTACACAACCCCTAATGGCGTCGGTGATGACACCACTGATGGTGCCGCCGGGGATGCCACCACCGATGATGGCAGCGCACGCACAGATGGCAGCCAACAGAAGAGGCAACGGAAGGACCGGCGCCCGAACGTGCTCGGCACCGTCAAGGAGGAATTTACTGAAGTGTCCTCTAGTGGGCATCCAACGGCGCCCAAAGAATTAGTCAGCGGGTACGCGGGACAACTCGGGTGCATTCTCCGGAGCACCGTCTCGATCAACACCGAGAACCTAAGGCATTGTGACCGAGGGAATTTGCGCAACCTCCTCTTCACGAAGCTGCACGAACGATACAAGTTCCCCGGTGACTTCGCAAACACACGCCTCTCAGGGAATAAAGTGAACAGTGCCGCCCTCACGAAGATGAGCATGACCTTGGCTACTTGGAGAGCCGCGGTGAAGAGAAGGATTCTAAGTGGTGATAGTTATGAGAAGATCAAAGAGACAAATCCTTCGATCAGCGAAGCTGACTACCTGGAGTTCAAGATCAAGTGCGAGAGCAACGCATCCGCGGAATCAAGTCAGTGGGGGAAATATATGCGGGACTTGAACTTAGGGGTCCACACACTCGGTCCTGGCGGTTACAGAGTGGCGGAACCTATATGAGATAAGGAGGACGCGGAGCGTGCCGAGCAAGGCCTACCGCCCCTCTTCGATAAATACCGTGACAAGCACACCAGGAACTATGTCAGGGCCCGGTACAAGGTGGACCCGGTAACAAAGGAGCTTACCACGGATCCGAAGACCAAGGCGCTTGAGCTTGTTCTGGTAAGGAATACACCCCCGCGTAATTAGCTCCATATGGTTGCATTCTAATTAATGAAGCCAAATTTCTAAATGGTTCACGTTCCTTTCGCAGGACACTGAAAGCAGTAGCGCGGGGTCTCAGAGCTCCCCTTGGGACACCACTTTAAATAGGGCGTTGAACGTAATGAAACACAAGGATAAGTTCAGTAAGCCATCGTCAGCTGGTCGTGTGGCCGGCAAAGGCTTGTCCACGAAATGGTCGGAATACTATAAGGCTGTGCGAAAGGAGAGAAAGACCAGCTCGGAAAGCCAGGAGCGCGAGGTTAGAGAACTCAAGGCACAAGTGGCGCGGATTCCGGAGATAGTCGAAGAGCAAGTGCGAGACCAACTGGGAGCGACGATCACCGCCATTATGCCTACCTTGCTTGAGGGGCAGCAGGCGTGGATTGCGGGCGGCCAACAGGGGCCCCCCGATTCCTTGCTTCACGGGCAGCAACTCGCACAACGCGCCGGCGCCATTGGTGTCTCCGGCGGAGGCGGCATTGGTGTCTCCAGCGTTGGCGCCGGCATTGGAGCTTAATGCACCCGGGTGTGGGAAGAATATGCCGGTCGGCACCTCGGCAGCAAGCGGCCCCTCCATCACTTGCACGCCCGCCGTTGGCGGTGCCTCGACATTAGCCGAGCTCGACGCCATCACGGTAACTAAGCCTCGGCCGATGACTTCATCTCCTTGCCTTTGACTGGGCATCCCTGACGCCCTACATGTTTTCGCAGGGCGCCGCCGACGTTCCATGCACTCTCCCGCACTTCATGGACGGCGAGTTGATCGATGTCACCAAGGCCAGAATCATTCAACCGGGCAACCATGTGTTCCACGGTAATCCGATGCCACCCACCGTGTATAGGGTTCAACTGGTTCGGGTGCTGCGGGGCTGCGATGACTTGTTACCTCCGTATCGACCCCCTGGGGCCGACGAAGATGATGTGATGACCCTCAGTGCCTGCATAAGCTGGTCCATGCTTTGGCCGAAGAGCCAGATTCGTTTGGGGCAGGGGACACCACCCCACAGACAACACCGCCAGTCGTGCCGGCGCCAAGCCATGGCAAGACCGCCGCAACGCTACCGCCGTCAGCTGATCCGGACATGCATATGGCACAGGATCCGGACGACGACGACGGTACATTTACCAACGTCGATAAGTACTTCAACGAACATGGGTACGGTGACGAATTCTTGAGGCCTCCTTCTCAACAACCCAACCCTGCAAAAGACGATCGCGATCTAGCTGGTACCGCGGAGAAACCCAATTGCAACAGGCGTCGTCTGGCGTTCAGTTCTCAGGAGACGCCTCCAGCTGCCGCCTTCACCGAGCCTCAGATAGCCGAGGTGCGAAATACTATCAGCCCCAACACACTCAAGAAGGTGGTCTCTGAGTAGAACTCGATCCCATTACAGCAGAAGAAGCAGAAGGGACGAAAAATAAAAAATAACAAGGGTGCGAGCTAGCCGGCACCGAGTACGATCCGTGCTCAGGACGGGTCACCTTCACCTAAGGATATCTGGAGGAGGGTGCATGTGGCGGGTAGGCCGATGCTACCGACTAATCTGCTCAATGCTGCAACCGGTGCTATGCGGAGTCTGCATGACAGTGTTCTTTCTATGGAGAAGCGGCGTCTTTCCGAGAATGATGTGGCATACCCGGTTTTCGTGGCCAAGGTGCCAGAGGGCAAGGGCTTTGTCGATAGCACCATCGGGGGTATGATCGTCCTGCGGTTTGATGACATCTTCGCTATGTTTAACCTTCATCCGCTGCACTACACCTTCATTCGGCTATTTTCGCTCAGTATGGAGATGCGGAACATTAGAGACAAGACCCCTGACATTGTGATAGTCGACCCCTTCTACATGCGTGCCAAGATCATGGGCAGCGCTGGGGACCGGCAAGTCGCGAGTTCATACCTCAAAGGCGTCATTCTGGCAAACCCAGATAAGGATAACTTCCTCATGCCTTACTTTCCCGAGTAAGTCATCCCCTCACCGCCCCGTAACATATGATTTCTTAGATTTCGATCGTTCTTTTTTTTTTCTAACATTCCGTGTTTTGTGCAGTGACACACATTGCACACTCATCCTCTTAAGCCCGAAATATTCCATGACCACGTATTTCGACTCAGACCGTCAGTCGAAGAAAGACTACACAAATATCAAGAAAGTTCTTGATGATGCTCTCCCCGGCTACACCAAATCTGGAGGCACCTTCAGGAGGCCAATTTATAGGTACGGCAAGCACGTGTTCACCCACGTAACGACGTTCCCCTGCGTCAAGCAGCCGCCTGGCAGTCAGAAGGATGCCTACTACGCCCTCCATCACATGCGGGTGATCGTACGGGACCATAATCACCTTCTGCTACCAACTAATCTCAAAGATTGGGCCGCACGCTTGTCGGCAATCCAGGACGCGGACATCAGACAAGAATTCTTTCGCATCCAGTCGGAGTTTGCGGAAATCATCTATCAAGATGTCCTTCGTACCTCGGGGCAGTTTTACCTCAAATATCAACCGTCCAACAGTGAAATAGAAACAACGCTACAAATGCAGGCTGACAACGATCGCGATTTCATGACCATCACGAAAGACGGCGGCTTCATCCACGCTCCGGTCCCTGAGTTGAGTCGAAAGTAATGATGCTATGTAGTTCTGAAATATCGATTAGGTCATGTTGTAATTAAACTTTAATGAACTTGTATGTCTCTTTAGTTTGGACAGTCGTTCAACTTATATGTAATCGATGCTATTTATTAGTAGGACCATGAATCGTGCTATTAATGTGTTGCTTTTCTCTTCCGATCCTTTTGTTGCATACTTATATATTGCTTATATATTGTCTGTGAATTGCTACTAACGTTTTGTTTGTCTAGTGCATAGAGATGCCGTCGTATGTCGTGTACAAGGGTAAGGCTCCCGGAGTCTACGACGACTGGGAGGAGTGTCGGAGATAGGTTCACCATTTCAGCGGTAACAGTTACAAAGGGTACACCACTAGGGCGGAGGCGGAAGCTAGATACGCGCGCTATCTAGCGGGAGAGAGGAGGGAGCGGAGGAGGAACCGGATGAAGACCAGTTCCATCGCGATGATGCTCATCGTGACCGCAGCTCTCTTCTATGTGATGGTAGTTTAGATGATCGATATCGACTTTGTAATGTCACGACAAACTCGGCTAATATATATGATGAACTTTGCTAATGTTTCGAGACCTAAACTTGGCTAATGTTTGAACTGTGTTCGCTATTTCGAATTTGGAGACTAATATGATTAATTCTATTGTGTGATGTTTATATTCTGTGTTGTGTAACGTATTTTGTAACCTGTGCAAATACCAGATATTTTGTAACATGTGCAAATACCAGAAAAGCAAAAAATAATAATTCCTAATATTCATAGTAGTGGCGCACCATATTGAGCATTAGTGGGGCACCAAGGCTAAATACCAGTGGCGCATTATGGGGCATAGTAATGGCACATTTGGGGGCATACGTGAAGGTAAATATGGCCCCCTAGGAGGCATAGTAATGGCGCACTGTTGGACACAGTAATGGCGCACTATGTGGTGCGCCACTATTATCTGGGATACTAATTGCGCACCAAAGGTGCGCCATTACTATTTGTTACTAGTGGCGTGTTAATAGTGGCGCACCTATAGTGCGCCATTAATAGCAAAAACCGGTGCGCCACTAACAGCCTTTTTTCTAGTAGTGAGGGGAAAGGCTCCAAGAAACAGTGGGACTGCATCTTGTCTCTTGAAAATGCTTATTTAATTAATTAGTGGGATTGCACATTCACAAAATGCACATGTGCTATATTTATCTGAATTTATTGTTGCATGCTAGAGCATTTTCCCCTCCATATAACTTAACATATTATGTATTATGGATTGTAGAAATATTCCACAATGTTGCAATGGTAGGTAGTATTACAACAGAAAGCGTGCTCCCGGGATCTAATAAAAAAAAGGTAATTTCATGTTAACCCTACATCACATTTGGCAGCTATTGGGGAAGGAAATGTAGGACAGTAAAACTTCTCATCCCTGTCACGATTTGGGTATTTCTGGCTGTCAGATTCGTACTTTGGACATTCTTGGCCATCCGCTCAACTTCTGGTCGGGCACTGGGCCACCTTTCCTAAAAGGGCTACTATTCTGGAGAGAAAAAACGAAGCATGTGGTTAATTGGGCCATGTACTATACAAAGACAATTGTCTCAACCTCGCTCGGCCGCACCCTCTCATTTTCTAACCCATTCTCACCCTCTCAAACAGCCTCATTCCCTCCCCGAGATCTCCTTCCAAGCAGCCTGGGCGAAATAGCCGCCCCGGTAGCGCCGCCGCTGAAGGAACCTCAAGCAGCGCCACCCTTCCCCTTCTATCGCTCGCTCCGCACCTAGATAGGCGATGGCTCAATCCTCTCTTCCTCCATCACTCCCTTTCTCCTTCACCTCCATGATGCTACCACCCCATGTCACCTCCTCGTCCCACTGCTCTATGTCGATCCCTCCTATATTTTCATTATTTGAGGTGCTCTAATTATTGTGAAAATTATAAATTATCCTTTTAGTTGTTGCTATCATTTTTGTTTCTATCTATGTATAAGACATAATTGTAACAATAAATAATGCATTATACCTTATTCATTTCTATTGTACAATGTTCATTATTTTAGACTTGCTCATAATATGTCTACTTGAGATTCTTCTGAGTGCCTTATATGAGTACCTTATTAAATTTTCTATTGTTAATACAACCAAAATGAAGGTGTAACATGTGTCGTTGTTCTGCTTAGGAAGCCTTCACTTGGTTAAAGATGATGGCCATTTGTGTGTATTTGTGTTCTAATATTTTGTTGTGATATTGCGGGTGCATGATGCTAGTATATACCGAGGCTCTTATTTCGATTTCAATACAACAATATATCCTATGCAAGGTTTCCTGTTCCTATTGTAGTTTAATCTTCTGCTACTTGCAGGAGAGTAGAGGGAAGGCATCCCATTTCATGATTCGGAGGGACTTGTGTTTTGTATTTTATTGTCATGCAACTGCTTCATGTTTACGTGTCACTAGTTAGAAGCGAAGATGCCTATAGACACTTAAATTTTCCATAGTTATGCTCAATCAATGGAGTTGGCTAGGATGCTCTGAAGCTCTGCTTTCGAGGTACACCCTTATAACTTTATGGATTCCTAGGCATTTCAGAGTGATATTACTCAACAAGAATTCCTATATAACTCAACATTTTAATTCTTAAAAAGTTGAATTTTGCGCAAGACTGTTGAGCTCTAGTCAATTTCAGGAGACCGGTGAGCTAGAGGACTATCAACTCAATGTGTATATGTACTACTTTACACCAAAAAAGGACCAGAACTATCAGTTACGAAAAAGAGGTTCGATCTAATAGCTCAGGTAAATATTTTCCTTAGGTTTCCCATGACGCGGTGTAACTCAGGTAGGGGAAACTGCTACTTTGACAAAAAAAGATGTCATAATATCAATATATCAGTGTATTGTTAGCCACAAAATCAATATCGAGCTTATAATTTCTAGACAATTACGGATTTAATTTGTGCAGATGTTGGTAGATGCAAAACTTATGGGAGGGCACCAATGATATGCCTGGTCATTGAGGAGTTCAACTTTGCTACGAATGAGGACAAAGAGCTAGGTGATGATACCCATTGATGTTGAATGCTTCAGGTAAGTCTATTATTACCCTGCATTTTTGCTTAGTCATGTGGGTTTGAAGATGGACCTTATTTGACTATAAAGTTCTGCACAATTCACTTCTAACATATATGACCTAGCAAATAACTTATATGTTGTTGGCTGCAGACATCCTCCTTCTGTTGCGGTGATGCATAGTGCATTATTATTTTATAGTATTCCTTTACACTAATCTTCTAAAGTTAAACATGTAAATGCATACATGAAGTATTTGTATGCAAGCAATACAACAACAAGCATTTTTGAAATAACATTATCAATAACTATGCCTGCTACTCTTTCAAGGTCACATAAATACATGATTTAGGTGGACAGATTATGCAAAGTACATGATAATAAACAAGAGCCATACTGATTGAGATTATGCAGTGAATGTTTTCTCCTAAAATAGTGAAGGTCATAATGACAATAAACAAGAGCTAACATTTCTCAAGACGGGGAAGAATGATCTTCCCAGATAGAGTGAGGTCATGCGATGATGCCTTTGCTTACATATATTTTTGTTCTCTCTTGTGAACTTACAAGAACTAGAAAACCAACCTATTTTTGTCAAATTTCAAAAGCGTGGAGCTATTTTTTCATTCTTTGTGTACACTTCTCGTGTTGTTCTTATGATAAGCACTTTATGCTAATATGCATCTCATGATTAGATGTTTTTTGGCTGATAGTATTCTTAATAAACCTTTAAAACAAGTGGTTTTGAGATACTCAATATAATGGTTGGCAATGGTCTGGTGCTCAACATAATTGTCTTGTATTAAATAAATAAAATTACTTCACTTTCTCCAATTTATCACCCCTTTCAAAATATTTATTGTCAATTCTGAAATAGGTCAAATCAGTTCATGAACTGGGACCAAGGTTTAGGAAACGATCAATTTATAAATTCAAGTGAGATGTCAATATAGGAAAATCAACAACAAGTGTGTCTTATGATAGGAAAGAACAATGAGCAACCATTAGACTAGATAAGAAAAACCAAGATCAAACAAGTTGATGTGTGTGTTTCCTATTTCAGTGCCAAGGGAGATTCTTGAAGGCTGATTGTACAATGTCAGTAGAGTTGTGTTTTTACATTACAATATGATGTTGTAGCTAAAACTCCTAGCAGGTTAGAATCCAATTTTAGTAACTGAGCTTATAAGTACAGTACACACATTGCACTGCGGTGCTTTGTTTCACTAATCCAAGATATTTAGTTCGTTGTCCTGAAATTCTAAGCAACTTGTTTCATACTATCTAACAATAATATTTCATATCATCATATATTTACGAAATTTCCTACCATTGTACTGAAAAATGGACCGGGTGGCAACACAAGCCATCGATGATCTAGTAGAAGTTTAAAGAAGGTAGTTGTAGATAGAATAGATATGAGATGTGGCATTTTAGTCACCATTATCTATTTGTTGTTTAATGGGTATTATGTCTAACAAAAGAACTGACTCGGACTAGGCTCCTATAAATACATTATCAAATATAGTATATAGTAACAACTTAGAGAGCTGCTGTCAGCACTAACCTGCCACAACAGACTCACACTATCAATTAATTATCACTTACCTAACTCAAACAACTACGGCAAGCTACCAAATGACATGTGCTAATTAAATTATATTACTATGTTTGGGCGACTAGTGCTTTTCATGCAGAACACTTACTACTGCCTAACTAACTTGGTTACTTTCCAAGTTTAACGCAAACTCTACCGAATCAACAGACAGCACGTCAGTGCAATGCAAGATCTCATCTTGCATGGCCCCCACCCAGTCACATGCACGGGACGAGAATCTCCAACCAGGAAGATGCGCCCGAGAAAAGCAGAAAAGCACTCGATCGCATAGTCACATGCAGAGGGCGGGCAGGGCCAGGCCCGCCGGGTCCGGCGGGTCTTGAAGAAAACAGACAACGGAACTACGGAAGTGAGGAAAAGGAGAGAGAAACTACCGATCCGCCCTCAAGTCGGATCCATGTCGCCACCGGGCACCCGCTAAGCTAGCCGACAGCAAGGTACTGGTACGATCAGGGATGGCCCACTGTCAACTTGCGTGTCATCAACGCACTTGCAGGCAACTCCGAACAGTTTAGTATTTGCTACTGGTACAACCTTCGGCTTTTGCTACTGCCGAGTGTAAGTTTACTTCTCTGGTTTTCTAGTTTGCGACAAAATTATACTATATACTCCCTCCGTTTTATAATATACTCGTAGTGCGTTCGCGCTTTCCGAGATTCAAGTTTGACAGTAAATAGAATCAACGAGACCGACTGTGGCGGGAACAAAAATTATATCACTGAATTCATATCAAAAATACGATTTCAATGGTATAATTTTTGCTCCCGCCGCAATCAGTCTCGTTGATTAAATTTACGGTCAAACTTAAATCTCGGGAAACGTGAACGCACTACATTGTGGAATGAAGGGAGTATCATCTAAAAACACCGCAGGTGCTTAATCCATTGTGCCATACAACTCGGCATCCAAAAACAATTTCCCGTTAAGAGTATGCGTTTTGGATCTCCGGCTCCACGGAGGCTGAATTTTTTTTATAAATCATAATTCGAAAATTTCGGTTTCAAACAAATCTGAAATTATTTATACAAGTAAAAAATGATGTGAGGTGTATGTGTATGTGTGTAAAATTTCAGGATGAAATACGTTGAAATATGACGTGTACAAAAAAGATAAATTCATATTTTGGGAGGATGAATAATATCATGTGTTAAAAAGTTCTATTTTTTTGCACATCCCTCATTTCAATGTATTTCATCCTGAAAATTTACACACTTGTGCATTATGCCTTCATCTATTTCTGTAACTTTTTCAAAAAATTGAAATATAAAAATATGAATTTTCATTAATTTTAAATTTTGCATTTGAACGCCTCCATGAAGCTAGGCCTCCAAAAGCAACTTCCGGTTAAACAAACGCTAAAATAGACAACGGGTTGCATATAGAAGAGCATCATACTGCAAATTTGGCCTTCCTGTACTTCCGCAGACGTGTACAACATCGTCTGCCGATCCCTCATTTGTTCGCGTGAGCAGCCATGCCCCTCGTATCTGAACGGTAAAAATCCATGACTATCTCATGCAACATAGATTATCATACATAACTAAATTTAACACATAGCATAGCACCGGATAGCATAGGACGTAGCAAGTTCATCTTACAAGCGGGCATAAAGTTCACAAATTATAGATCAACAAGCTATGATCTATGACAAATACAACTAAAGCATAGATACTAGGCATAGAGAGAAGATATTGGAGCACACTACTTCCTTGCCAGGCCCTTCCTCATGGTGTCTCCAGAGCAGCGGTAGTTGTCCTCGATGTAAGCGTCGACTGCCGGAGCGTCGTCATCGCTGGAGGACGAGGAGGAGGTGAGCCCAACCAGACGTCGGGTGCCTCCGACCTGCTCCTTGGCGAGGTCGAGTTGCAATACCTATGTTTTTTCTCGCAGTGGCGGTGACGGGCGTCTGTCTCCGCTATGGTGAAGGAGCAGTGGATGACATTGCAAACAAGCTCGTCCTCCGAGTCGAAGAACAGAGCAACAGGCATGGACCTACACTCGCTAGATCTGGCCATGTCCGCTTGCGTCTTGAGGCGAGCTGCCCACGCACCCGACTTGAGGACCCGGCATCGTGTGCTCGACGATGATGGCACCAACACCCAGCGTCGACCGGAAAGAGAGGGATGGAGGTCACGACCTGGAGGTCCCAGAGCCCGATAGGCGCATACCGCAATAAACTGGCACCACAATGCGCGGAGAAGAAGGAGCTGCCCTATCCACACGCTACCGACAGAGGGCAACTCGGATGGCGAGCTCCTTGTTCAAATACGCCGTCAAGGGCATTGCTACTTGTGATAGTGTTGGGCTTTTCCCCGAAGAGGAAGGGATGAAGTAGTATAGTAGCAAATAATATTTCCCATCAGTTAAGAATCAAGGTTTATCGAACCAATATGAGACGCCACCCAAACAAGATAAGAGGTACATGCATACACAAACCAAATGCTTGCACCCAACGACAGCAAGAGGATTGTCAATCCCCTTATTCTCGCCAATTACAATAATTAAATCTGATAGTGGTAGATATATAAAGTAAAAAAAAGGAAAATAAGAGTAAATAAATTCCAACAAGCATTTTTAGGGTTTTAGTAAATGTAAAGTGAATGGACCCGGGGGCCATATGTTCACTAGAGACATCTCTCTCATGAGCATAGCAACGGTGGGTAGACAAACTACTGTTGGGCAATTGATAAAAAATGCATAGTTATGATCATTCTTCATGGCATGATCAATATATAGGCATTACGTCCGTGACAAATAGATCAAAAATCCATCTGCATCTACTACTATTACTCCACCCTCGACCGCTATCCAGCATGCATCTTAATATATTAAGTTGATAACTAATAGAGTAATGCTTAGAGGGTGATACCATAATGTAGACAAAGCAAGATCAAATAATATGTCTGAGCCCCATCGGTTTACCCTTAGTAGAAACAATACAAATACATGCCTTGCGACTCCTCCTGTCACAGAGTAAGGACACTGCAAGATTGAACCTACTACTACGCATCTCTCCCACTGAAAATAAATCAATCTGGTTGGCCAAAATAGATAGATAGATAGGAGAGAAATATAAGGCTATAAAATCACACATATATAAATCACAGAAAAGACTCAAATAATTTCAATGAATAATTTGATCATAAACCCATAATTCATCAGATCCCAACAAACACACCGCAAAAGTTATATCGAATAGATCTCTGAAGAAATCATTGTATTGAAGATCGAAAAGAGAGAGAGAGAGAAGGCCATGTAGCTACTACTATGGACTCATAGTCCCGTGGGAACTACTCACACATCATCATGGAGGCAGCAAGGTTGATAAAGAAGGCCTCCGTGATGGATTCCCTCTCCGGCAGAGTATTAGAAAAGGCCTCCGGATGGGATCGCAGAAGAACCGAGGCTTGCGGCAACGATAAAATTGTTTCGGGTCTCGCTCAAGGGGTTGCTAGATTTTAGGGAATTTATAACGCTGGAATTAGGTCAAACAGAGCCATGTGGGACCCGCAAGCTCATAGGACGCTCCTCTCCCTGCGGCGCGCCCCCTGAGCTTGTGCGTCCCTTGATCATCGTATGGTGCATCCTCGATGCTTCTAGGATCTCTACTGGTCCAGAAAAAATTACCGTAAAGTTTCATCATGTTTGGACTTTGTTTGGTATGGTTTTTCTGTGAAACAAAGAAATAGGCAAAAAAAATAGGAACTGGCATTGGGCACTAAGTTAATAGGTTAGTCCACAAAAATAATATAAAAATGGCATATAAAGCATACAAGATTGATAATATAATAGTATGAAACAATCAAAAATTATAGATACGTTGAAGACGTATTAGGCGTCCCAATCGACAAGTTGGGTTCGGGCGAGGAGCCGCTTTTGAATCCGGCAAGGAAAGGGGAGTGGACGGGGAGCACAAAGTGAAGCGAAAGTGGCTAGGGTTTGATCTGGGTCGGATTTTGTGGGGTCATAGTAGGCCAGCGTGGTCGAGATCCTACATGGCTGCGGCATCCAGGCACGTCCGGATTGCTCCATATCTGCCCCACGTATGGACTAGATATGAGGGTTTTCGAACAGCCCGAATGTTTGGGCTAGGTTTGGGGGTACGGTTGGGTGGCTAAATTTGGTCTGTATAGTGTCTGGTTGTCTGCTTGGACGTGTAGGGAG